>NW_025776171.1:0-373968 GCF_021130785.1 Homalodisca vitripennis
TTTACGTTTAGAATAATAACAAAAACATTTTGTAGATGAAAATGTTATGTGAGGACTAAGAGACATATCGTGAATGACTGTAGGTTAGAATATGTATTTAACTGTCTTCTTTTATACAAGACGATCACGTCAAAGTCAATACAAAAAAGGAAACAAGACCTTTCGATTCAACGCCCATAAGATTAAGATAGATTTCTTTGTTGTCCGAAAGTGGTGAACATGAGGTACAGGAGCAACAGACAATTCATATTTCTCAATTATTATGACATGTTTGGCGCTCCCGGCTTGTGGAAGTGTATTTTAAAAGTAGTCGTGTCCCGCTTATGTAATGACGGATTTAACTAGAAAAAGTACTGTTGGAATTATAACAAAAATGTTCAGATAGTTGATAAATAATAATTGTTTTATAACGGATTATTATGTTATTGAACTTTAATAATGTTCAACAGACGCCATGTTGTACGTATTAAAGAAAATAACAAAATAACGTTTTGAAAATTTATTCTTATTTGTTAAAACCTATGTGCAAAATTTGGTTCCTATAGATTCGATAGATTTAGACACAATACTGTTTTTATAAAAAAAATAAAAAATTGCGGTTATCGGTTAAACATTTGTGCCCTACGTTTATGTGACAATTCTAGTTTTTATGATAAATACTATCACCCATAGCAGTATGTGACACCAATTTGTGAACACCCTGCATATAATTATATTACTTAGTTAAATGAGATTTGTTTTGTTGAGGTGTACTCTAGCAAAATAACCTAGCTACTAGCTAGGTAACATATATAATGTGAATAAGAAATTAAAGGAAACCAGGTATCTACGTTTGCGGGGGGCAAAATCTGGAGTATATTTTGTTGTTATACTTAATTATTTATTTGTTATAGAGCACCTTTTTACTAATAGGCCTACTGATGTAATTATATGGTAACAATGGAGTAGGCTACATAAATAAAATTAGGAAATCAACAGAAACTTCTTACACAACGTTAACTAATTCATTTGTTGGTTATATTGTTTGTAGGCCCTAATTTTATAAGCGATTTTATTTAAGACGTGTGTATATTAAAATCTTATGTTGCAAAATATGAAAAACATTATTATTTTCGATTATTTTAAGAGATGATAAATAATATGTTACATTTACCAATACATGTTTCGTAGTATTTACAAATAAATCTGTAAACTTTAACATACCCGAGTAATTAAAACACATTTTTCATGACGCAATGTTAATCGGAGATGTCGTCGTTACTGAAAACGACGAGATTGCTGCTAACACCTCTCCCACCTGAGGCACTGGTAGGATTTCTCCGTCACTTGTACCGTTATAATCCTCGGGTGTTTACGTGTTCACTGTCAGTGTAACCATGAACTTAGAGATTGTTGCTAACACCTCTCCCACCTGAGGCACTGGTAGGATTTCCCCGTCACTTGTACCGTTATAATCCTCGGGTGTTTAAGTGTTCACTGTCAATGTAACCGTGGCTGTGAGATTGCTGCTAACAACTCTCCCCACCTGAGGCACTGGTAGGATTTTCCCGTCGCTTGTACTGTTATAATTAACAGGTGTTTACGTGGGTACTGTCAATGTAATCGTGACTGTGAGATTGCTGATAACAACTCTCCCACCTGAGGTACTGGTAGGATATCTCCGTCACTTGTACCGCTACAATTAACAGGTGTTTACGTGGTCACTATCAATGTAACCATGAACTGTGAGATTGCTGCTAACAACTCTCCCACCTGACTTACTAGGGTAGGATTTCTCACTTGTACTGTTTATAACCCCTAGGTGTTTACATGTTCACTGTCAATGTTACCATGAACCTAGAGATTGCTGCTAACAACTCTCCCACCTGACTCACTAGGGTAGCATTTCTCACTTGTACTGTTATAACCCCTAGGTGTTTACATGTTCACTGTCAATGTTACCCAGAACGACGAGATTATCTGATTGGTCTCAAAAGACTTTGATGTCCAATCTGAGATAATGATACTTAGAGATTGGCGTCTGTGAAATAATACCAACTTCTCCTAACATTAACGTAGTAGTTGTGACGTCAAATACCTCAGTGGCATCTAATAAAGCAAAACGAAGCGGACTTTTTTTGCAAGATGTTCTTTTTTTATTGTTTTAGGACAAGAATCTTAGAAACAGCACAAAGTCCTAAAAGGACCTTTGCAATGCTTCCGGAGTGACAGGATATTCTGGTTTGGTAAGGTTAGGGATAGGGCCTACTTCCTGTAAAGATCCACGTGGTAGGATTTTGAGCATTAGTTTCAGACATGTCACGATGGAGGAAGGGAAAGCCAGCTCAGAACCAGTCAAAGCAGACGGATTCCATTTTCGTCGCCACTGAAAGGTAGCAACGATTTATATAAATAGAAGTGATAACTTAGTTTTAAAAATTGTTGGTTATATTTATAAACTCTCTTGGTAAACTTGTTTGAGTAAAAATGGTGAAAACAATAAAGAATTAATAAAAACACGTCTGAAATCTTCCCTCAATGGTCGCGTTCCTAATTTTTGCTTGGTTGGATTATTACTTCCAGAATTTTGGAAAACACTATCAATAACCTAATTTAGGTTCTAACAAACTGAAGCAAATCCCTTAGCTATCAATGGATAAGAACAACGATCGATATATTAAATAATTCCGACGGGTAATTATTGAAACCGTTTTCACCACCCTAAACTGTCTAACGGTTTTCCCCCCAAAATAATAAAAAAAAAATCTTGTTTTTAGCAAGTATGTCTTAAAAAGAATATAAATGTCGTACTTTATGGTTACAAACGAAAACAGTTTTCACAAGAGTCCAATTAAGGAGTTTTACTGTGTTCGTTACATAATCCAATTATCTGATTAGTCTCTGATTGTACGCTTACTGCATATTGGTGTCTTTGTTAAAAGATTTGTAACTACTGATAAAACTGCAAACATCATAACCATCATTAGCAGTTTGTTCTGGGTTTCATCATCATATTCAAGCTAGAAACTTAGTTTTTTCTGCTTCTTATAATCTGATAATTTGATTTCACCACTGAAAATGTTCGAAACTTACACCTTCACAAATCTCTATAGAAGTTACTAATATTGATAATTGAACATTGAACTATTGGTAGTTACAGAAAATTAAATTACACATTATCATACATGGGCATATCGTAAGTTAACATTCTTACCCTTAATAGGTCGATGTTCATTTTTGAGGTACTGTTTACATATTTACAAATTTATTTCCTCAAAAAATCATTTCGTTAGTATGATTATTAGTCATTCATGAATTATCATACACATATATTTTTTTGAATTTATCCCCTAGGGCAAAATTGTGTTACGATATTTTTATTGAGTACCTTGTAACGCAAACCGATTTAAACCAGAGTTGATAAAGTGTCCGAAGCAATATATTTAAGCCTCGATCAATAACACTTTTATGTTTAATCCGCCTGACGCCAAAATAGGAATTATTGTGCAATAAGGTATATTTCATAAAACGACAAAATTTGTATGTTACAGCGTACAAAACTCGCCTTACATGTTTGACAATAATGTTTGTAGCTTTCAAGAGAAAGAGGGATAATAGTATAAAATATTATTTAGTTTTTATTAGCTCGTGTTAGTAACTTGGTACCATTTTAAATAAAGATTACCGGATAGAGAGAAAAGGCGTGATACGTTTTCTTGTAAGCGAAAGATGACACAGTAACACCTGATGTCCAGGGATCTATCTAGGTAGTCTGACATTTATTGTGATGCATGGCCTCGCCTCAGCGATATTGCGGCCTTTGAGTGAGATAACAGATTTTAACTTGTGAAAACACAAGAGATGGCACCGTACCACCTGATATCCAGGCAGTGGCGTAGCGAAGGGGGGGGTCCAGGGGGTCCGGACCCCCCCCGAAATTTTAAGACATTAAAAAATGAAGCATGGGAGCAGGAGAAAAAGGGAGAGTTATCATTACTCTTGTCTACAAACATTAAATTGATTGATTTAATTGATTAAAGTGACCTTTGTTAAAAATATATTTGTCCTTTCGTTTTAAAATTTATAAAGTATCAAACGATACTTTTGGGCTTGGCCTTTCGGATAGTGTAGTGTAATCACGGTATTTCTATAGGGCGCGGTCACGGGACGTTGCAAAGTAACCTGAACCGTAACACGGCGAACAGTTTAAATTAGCGACCACTTCGTTCAAATTCGTCCTTTGGGGACGTAAAATGACCGTTAGAAATTAAGTTACGACGTTGATTTTAGGTGTCATTAAAACTGTAGACGTGTATATAATTATCGAAAAAAATATAAAAAATCACTTTTGGTCGGAAGATACACTTGAAAACTCTACTGATTAGAACTTCAACTAATTTGGACTTCAGTGATTGAGGTAAACGTGGTTAGGACGACGATTTTTGTTATCATTAAACTGTACGCTGTACCTATATAATTATCGAGAAAAAATCAACTTCCGGTCGGTAAATACCGAAGAAAAGCTCTTTGCAGATTCAAGTTTTGAAGATTTTGGGATTTCACTGGTTGAGTGGTTGAGGTAAAAAGTGGTACTTAGAATTACGTTAGGACGTTGATTTTAGGTGATAATTCAAACGCCGACTAATACATATATAATTATCGAGAAACAAAACAATAAAATCACTTCCGGATGGAAAATACCAAAGAAAAGCTCTGTACAGATTCTAGTTTTGACGATTTTTGATTTCACTGGTTGAGTGGTTGAGGTAAAAGTGGTACTTTAAAATTATGTTAGGACGTTGATTTTAGGTATTAATTTAACGCCGACTAATACATATATACATATATAATTATCGAGAAACAAAGCAATAAAATTACTTCCGGACGGAAAATACCGAAGGAAACTCTCTACAGATTAAAGATTTGACGATTTTTTTTTTTTCACTGGTTGAGTGGATGAGGTTAAAAGTGGTACTTAGAATTATGTTAGGACGTTGATTTTTAGGTATTAATTTAACGCCGACTAATACATATATACATATATAATTTTACATATATAATTATCGAGAAACAAAACAATAAAATCACTTCCGGACGGAAAATACCGAGGAAAAGCTTTCTACAGATTCAAGTTTTGACGATTTTGGATTTCACTGGTTTGAGTGGTTGAGATAAAAGTTGGTACTTAGAATTTATGTTTAGTACGTTGATTTTGGGTATCAATTGAAACGCTGACTAATAACTATACATATAATTATCGAAGAAAATATTGAAAAAATTACTTCCTGTCGGATAATACATCAGAAAAAACTCTACTGGTAAGAAGTTCCGACTACTACTTTGGATTTCACTGACTGAGGTATTATTTCATTTTTCCGTAGTATAGTCCGATCGGAAGTGATTATTTTTGTTTTTTTTTTCTCGATAATTATATATTTATTAGTCAGCGTTGAATTAATACCTAAAATCAATGTTGTAACATAATTATAAGTACTACTTTTACCTCAACCACTCAACCAGTGAAATCCAAAATCGTCAAAACTTGAATCTGTAGAGTTTTTTCTTCGGTATTTACCAACCGGAAGTGATTTTTTTCTCATAGTTATATAGTTAGTCGAGTACTATTTAATTAATTATAAATAAAATGATAAACAATGATAACAAAAAAATTGTTGCCCTAATTCAATAAAAAAATACCACGTTTACCTCAATAATTGAAGTCCGAAGTAGTTAAAGTTCTAATCATTTAGAGTTTTTCATGTTTATTTTATTTTCGACCGAAAGTGATTTTTTTATTTTTCCGATAATTA
The DNA here is from genome assembly GCF_021130785.1 of Homalodisca vitripennis. NCBI lineage: Eukaryota > Metazoa > Arthropoda > Insecta > Hemiptera > Cicadellidae > Homalodisca > Homalodisca vitripennis. Next base: position 5,790 of record NW_025776171.1, read on the forward strand.
TGTACTCGTCTACAGTGTAATGTTACAAAAAAATCGTCATTATACACTTAATTCATAAATACCTCAATAAGTGAAATCCAAAGCAGCCGAACTTCTAATCAGTAGAGTTTTTCCGGTGCATTTTCCGACCGTTAGTTTGATCTGTACCCGAGCAACGCTAGAAAATTGCCCTCTTTTGCTAAAGGGGTTTCGGCCGTCAGTGGCCCAATGTCCCCGAAGGGGTATTTCATTTTCTCCACAGATTATAGTTGTGTTAATTTGTTCTTCTTCTTTCTTATCCAGTGAATGCAACATCACATTGGTGCCTTCTACTCGGCCAGAATCGAACTTCGTAAAGTTTCTGTAGCTATACAAGAAAATTTGTGGTGCTAGAGTTGCTGTGAGAGTTGAATTTGCCTATTATATCTTTCCACTTTCTATAAGGCGTAGTTACTAAAGTCCATATTTTTGGTATTTACCTTTTACCAGTGAACTCATTGGGCAAATAACACACAAAACGTCCTCCGGATCCCCGGTTTCGGACCCCCCCCGAACGAAATTTCTGGCTACGCTACTGTATCCTAGGAATCTATAAAGACCGTCTGACATTTCAAATAAATTGAAGTTATTTATTGGCACAATTATAACAATACAGCTACGTGTGTACGTCAGAATATAATTAAAAACATCACACTTGAAGTAATTACAAAAAAATGTCTGACCTAAACTAAATGTATATTGACAGATTTTCATACAATGATGGGGGAAGCCTCGTCAAGGTTGTAGTAAGCACCCACGATCAGATGAAGCGCGCCTTGAGTACTTCTGTACTACTGTATATTTGTTATTATATTTATTCTTTTTTTTAAATATTTTGATTTACTGAAGAAAATCAATTGAATTTATCGTTCATTAATTAAATTTTAAGTTTTTTATTATTTTCAAAAGCTGAAATTACTAGCACATTTATGTTGGTATTTAGTAAGTTATATCAATTACAGTACGAAAACTAAAATAATAACATTGTGGTAATTAACTAATTATATGTTTAATTACTGGTATTTTGATACAACTAATGAACAAGTAACACAAAATATAAAGTACAATTCGGCAAAACAACATGTAAATGCTTTCAAGTGTACAATACAACGATAATGAGCAAATAATTTTAGTTGATAATTGCATCAGTCAGCTGTTTATTAATCAGCAGTTAAACAACATTAATAACCCAATTAGTGTATTTAGGTGAGAGGTAGCGCTCAGTAAAACCTTTACTATTCCCTTGTTATTTGTAGTGACGTAATAACATTATCGAACTGTTCATATCAAAGTAACCCGTATTTCGTTATTTTTGTGAAATTTTCATAAACTGCACCGTTTTTAATAGCTTGAAAATTTAGTATGGCACATTATGAAAACTGATATGATATTTTTCCAAACAGATTTTCTTAGACTAAAATTTTGAAAAGTTTAATCTTTATTTAACTATTGTTTTGTTTTCCCCCTAAGGAACACATATAGACAGACGATAAAATAAGCAAGATATGAGTATATTTAATATTAAGCTTCTTAATTATTTTGACTTGACAAACGAAACGTACGTTTTGATGAATTTATAGTCACTCTGTATTTAAGTTATACATATGTTTTAAATAGGTTAAAATAATATGTGATTTTAACAGATCCAAAGAAAATTTAATTTTTTTAACACTTTTATACAGGATTTTTTCGGACATTTGCCATCGTTCAGTGAAACAATAAATCAGTAATTCAATGAACAATACAGTAATTCAGTAACAATGAACAGTAAATCAGTCAGTGAAACAATAAACTGATTTATTGTTTCACTGAAGGATGGCAAATGTCCGGAAAAATCCTGTTTCCTTCACAATCCTTCCATCGTCAAAAATAACCTTCAAACAAAGAACTTTTATACATTCCGCATCCAGTTTAAAACACTCAGTGGTTTCATAAATATACAGTATAGGTACACAACCAGAGGAACATTTTTGCAAGTAACTGTTTAGATTTTGAAACATTTTAAAGTTTCTGGAAGGTATTCATTGATTTGTCGCTGGCGTTTGTAGTTAGTGCCAGTTTATTCTCACATCATTTATGCTTACTGACGTACACATGTACTTAAACCCCAACCGTAATGAAGCCTACTTGTGTCAAAAGTGAACTAAGATTAGGTTTACATCAGTCTTTAAATTTATAGTAAATGTTAGATGGTAACATTGTTTTTTAGATAACATACTTAATATTTGATAAAAATGTACTGTTAACAGTACATTAACAATGACACGACGCTTTTGTTTATTTATAAACTGAAAAAAAATTGTTAATATTTTAGAACATTTAGAGCTGGAATTGGTACATTGTTTTAAATGCACAGTCCAGCAACGTTCATCTACCATAGTTTTTGTCGACTTCTTCAAAGGAAGTCCTCGGTACCAAATTCTGACCATCTTATGTTTTAGTACATTTTGTTGCCTACTTACCTAATCGTTGGAATCTAAATAGTTGTCATGTATTATACATATTCGTTATACATTCTCACTCACTATAAATATAAACAAACTAAAAATAATAAACAATACATTATAGAAGTCTTTTATTATTGGAAATATTTATAAATTAAAAGAAAACACTCCAATAATATACTTTATATTTCTGTGAGGCCTTTCGTGCTCAAGGAACACATCATCAGATCCACATAACTGAACAAAAGCCCGTTACGTGAGAGACTTTGAACTCTGGTTTGAATTTAACACACCCCAATAATATTTCATAGGAATAAATATAGTTGGTGTTCCCTGTTTAAGTATTTCTCAGGCATAACTAATAAAAAATAATTTTATACCGACTGAGGGAGTTAATTACAATTTAATTTTTCATTTTTATTCAAGGGTGTTGTAACCGATAACCCAGATGGTTTATATATCTATATTATTGGTGTATTTTCAGTTATTAGTAAAATCGTTCACTTACCAGTACAAATTTTACACTAAGGGTCTGTACCCTCTTGGATTAAGTATCAATTTGGGATGGTGTGGAGTCTGTCGTCTGAAACAGTTTCTATGTTTAAAAATGTGCAGCAAGTATTATTAACGTCTGACAATACAATGCAGATTTTACGCAATATTAATTTTTTAAAGTTTGAAATTTATGTATGTACACGCACGCTAGTAATAGGATTCTCTCGCTTCTCTCAATAGCCCAACCCCACCAATTAGGAGTAGTATAGGGAAATACGAGGCAGAAGAATCACTGAAAATATGCAAAGGTGCAAATGCTGCTATCTATAGGCCGTTTTCAACACTTCCAGTAACACTGGTGTTATACCGTATCTCCAAAACGTGACGAAATTTTTATAATTCTAGAAATAAATCCTAATACTTTGTTGAAACAGCAAATGTTGAATAATTTGCTGTTTTATACAACTTCATTACTAATAGACTTGACATTAATAACAACACGCCGGAAGCAAGTGATCACACGACAAAACGGCATTTAAAAACATAACAATTATTGAAACATTTAAGGTTCTCAGTTGTCATTTTAATAGTATTGTGGAATAAATATTCTCACTAGAAAAACACGAATTACTGTTTAGACGAATGTGTGGATGTTCAATTATTTAATGCCCAATACCTCCGAAGAGGGTGGGCTAGCTAATACCATTCATTACATTATTAGCTCGTTACTAAATTGAGCAAACCAAAATGCGTAAATTGCATGCAATCTTAGCTCTTGTACTGTAGGTAACACGCATGAAAGATATATAGATAATTATATATGTTTTACATTTGCCTTATGGAGTTAATAATAGTATTAAACCTGCCTCCTCACTACGTTAATATAAATAAAACAGAATTCCTATATTATTTATGATAAAATAGATGTATTGAAACAGTTAACGAATTATTAGTGACATTTTTGGTAATAGCCTTGATTATAAAGCCTTCAGAAGGTTAGTTAGTTATGAAGGATATTTAGTTATTGAGGGTATTTAGTTGTGGAGGGCAATTAGTTATTGAGCATGGTAGCAGCCTGGGAGGGCGAGAATGGAACCATGCTTATATTTCGCTTCTAATAAATCATTAAGGGTTTTATTATTTTTAAAATTTTGACTGTTCAAGAGTATATTTTAATTTACTTGATAAATTTGTCCAATTATCAACTGTATTTATTCCGAAAAGTGATTTTAACTATTTTAACCAGTAACACAGTTATCTGTGACTTTTTAGAGGTTAGCCATACAAAATGGAGTATGAAGTGAACACAAGGTAAGATTTCTTTCACTTGATAATATAAATTGCACACTTTACTACGCATATAACTGCGTATACAGTAGTACCAGAGACAGGGACCTACGGCTGCATGTAGAGCTAGAGGGTCAGACGAGTCGATTTCAACGAAGTTCCACGCCATCTTTACCGGTAGTGCTGAACTTATGAGGCTACCGCAAGTAACAGTTTGGAATTATCTTGAAGTGCCTTCATAATCTGCGACGCAATCTGAGTATTCCCCTATTTGATCCTATCCAAAGGCGTTCTCCTCTACAGTAATTGAATTATGATCGAGACGATTTAAAAAAAATCTTAATGCAGGGTAAGACACAAACAGGGATACCTCGCCTTGTATATGAGGAGGGAAATTATAGGGAGGGCAAAGCTTTTACTTCCGAATAAATTACTCGGAACTTGGTGATGAGAACTCTGAGAAGACCGCCCTGCCAGTAAACATACAGGTCGGCATCCTGTGACTGTTTACTCTGTCACCGACCTCCATGTGAGAGAACACGAGTTGCGAGCACGAACGACTATAGCCTCGCCCCTGGTTTCAGAGCTGATTGATCCCAAAAATCTCTACTTTGTTGGGATTCAGACGGACTCAGATTGTTTGAGATCAACAGATGAAGTTTTAACACGAATGAAGGAGCTGACTGACAGGTAGTCGAAATTGATAGATTAGATGCAAGATCTAACAAGAAAGTTAGTAAATGAAAAAAAAAAAAAAAAAATATAAAAACAGAACAGCTTAAGTCACACAATGATTTCATAGTGATCGATTAACTAATCGTTAAATGCGTGGGGGTGTGGGGGTCTTGCAGCTGATTTGAGGACATTGACTAAGGTGCTAGATACAAAAATACAGAGAGAAAAACTGTAACGGTTGTCTGCAAATGTTACATATAGCGAGAGTTTTTCGTCGGTTATTTCACAACCTAAACCGATTGGAGAGTCTCCATAAAAGCTTTGTAGCTGACGGAGAGTTGGATTTGTACATCGAAAACATAATCAAGTTTCTTCCGAAAATCCTGTTTTTAACGGACCTGAGTCACAATTTTTAAAACCCACGGTGATATGCAGCGTTAACGCACAATGTTACAGTAATGTTATAACAACCGTCAATAATAGTACCAACATGTTCGACGAGGTATCCTACTAGACGACCTTAGTGTACGAAAACTCTTAGTCACAATTTTTAAAACCCACGGTGATATGCAGCGTTAACGCACAATGTTACAGTAATGTTATAACAACCGTCAATAATAGTACCAACATGTTCGACGAGGTATCCTACTAGACGACCTTAGTGTACGAAAACTCTTAGTCACAATTTTTAAAACCCACGGTGATATGCAGCGTTAACGCACAATGTTACAGTAATGTTATAACAACCGTCAATAATAGTACCAACATGTTCGACGAGGTATCCTACTAGACGACCTTAGTGTACGAAAACTCTTAGTCACAATTTTTAAAACCCACGGTGATATGCAGCGTTAACGCACAATGTTACAGTAATGTTATAACAACCGTCAATAATAGTACCAACATGTTCGACGAGGTATCCTACTAGACGACCTTAGTGTACGAAAACTCTTAGTCACAATTTTTAAAACCCACGGTGATATGCAGCGTTAACGCACAATGTTACAGTAATGTTATAACAACCGTCAATAATAGTACCAACATGTTCGACGAGGTATCCTACTAGACGACCTTAGTGTACGAAAACTCTTAGTCACAATTTTTAAAACCCACGGTGATATGCAGCGTTAACGCACAATGTTACAGTAATGTTATAACAACCGTCAATAATAGTACCAACATGTTCGACGAGGTATCCTACTAGACGACCTTAGTGTACGAAAACTCTTAGTCACAATTTTTAAAACCCACGGTGATATGCAGCGTTAACGCACAATGTTACAGTAATGTTATAACAACCGTCAATAATAGTACCAACATGTTCGACGAGGTATCCTACTAGACGACCTTAGTGTACGAAAAACTCTTAGTCACAATTTTTAAAACCCACGGTGATATGCAGCGTTAACGCACAATGTTACAGTAATGTTATAACAACCGTCAATAATAGTACCAACATGTTCGACGAGGTATCCTACTAGACGACCTTAGTGTACGAAAACTCTTAGTCACAATTTTTAAAACCCACGGTGATATGCAGCGTTAACGCACAATGTTACAGTAATGTTATAACAACCGTCAATAATAGTACCAACATGTTCGACGAGGTATCCTACTAGACGACCTTAGTGTACGAAAACTCTTAGTCACAATTTTTAAAACCCACGGTGATATGCAGCGTTAACGCACAATGTTACAGTAATGTTATAACAACCGTCAATAATAGTACCAACATGTTCGACGAAGTATCCAACTGGACGACCTTAGTGTACGAAAACTCTTAAAAAATTTTTTCATCTAAACTCCATTTCGGGCTTACATATTGCACACGCTCAACACCTCTAGACTGAATGAGTGTTCCGGGAGATCTGCCAAACCACGCGTCGTGGAGTTGAACTGTTTCCAGCACAACAACAATGTGTACTGCGGTATATTTACTACACGCAACATCGAACTTTTTCTTACCGTGATAAGGAACAATGCATCATTTGTCAACAATACTATATTATTAGAACCTTTTGATTCAAACAGTATTAGGAAAACTATTGCCGAAATGAAAAAATCGTTGGTTGCTGCTTCAATCGAAAATAAATCTAACCAAGACAGGACCATTGAAAATATGATAACTCTGGATGGTCATGAATAGTCAATAAGAATCCAGTATTGTCAAAAAAGCGTCATAGAAGAAGCAATAAAAATATGAAGCTTCTATGAACGGTGCATTATGTGAGTTCTGTTGCTGCCCGGGACTGTGCGATATCACGGTCGCCTACAGAAAGCAAGAGCACGAAGCAATAAACGATTGTTACTACTGATAAGTACACAAATCAATCAACGATTGTTACTACTGATACGTACACAAATCAATCAACGATTGTTTGCAACGGGCGTGTACTGGTGCTGACAGACAGTTAAGGCAGGGACCTCGGAGCAGCAGAACCTAGGAGATAGCTTCTCTGTCAGCTGTCATTCCATTCCAGGAGCATCTCTCTCACGTGGTGACTCAGCTGGACAACGTACTCCGGTTACTCAATGAGAGATATACTCTGGTGGTCATCGGTGTAACCAACGACATTCCCTATACTTGTAAGCTAAATCTAGATAATACTGTTAAGACCATCTTAAAGGAAACCAGATCTATTAATTGATCTTTGTAAATTTACCTATCAGATATGGCGACCTTAGTGTTAATACAACTGTACAGTACATACCGTAACTATCAAAATATCCAGACTAAGTAACAAGTGCACGTTTCTATAATTTCAACCAAGCATTTTCAAAGATCCCTGTATTCTAATCACTTCTTACATTTCAACAAGAAAGCAAAGCTGAAGCTCTGTTATGAAAAAAGACTTCTTACTAATAGGAACAAAACCAACAATGTAAATAAATAGCTTTAGTGATACACACGTTAATACTAATCACTAGCCATGATAATAGACAATTTCATTACTAACAGTGATCCGGTTGAAGAATATAACAGCTCATCTTTAAACTTTCAGTTCACCGAGGTAATATTCGGTTTAACAAACTTCGAACGTACTTTTATCATGATAGGCGTAACTCAAACTATTTTACAAATCTAACGCTTTTTCGTCAAATTAGACAAGGACTGCGGAGTAAAACAGAAATGTTAGAAGCTGTGTTACACTATATGAAACCGTACATTATTTGTTCATCGGAGCATTTTTTAAAGTCAAACTGAGAATCTTGCTGTAACTGATTATAGTTTAGTAATAGTAAAGTGCTATAGCAGGATAACAAATAAGCGTGGCCAGGCAGCTATATTACTAAAGACAACCTTGAAAGGTAACTACAAATGCCGATGCAACATCGTGCAGCATTGTTCAGATTTAGATGTTAAAAATGCGGCTGTTTCGGATATTGAACTGAGGCTTACTGTTTTGTATCTTTAAAGGCCCCGGATGGTTCTTTGTGTACTTTCATGGACAGGTTGGCCCTGGTTCTGCCACTCATTAATCCAAGTCACAGAATTCTCATTGCATGGTACTTTAATATCAATTGACTGAAGTCTTCGTCGGTTTCTGAAGATTTCGTAGATTTGTTGGAGGATTTTTTAATCAAGTAAAACCAATGGGGGGATTACTCATGTGTCCAGACTAGGAATTCCTGTCTAGATGATGTTTTCACAAACGTTCCTGGACATCTAGTAAAACTTTATAGTCTATAATTTTGGCCTGTCGGATCAAAAAGATAAGATTCTGGAGATTTAATTATTAAAGTGTCTCATTTAGTAAAGACAACAACTAAATTTGGCTGAATATTTAGTGCTGGGAAAATACTAATAATAAAGATTGTTGGTCACTGAATCATGAGATGTTTTTCTGCGAACATCAGCTGATGCGATGTTTTCTCGTTGCATGAACATATTTTTTACCCATTTCAGTCTGCATTTCATTTGATTAAAGTCCGTTCCAAAATATAAGTTCACAATTGATGACCCAAGAAATTATTTAAAGTAAAAAGAGGTTAAGGGATGCATATAAGTTGTAGGTCGAGGACAATCTTCCAGAGAAGATCCATGCCTTCATACTATGCGTATCACTCATCAGTCCCAAGACTCCTCCGCTGTGGCAGTGACGTGGCTCCACTGATCGACTTCTTCATGAGGCCATCTGGATTTAGAAATGAACTGTTTCAAATTATTTATAAGAAACCCTAGTTGGGCTTTGTTGTGGCGGTATCATAGGTATGGCAATTTCTGTTTAGGGTAAAATTTTTACACTCTTTTGTTACTTTCTGTATGCCTAACTCATTGTTTGTTTGTTATTGTCTTGGTTGTTGAAGTTTGTTCTAGGTTTATCTTTTGTTATTTCTTTAGGAAATTTAATTTTGTTATTTTTAAAATTTTTATCATATTGTTATTGTTTGTTTCAAGTTTATCTCTTGTTATTGCTTTAAAAATTTTACTACTATAGTAGTTCAAATTTTATTTTTGATTGTTGCCCTCTTTTCTTGTCTGGACACTAGTCTTGTTACACTTCATGTTTTGCTCACCAGCTCCTGACTTTTTTTTGTCTTAGTTGTTGTCCACATATTTAATGCATATATTATTGTGTATTCATATAGTATTAGTACGCCTATATTGTATTGTGTTATTCAAATATTATTAATTATTATTGTAAAAATGGTGGATACCGTTGATGAATAAATAAATAAATAAATATTATCTTCAGGTTGACGGATCCGTAGAACTCAAGATTCAAAACAGACTGCTTAAAAACAGCATAAGGAACGTTTCCATGACTCAAGGTAAGAGTTGTTAAAGATGCTATATTGACTAGTAGGCATCCAGTTGAAACATCATGGGGACAACAATGTAGATCTGGTCTGGTCGTTCGTCGTGACCCTGGAGTGTGTGAGCTGGAAGTGGATGGCCAAGCAATTAGAGATAGCTTCGTTGTTAAACAACATGTTTATATGTAGGTGATACTCCGAGAAAAAAGACAACGCCCATAACATGGATGTCTATTCACTTTCATACAGATAGATCTCAGTTAATTACAATTATTTTTTTTAGTTTTTGAAATAACAGTGCCTGAGAATTTTGATGCAATTAATTCATTAAGAAATACCCAGTCAGTAGATATCTTTAATTTGTCTTCAACTTTGTTTAAAGACTATGTTCAAGAACTTTCTACATTTTAACTTTTCTTTTTAGTAATTCCATAATTCAAAGAATTTTCCAACTGACCTTAAAATCTCCAAAACAATCCCAACCCCTAAAAATACCTATGCATCCGACTCAAATTCTTACAGACGAATAATAATTACACTAGTGATATCAAAAGTTGACACTAGGAATCACGTGTTTGGCTTATTTTTGGATCTTACGAAGGCTTTCGACGTTGTGGATCACGGGTTGTTGCTCAGAAAACTTGAAAAATTGGGTATTAGAGGGAAAGCTTTTGATTGGATTGCTTCTTATCTCCTGAACCGTAGACAGATTGTTGAAATTCCTTTTATTGATGATACAGGCTGCTTAAGAAAACAATTTTCTGAGGAGCGAGAAGTACGCACTGGAGTTCCCCAAGGCTCCGTACTTGGTCCTTTATTATTTTTACTATTCATAAATGACATCCATCGAAGCGTGAAAGGTTCCAAGTTGTTTTTGTTTGCTGATGATACCTCTTTGGTCATCTCTGGTTGCAATCGAGCCGAGCTTGAAATCCAAACCTTTGTTCAGGCCAGTAATTTGCTGCAGTGGTTGGGTGAAAAACTCTCTGTTTGTAAATACATCTAAAACCAATTTTCTTGATTTTGGAATTAGAAAGTCTGCTAAAACGTTGATTGAATCTCAAAACATTATGATTGGAGAGTCAGAAATGTGTCCTTCTTTGAATGTTAATTATCTTGGAATTGTTTTGGATGATCAGCTAAACTTTTTTAGTCACATTGATAAAGTCACGAAAAAACTAAGCAGCTGCATATTTTTTATGTATAGACTATCCTGTTTTGCTAGTGAGGAAATTCTTTTGCTTACTTACTATGGCTGTTTTTATCCTTACCTTTGCTATGGAGTCTCTATATGGGGATACGAGAGTAAGAAAACTCAATATGTTTTTCGTCTCCAGAAAAGAGCTATACGGATTATTTTCAAGTTGAGTCGTTCCCAGTCTTGTAGAGGTTACTTTCGCAGTAATAATATCCTTACGTTCCCATCCATTTATATCCTTCAGTGTCTTTCTTTTTACAAAAAGTATCCCCACCTTTTTTCAGTCAACGTTAATCCAGCCCATAATTACTCCTTAAGAAAAAGAAACAACCTAATCCTACCCTGCCATAAAACATCTTTTTTTGAAAAACAAAGTCTTTACTCCTGCATCCGCCTTTTTAACTCTTTGCCATCCTGCTTGAAAATTGTTGTGGACGATATGGAATTTCAAAATCGTCTGAAAAAATTTCTTATTTCGAGAGAATATTACAGTGTCCGGGAATACGTTGAGGATAATAAATTGTAGATCACTCCTGTTATATTGATTTTGGTCTTGTTGTGTTTGATCTGTCAGTAGTCTATACTTTAAGTTAGGATATTATAATTTTCTTGACGAATGCCTATGCATGTTATGTTTTTGGCAATAAACGAATTGATTGATTGATTGATTGAAAAATATTTGAAAAAAATTGTGTTCAAGAAATTTATATAATTTTATTTCAAAATATGGGTTACCTGCTTATCAGTTTGGATTCAGGCCTGGTTTAAGTACCAATGACGCTATAGTTTTGGTTACCTAACATATTTTATGTTCGTTTGAGTCGAAGCAGTATGCTTTAGGGTTATTGTGTGATCTTAGTCTAGCTTTCGATGTTGTGGACCATCAAATGCTCTTATGTAAACTTGAATGTTTTGGTATCCGTGGTATTATTCTAAAATGGTTTCAATACTTTCTAGTGAGGCGAGTACAGTGGGTCCAACTAAGTCATAAGAACAAGAATTGTAGGCCTGTTTTTTCTATTGTAAAAACCATGAGTTCCTCAAGGCTCAATACTAAGCCCTCTCCTACTTCTCATTTTCTTAAATAATTTGCCTGTTTTTCTGAAGTCTACGCTGGAAAATATAGATAATTCCTTCACCCTTTAAGCTTGTGATACGAGGATAATACTTCATTAAGTGAATCCAACAGTTTTAAATAAAAATATTTGATTTATCCATGAAAAATTTGCAATGATTTCAGTTGAATAAATTATTTTTTAACTTATCCAAAATAGGGTTCGTCTCACTCTGGACGAAATAAAGACTACCTCCTCAAGTTTTTGGATTAAAAATTAATAAAACTGTCTCGATAAATCTTTAGGTGTTCTCCTAGAATAGGATTTATGGTGTAAAGGCCATACAAATTTAATATGCAAAAGATTGAACTGCGATGTCAGATCAAATATTGAACTGCAGATCAATATTTGCTCTGCGATGTCAGTCCGATTTAGTTTATGAAAAAGTTCTCAAGACCGCATACTTAGGAATTTTTAAATCAAGAGTGGTTTACGGTATAATACACTGGGGATTTTGTTGTCAGCGTGACTAATAGGGTCTTTGTTCTGCAGAGGAGAGCTCTTGGAATTGTCTGGAGCCTCGGCGTGCGGGGAGGGGGGCAGTTGCTACAAGCGTTTCCGATCGTATGGTGTCTTAACGTTGGCATCAGAACTTATTTATCACACCCTTATATTTGCTTTTTAGCACGAAAATATTTTTTCCCACACTACAACATAGTTACAATATCCGAGCTCAGTATATAAAGATTTAGAACATGATTGTTTAAACAGTCACTATATTTCTACGGTCAAAAAATATTTAACTTAATGCCCCAAAAAATTAAGAAATCTCCTAGTATTAAATTTTGTAAGGCGTCTGAGGCGTTAACTCACCGGGAAGGATTACTTGTCTTGGCGATGCTGTCATATCATTGTATGAAATGTCTGTCAAGAACATTTAGGTTAGGATAACAATTTTTACTAATTACTTTTAGTATAATGTTTTTAATTGTGTTGTGACGTGCACACAAAACTGCATTGTTATAATTGTGCCAATAAATGATTTAATTACCAAATTCGGTGAAACCCTGAAATAGATAATGCTTATCTTCCTCAACCTTATTCTACACTAGTATATACGTACATGCTTTCACTAAGTATCATACATTTGTGAGCATAAATTTGGTTGCAATTAAAAAAAATATACTCCCTCGTAGAATACGGTTTTACAAACTAAGTGCCCAAACATTACTAATACAGTTTTTTAATATCTGTGACAATGAATTATTTTTGAAACATTACTTTAATTCTGTAAGTCACTAAAGAAAATGCAGTGCTAAGAAGAAAAACATTCGATTTATTGTAAAGAAAACCGATCTTATATAGTGAAAATGTTTTCAAATGAATATCTGGTATACTACACGAATTATTAAAATCGTTTGACGTTTTATCACTACATCGCGAAAAATCCAGGAGTGTGGCGAGTGGAAATCGATATGCTATTAAGTGAAAGACAGCCGCTAAAGACCAACCATTGGACGTACGTGGCATCTGGCGGCAAACAGATGAACTAGCATCGATTTGAGGAGCAGCTTCCATTATGCAGTATGTTGTTATTTCATTACGACATTCATTTAGGTATACAAATGAAATCCTCCTCAAGGTGTGTTGCCACATTATACATTCACATTTGTCTTCATTAAGGTACGTTTCATAGCAGTGTTTTAGTAATAAAAACTCCGGAGAGATAGAGAGGTCGCATAACAAAGGAATTCCACACTGCCGTCTACAATGTAGGATTACATTTAATAAATGTAAATACTTATAAATGTATATTTATATATGCAGGTAGTAGAGGTACTCGTATATACAGCAAGTTGTGAGTTTTGTAAAATCATGAGTAAGACCGATTCAAAAGTAGCGCCATTAAAAAAGTTATCCAATAGCTAGTAAATTGGATTGTACTTTTAACAATACAATTTATCAGCTGACTTGTAGATTTTGTCCCAATTCCCACTGTGGGCAAACCCAAAAATCCATGCTCGTAATAATGATCGGTCATAGTTTTCCAATAAATCATAAGAAGAAATAAGCCAGTAGCCTTACACGCTATTCACTATAATCAACATTGAGGATTGATATGAGTTAAGCTCTAAGGTAAATTACAATTTTTGATAATAGCTTACAAAGCGATTTATATCTAAGGAATTATGAATTAGCACATCAGCTCTTTCTAAAATCTGTATGGTTACTTACCATATGGACTTAAATTCGCTAAATTATTGTATTCCACTTGACTGCTAAGATGCTTAGTCTATTTTAGAATTTGTTTCTTAAATTTAAATCTAAGGAATTGTGAATTGAGTTGGTGCATACTACAATATAGGCAACTAGTTATATAGAAAATCAACCAAATATAAAATTCGTATATTTTTTATTTGGAAATTAACAAAATATCAAAATTAGTTAAAAATGTCAAAACATTTTTTTTAGAATTTGAGAAGTTAGATGGTTCTTATTTAAAAATACCAATATTTTATTTCCATGGCTACACAACTAAATATTATTGCCTTATCCTTTTGTTATCTCAATTAGAACTATTTCAATCTGGATTCTCTATTAGACTAGCAATCCTTACCACCCTATCCATAACATATCCGGACTTCTTCACGATACAGCAAGCAAGTCATAGAGCAAGATTCTTGTTGGTGTCAATAAAACAGGATGGAAAACACACACACACACACACACACACCAATGTAAAAATATTTGTTATCGCTCACCAAAAGCCTTGAGGGGACATGCACCATCATCGAACTCTATTTTACCTAATTATATAGAAATGAAGCGGCTTGCACAATTTGTAAGTCTATAAGCCATTCGTTTATAGGCTATCGTGCGGACAGACAAACAGACGGCAATGGCATTTTTCCAGCCCTTCGACTGAAAGGCTTCGCTAACGCTAGGTATAAAATGTAGATTGCAGTAATGTCACCTCATGTCATAAACGAGTAGATTATATTGTGTTCGTCGTAGTTTTGTTCTTAGTTGTCGGACATGGGTGTACCATTGTAGATCAGTGTGAATATGAAGAACGCAGTATTAGACCGAAGTAAATGAGGATATTCAAATAAGGAAATTGAATATATTGAATAGCTTTTCAGCGTATGTGAAACATTATTTATTACACCACACCGATTATAAAGCAGATAATATGTATGCCCTGGACAAGTTGTTGACTCTTGTGATTCTTCGTCCTGATCGCATTCTTCAAATATAGTCCTAACCTTAATCTTTTTCCTGACCACAAGCACTTCCTCTCTGATATCACAAACTTCACAATACATTTTGAAATAAAACACCTTCCTTTAACTCTCTAACTGGTTGATTTCGTTCCTTCCTCTGGGTCACAGGGTATTCTATGGTGTTATTAACCGTCTAGGAGAAGGTGAGACTTTGAAATGGTAGCTCCTCTAAATTCTTGGTACCACGAAGTTTTCACCATAAATCCGCCTAAAACCCCAAAATAATTAGGTTTAAGCCGGCATATCAATCAATATTAACTATAAGAAAAACTATTTGACCATATTGGTTGAGTACGCGCACATTTAAATCTTTGCAGTACCAAATTAAGAGAAAAGGCAAGATAGATTCTAAGTTTAATAACTATTTTGATAGCACAATTAAATAACTACGAATTGAGCAGGCGGTATCGGGCTCCGTGGTTGAGACATGCTAATTTAGTATAAAATAATAATTAACATCAACTATAAAATAAGTGGATCTCTTACTCTGCCTTGTAATAAATAGACATAAGAAGTATTCATTATTATTTGTTTTATAGTACCTACTATGAATTATTATACTGCATTATGGTATATCCAGATGTTTCTTATTGAAAATAAAAGAACCATTTTTAATGTTTATTTCTATATTCAGTTTGAATATCTACGATCGGATACGCCCAGCACTTGTACATCGTGTTTCAGACCACTCATTTCAAATTTATAATAGTAAAACAGCCAACTAGAGAGATTTAGCTCCACTAAATCAACCCTAAAGAATTTGTTTAAAATAATTTCAGCTCTTTAAAAATACAGAGTGGCTGATTGGGGGAGGCATGGGGACTGTGGAGTTTTATAAGAAATCAGTGAGCACCTGTAAAATAAAATATAAATGATTAAGAAATGAAGTTACATAAAAATACTTTATTGAAAGGTGAACTTAGGACTATTACACCGTCCCCAGTTAAATTTATCTTTAAAAATACATTTTTGATGAGTTAAATTATAGCATAGAACATTACTGAGTACAGTATTTTGCTGTAGATCAAAGCAAGTTATCGCCATAAAAAATGTAAAACAATAAATTCTTAACTTTCAAGACATCAAGGAAACGTTTTAAACAGCAAAGCTAGTAGAAACGTCTAAGGACTTTCTTCTTTGTTTCGACCCCTTTCAATACGATGAAAGTAGTTTTCATCGTAGCTTTCTCAACTTGTATCTTGATTATTTTTCTGAATAATGAAAAAAATAATCTCGTTATGGTTTTGGAGAAGGTTTGTAACTCCACCTAAACATCTCTTTTCAATTATTCTTCCTCAAAGTGGAGTGAAACGATGGAGGTTTCTTAAAACTGAATTTAATCTAGTAATTATTTTTGGGAACCTCTCTAAATCCATTTAAGGATGCTTGCAGGTAACTTTATATTACAAAATAAAAGGATGTATTGATAATTATTTTCTAATAAACTATTGAAAACGTACTAACATTTTACCTGTATGTTCTCAAATGTGTGTTATTAGCTACAGCAACAGCTGGTCAAGCAGTTTTCTTCTATGTCTTTACAGCTGATCAAGCTGTTTTCCTCTATGATACTACAGTGTAGGCCATGACGCCTTCCTCTATGTCGCTACAACTGGCCAACTTGACTGCCAATTCTTTAGATTATTTTGGAGCTTTCCTCCTATTTTGAAAGTTCTTAGACGTAGTTCCATATACTTTTTGTGTAAGTTCCAATTTATAACCATAAAATGGTCAGAAGGTTTGTCCCTTAAACGAAATATTTGTGGATGTTCCTCAAAGTCACTGCAGGTTGATGTGTAGTTTAAATTGTGGGTTGGTCTACTGTCTATCTAATTTAATCTATGTATCTATATTAATTAATTTAAATTCCCGGAATACACATTACATTTTAGTTTAATCCAGTGAAAATAAATTTAAATAAGTACCCATCGTGGTTTCAGAATATTAGATAATAAACAACAAGCATGTATTTGGTAATTATATCTAGCAGTCTAGGTGTAGCATATTAGGCCTGTCAATAATCCAGAAAGGGTATTTTAAAATGTGAAGATACACTATGAAGCATCCCGTGCACAAAGTAACAAATAAAACAGAATAAATGAGGACACGTAAAATGGCATCTATTTTTATGACATTTATGGCACTTTATTGAACATCGGCACTTCATGAACAACCATTTGGAAGTTTTATGAAACACACATAAATATCAGAGTGGTCTTGGGATGATTTTCAGGAAGCGCCTTGTAATAGTACTAACGACTATAACACAATGGCAAGGTATAGGTTACGTTTCACATATAATATAATTATTTTAGTTTATCGAAATGTTTTAAGAGTAAATATAATTAAGATTCGAGACGATTATTATTTTCACCTAAATGATTACTTCTCAGTATTAAAACGGAATGCAATAGTTTCCAATCTGTACAAAGCTCGAGTTCATCGCTTTAGTCAGCAAGGAAGTGGAGCGGAAACATTTAATGATTTCCCTCTTTGTCTCTGCCTCCTTCTAATACAATGGTAGTGTTTTAAGTACCAGCTTTCGTTTCAAGGGTTCACAGTTTGTCCCATCCTGTTTTAATAGTAGAAAAATATCTTCCCAATTCTTTCCGGTTAACATCGCGTAGAAACAGTTACAATAAATTATACAACGCAAGTATATTTATGATATATCGTCAGTGTTGAGCAGAGTCGTCTCCAGTGGAGTAAAAAACTCCCTCACCGTTTATTCTTTCAGAGTCTACTTTACAATTTTATAGCTTTTTACAGTTGGCATCAACGAATTGGCAAAAGCAATAAAGAATGCAACAGGTGAAAATTGGTCACCAACACCACATCAACAATTCATGGTTAGTGTTAGCGGTTCCCTAAAAGCCCGCTTTCCCGACGATTGTTGTGATAACATTGATGTTTTAGATCACCTTTATCATACAAAACACAAACTAAACCTTGTAGTTAATAAATTCAGACTATTCCTATTAAAAAATTGTCTTTTTTACTTTGGTCAAAAATTATTTAATTCTTTTCCTCAGTATATTAGATGTCCAAATACTATAAAATCATTTAAAGTTCATTTAAAGAGCCACTTAGCCAATTATTCTTCTAATAAGTGTTTTATTCAACAGTAGTTTTTGATCATGTACAGTGGAATGCAATTGCAATAAAAATAATCTATATCTTTATCTCGATTTTGTTGGACTTAATTCCGTATTCCGTCTTAACCTAAAGAAAGGTCTGAAGATTAAGCACAATAGAAGAATATGAATATGATTACATCGGGAAAATATTTTGGGCACGCAGTTAGATATTACTTTTTCAAACTCTCAGGTATACCATACTAAAAAAATAACTGTTAACCTATTTAAGATAAATAGCTTACTTTTGACAAGAAAATTTTGTTAAATGTTTGTCCTGACGGCACATTCGTAAAGTCATTTTAGGCTCTTATACACTTTCATATGAATGTTTGTTTGAAAAGTGTTTTCATACTATCACCTAGGCAATTGTAATCATTACAATTATAATCAATCATTATATTTGCACTCAATCTTGGTCCATTAAAGAAACAAAATTGAATCAATCATTGCACGCCACCTGTCTCACTCACTCCGGCAGGACGGATCCCTCATGAACCCTAACGCTGACGTCATAAGGATCCCTATCATAAAGAACAGGTATTTCCCCTCAACCTCTTTAGGAGGTCATGAATAATTTGAAAACATAATATTCTAATACATCTTGCCTAGTTGCCTCCTACATAAAAATAAATAAATGAAATGCCTTTATTTAGCCAGCATATGTCAACTTTGCAATTGCTTTACAAATGATGTTTTGTACAGTAAATTACAAATAAATACGTGTAAATAAAAATTGTGTGATTTTATCTTTTAGGTTACATTTTTATTTTGTATATATATATATATATATATATATATATATATATAACATTATCCTTAGACGTGTAATATCTTGAGAGTACAGTATATTCTTCAATTTACGATTTAAATTCTCACCTGAAATCATACTTTTGACTTGCAAGGGGAGGTCATTGAACAATTTGTGGCCTAAATATGAAAAGGTCTTCCTCCAGATCTTAAGCATCACTTTGGGAAATTGAACTTACTGTTCTGTCAGGTGATACGTTCGGAGACCTACTCCAGGTATAAGAGCCACTCGATTAAGTACTGGCGCTCTTTATGAATAGTTTTGTGAATCATGCAAAATGTTAGCATTGAGCACTCAAATTCCATGGACAGCATGTCCATAGAATTGTCATAGAATTGGAAGTCATGATCAAAGAAAGCGTTTCAATTTTAAAATGAACTTTATAGCAGAGTTTTGTTGTCTTGACTTCTATACATATACTCCCTTGAGATATTTTTTTTCCGAAAGCGGGATAGCAGTAGCAAAGAATTTACAGAAATAATGAATGCATGAGCTAAAGTTTTGGAGTCTCAGGCAGCAACGTTCTGAACCCATATAGACCCTTAAACCTGCCAAGAGCACGTTGAGAATAATGTGGGTGACATGATCAGAAAACGTAAGAACACGGCCAAGAATGACACCGAGAATCTTCTGTTTTTGATACAGTCAAGCCCTCGCCATCAAGCACGGAAGCAATACCACTGTCGCTAAGAGTCCGTTTCATATCGTGTGGGGCAACATAAAGGACTTTGTATTTCCTCGCTTTGAGTTTCAGAACAGTTTTGACTGACGAAGTGAAAATATGTTTTAGGTAAGAATTTTACTTGACTAATTGCTGATTCCATTTTTACAGAATTAAACGCCAAATTAAACTGACATTCATCTGCATAAATATGTGCACCGAAACTTTCTTCACAGTCTGGAAAATCAAAGTGTATGAATAGAATAAAATTGGGTTAAGGAAAACACATTGAGGGAC
Source organism: Homalodisca vitripennis (assembly GCF_021130785.1). Lineage (NCBI taxonomy): Eukaryota > Metazoa > Arthropoda > Insecta > Hemiptera > Cicadellidae > Homalodisca > Homalodisca vitripennis. The sequence continues at coordinate 25,907 of NW_025776171.1, forward strand.
ACCATGCAGTTTAAATATGTATTATAAAAAGATACGGGCATCAGTGATGCCGTTCCTCTTCATAGTGGCAGAGCATGCTGTTAAGGCATTAGGTTAAGTTATGACCTTGACAGCATTATATTCCTTCAAGAGCAGACGTAGACTATTAGTCTCCTGGTCCACATCTGATAACACATTATATTCATGTTTTCCCCAAGCAGATAACAAAGTTGACTTCCATTGGTAAGTCAACAAACAAGGCATGAAAAAGAGCGTCCAGGTGCGTGTAATAGATAAGGTTGCTTGTAAGCCACACACAAGCCAAGCTTGACTTCTTTTAACTTCATGACAACACAAGCCACATCCTGCGACAGGAACCACAACTTGTAAATTATACAAGATTTTAGGTATAAGGCAACATCACCACCTGCTTGTTTGATGTGTTGCTATTAGAGATAACTTCCCAGTAAAGATACGAGCCCACTGGGTCGGTACGGTTGTCACGGTCGTCACGGCCGCCACGACATTTTTTAAAGGGGGTGCGCGAACTGGATCGGGCGTTCCGCACTCTCCTCCATCCTCCTTCCGCCAAAACAGAAGTCGGTTTGGGAGAGGATCTGTTGAAAGATGGATGTGGAGGAGGAAATTGCGATAGTGAGTGCGTTTTTTTTATAGAAGAAGAGGAGAATGTTAAAATAGGAAAAAGGAGGTTTTGGATTCATAACATTAACAGAAAAAGATTGATTTGTGTTGAATTCCACAGTTTGTTTCCGGATCTTGTAGAAGATGAACTTACGTTTTTTGAGTACTTCAGTATGCCAAGTTTGAAGCACTATTACTGATGTTAGAAGCAGAATTATATAGAGAAAAGACTCCAGATAGATTATAATCGTATCTATGGCTTTTAATATAGAACGTAATATTGACGTCCTAATATATTAAGAAAATTAAAAAAAAACCTGGTATTTTCATCGTAGCTCCAATTTCTTCCCAGACGTTTTCTCCTGTCACATTGTTAAAGTATTTCGGGTGTCTCATATTGTATAGTTTTTCATATTTTTCAACAAGCACTCTCAGTGTACTAACATCCATCCTTGTTGCGTTTAGGATTTCAACTGACCACGAGCACAACAGTGAGCAGACTGCGTAAAACGCTGAAAATGCCATACCGACCATCCCAAAATGTCCTACAGTTCGTAGCTCCAGACTTTCTATCGGACATGCCGAAGGTGTGGAACGCCGTTGACGGCCGTGGGCGCGCAGCTTAAGGTGTACACCGACAGAATAAAATTATCTGAAGGTGTACCAGGATAAAGCCAAGTCTACGGCACACCTTATGGTGTGCTAATGGTGTGCTCGTGCTTACGCGTCGACCACAGCCGTCATGGTCAAAGCAACGGCCAGCTCAACCGTCAGCCTGTCCACCTTCTGTCTCAGGATTTCGGCTGAGAAGGAGAGCATGTGAGGACAAGTCTGTCCCACCTTGGTGGCAGGGAGACAAAATTGACACTGCACCCAGAGATCACAAAGCCTCAGATATATAATTTTCACAAGCAGTAAACTCAAGCAAATGGTATTTCTCCGGTTGTAGTAAAATTCATTCTGGGTGAGGTCCGTCCTGCTAATATGGCAGTGTTCTTCAACAAATTTCACATCAAAGTTTATACAAACGATTTCAAGTTACGAATTGGTGTGAGATAAATATCTTAAGCCAGTGTCACACCAAAGTAATACACTGCTATAATATTTTGGAATTTGGAAAACACTTTTTAGCAGTTTAAAGCAGGTCTGCCATGGTATGAAGGGCTTCCCGCTTTCCATGGCCCCCATTGTATCCTAGACTTCCCCTAAACCCCTTTCTGAAGATATTAAAACCTACATGGATGCATATAATGGACAGTTCAACGTCTAAATAAGTAAGAGGAACGTAAAAATCGAGCTAAACTCAACATGCTCTCTTTTTAATTGCTATTTTTTAAAATTTCATTTTAATCTAAATTTTTTTTAGATCTTTGTAAGAGTACTAACCATCGTTATAAAACCTTCCAGTTTCAATTAAAAGTACTAAGCAGGGCGAAGATAAAAAGCCACAATCTTTTTCTATAAAACACACACACACAAACACACACACCATTACATTACATTTTATGACTTAGCAAAATTTTTTTAGCCGCTTCAATTAAAGTAATACCTTATATATATATATATATATATATATATATATATATATATATATATATATATATATATATATATATATATAAGATACAGAGCCCTTACTTTTTCAATTTATACAATTTAATGTAAACAAAAGTCGTTTGACAAGTATTTGGTCTTCCGATCCGTTAGTTTGCTTATTTAAACGCATATGTGACAGATACGGCCAAATACAAAATAATTGAATCGGAAAAAGTAAGGGCTCTGTGGTGTAATGGTAGCACATTCACCCGGCAAGTGAGAGATCCGGGTTCGACTCCCGGCGGAGCAAGTATTTTTTGCGATTCAATGTTTATTGACATTAAATAAGGCTATTGCCATTTATACAATATATATATATATATATATATATATTTATATATAAAACCATTTAAATATTAAATAATAGTTAATTTGAATTCGAAATTTAGCACAGTATAGCCTACATTAGTTTGTTGTGAAACCAAAATGCTCTACATCAATTAGCAGTTATACTCCACTAATACCTCGTTGAATAATAAAATGTAATATTGAAAACAACATCTCTACTAAAATGAACATTATGTGTTTGATAAGTTATACATTTTTAGTTTACGTAGCACCGATGTGTGTTCCTTCAATATTCGCTTGACTGCTTTCTTGAATCTCAAACCAATAAATACGTCTACCTATCCTACAGCGACGTTTAAATTGTATCGTTTTGAAGTGACAGATGAAAGGAAACTATTTCATCTTGCCACCTCACCTCTGTTACTGGAGTGTTCTTCTCTTTACAAGTAGAATGTAACAAAACAATAGATATAACTTTCTTTTAAAAACTGTTTCAACTGTATACCGTTCTTGTACTTTGTACTCACTACTTCTTGTTGTAGATACAGATTCTTCTTATTGTTACAAATTTAGCTCCAGTCCACCTTCTTCTCAATGCAGCGTCTGGAATCTGGCTCTGTCGTAGACATCTGGAACCTGGAAGCATGTTCGTCTGAATAGATCCAAAAAGAGTTTTGGCGTCGAAGAAGCTCAAATGAACTTAGTGTTAATGTACTTAGTTTTTTTACAAAATAGTCCTAATTACTTGTCTTTTAGTGGTTGAATTCACTAAAATAATTATGGACGGATAGTTCCACCTTATTACCTCTATTTTCCTGGGATAACATCGCCTTCCATTTTAAAGTTACATGATTTTCTCTCGTTGACAGCTAGACACCTATTGGTACAGTATACTTATTTATAGGGAACTCTCCTTTTGTCATTGACTTTTTTTGTAACAGAGGGCCAGGTTTCCTAGGCCTGGTAGTTGCCTCTCAGCCATCCGGCTTATTGTGCACCCTCTCCCAGGTTTTAAGCTGTATCAAATCCCAGGCCTTTACAAAACCAATGAGATCTTCTGAACAATGCTTTCCTGTTCCAACCCCTCTTCCGTATGCATAAGAACACCTAGGGATCTTGAGCGTTTGCTCTGTAATGCCGGACATTCAAATATGACGTGCTTGGCTGTTTCGTCAGCCTCGCCACATTTTCCTGCACAGTGTATCCTGAACTGAAATACCTATTCTGTTCAGGTGACTTCGGAATATCCAATGACCTGTAAATAAAACCAGTCACCTTTCGGATCTCCGTTCTACTCATTCTAAGGGCATCTGCTGCAATGTTCCTTGATGGTCCCTTGAGCATCCGCTTTGCTTGTACATTCCCCTCAGTATTTCTCCAATGTTGTAGGTGTTTGTTAGCCATCCACTTGGTAACTGATCTACGTGCTAAGTTATATGAAACCCCACACGTTGGTTCCCAAGTTAGCGCAACTGTCTGCCCCTTCATTTCCTGTGATTCCTCTATGTTCAGGCACCCAAGTTTAGAATAACTTTATTGTTTTTTCGCCAGCAATTGCATGACCTTATGGCATTCCCAGACTGTCTTCGAATTACAGTCATGGTTGGGCAAGGCCTGCAGAGCAGCCCTGCTGTCCGAGTTAATGTAGATGGTTTTGCCTTTGTAGCCCCTTTCCACATTAACTCTTGCACATTCTGCAAGGGCTGTAACTTCAGACTGAAAGACAGTTGCCAGTTTACCCTAGGCTAAAGCTTAAGTTAACCCTAGGTCTGGCTCCCCAGACCCCTGCCCCAGGACCCTTCAGAGTCTTTGACCCATCCGTGTACCAGGTTAGAGCCTTCTTCATGTAGTCAGGCTCCCCCTTTTGACAATTCCTTCCTTTTAACAATGTTGACTTGAAATGGTTTTTCCCAGTCCGTAACCTTTGCCATTCTGTCAGACATCATTTCTAGAATATCCAGTTTGAGAATGTCAACGATCTTGGAGTGCTTACTAGCATGGTGATGATGCCAGTTCCCATTGCACTTCAGTCTGTAGGCAGCCATCCTAGCCTCTCCTATGACGAATATGTCTAGGAGGTGGGAGGTTTACCACTACTTCCATAGCAGCGGTTGGTTTTCCTCTCATGGCGCCCATTGTCCCCAAGCATGCCAACCGCTGTACCTTTGACAGGTTTTTTGCGGCAGTCACTTGTTGGACTTTTGGCCACCATACCACTGATCCATACACCATCATTGGCCTGAGGACTCTAGTAGTGCCACAGCCAATGTGACATGTCGAAGCCCCCATGTCGAAGCCCCCATGTGCATCCTACCCGCACGTCCCACCATCATCACAATGTAGTCTGAGATCGCTGATTATGTATTCCAGATGACTATTCCAGGTGAGTTTTATCATCTAGTTTGAACTCCTGTTATCTGTATCTGGCCACTCCCTGCTTATCTGTATCTGGCCCCCACATAGGACTGGCTGATTTGATTTCCAGTTTTCTTCCTAAATGGTATCATGACGGTCTTCGAAGGATTCACTGCAAGAGTCCTTCTTCGTCACACCATCGCTCCACAATGGCCAGTGCTCTCTGCATCATTTCCAGACACTTACTTAACATTATATGCTTGCCTCTTATGAGTATGACAACATCATCTGCATAGCCTTGAGCATACATAACCTGTTCATTCAGAGTCCAGAGTAAGTCATCCACAACTATGTTCCACAGGCTTGGTGATAATACACCTCCTTGTGTTGTCATTGACTTGGAAAGCTGAGAAAATGTTCTCATTTCATGTTAGTGTACTAGGTGCTGCAGGTCTCATAGTCCCTTGGATCATGCCCTAGAGCGGCACGACAGGATAGGTTAGTAGACATGGAGTTTTATTCCTGAATAATTGGGCACGGCAGAGTCCGATAAGCGGACCCGGTTTTTATATAGCTTATTACAATCATCGATACTTCATATATCGAATAACAGAACTATCAATCGATATCAACACATCTGTAATACTAAATTCAAATCACATGTTTCAATTTAATAGAAATAGTTTAAACAATTAAGTAATGTTATAAATAATAAAGGGGCCATAACCATTAATTAAACGATAACATTAAGACAGATGATTCTTTACAATGATAATAAAAATTACATTTAAATAGTAAAAAAAACGTAACAACAAAACAAACATCTTAAAACTGAGAAAAACACAGTAAATAATCTTTTAGTTCTATTTTGTATAGTTTTCTAAAGTTAACTATCTATTTTATTTAAAAGAAGTTACTTATAGAACAAATTGTATTTAGAATATAGAAAGATGTGTACAGTTGGTGCAGACGATTTACTTATCGTTCAAGTTAATTACTATTGGTTGAATATATCGATGGGTGTAATAATTAAATATAGTTTGATAATTTCGATAAAAAGCCGAGTCTGCTTATCGTACTCTACCCTTAATTTAAGCGAATAGGCTCGTAGGAAGCCAATGAAATCTACATACAATTGCTTATTAGAATGTTAAACAATGATGGCTAGGTTTGAAAGGGTTGTAAAGGAGTTAAATAGGTTTCTTATTTAGAAATGATGGAATGAAGCTGGTTGTTGAACGAAGCCCTTAATATAAAAATTTATCCGAAAACAGTATTGATTTAGAAGTGATATTATACTCGTATATCTACACTTTCAAAATAATTAAAACATACATCAGAGAAGAATGTTTGCATTATATCTGACAGTCATGAATAAACGAAAAAAATATACAAATCATCAGATAGACAATGAGAACAATCATACCCTTTTCGTACTTGTCAATCCCTTGTGTAGAAAGTAGCTAAGGAATAAAAAATAAATTATTAGTGCTGCGTTAAAAAAACATTCGGAAGGAAGCTCTCAAAATTAACATATTAAAAATGTCACACAAAACATATTACTGAGTTCGTAATACAAAAGGTCCCTTTAGTTCACATATAATTAAAAAAAATATTAAAAATCAATGTAAAAGACCAAAAATGCAACACTAGTAATTATCTAAGAGGACAGTGTAAAACTGATTAAACAAGAGGATTAGAAAACATATTCAGCATGAAGGTGGATGAAGTACAAGGCTTAAAACAAAAATTATTTGAGGATACATTTTCAAAAAGCCACCTTCTGTTTAAGCCAAGAACACTTTCGCTCTGAAATTTATGAAAAATTGAAAAATTAGCCGAACTATGAAATTATAAGAATCTCATCCAGGATTACGTAAATCCATAAAGACGATGACTTTGACATACATGCCAAGTGATGAATATCTTTTATATTACTGTGCTGAAACGTCTAACCATGTCTCTAATTACCTGCTGTGGGTGGGAAGTTCACCATACTCTTCTCATGTATTTGTTAAAACGTAAATATTTCAAGCCTGTAATTTATCTCGTGTTTTACGTCCACGTTCCTTGATTTAATGAGTTTCTTGTATGTTCAATATTGAGCTTTATTATTTTATATTAAAGTAATGCTCACATCATCAGTTCTAAAAAAACAAATATTTGTACTCGTATTTACAAGAATGTAACTCTTATAAATCATCCATTGCGTTTAGTTTATTTTAGACGATAAAAAACACTCTCCTTTAGTTTAATGATGTCACAGACAAAACTGATGATGATGTTGAGAGAAAATCCATGTCAAAGGTTGGTGCCCGTGTAGTTCACCTGAAACAGACAGACCTAATTTCCGGTCTCAACTACAAAGCGCCAGTTTCAAATTTAACAAAAATATATCTCATATAGATAATTTATAATTCTGATGACATGTTTGTAGATACATCGGTCTAAATGTACAATTTTGTTCATTGCCATACAATATTATTTGTCATAATAACAGAAAGAACGCAGGTATATATTTAACAATGTAAATAACTGTCCAAAACATTAAAATAAGTATGGAATGGGAATAAATTACTCTAAATCTATTGCAATAAAAATAATGTGATGGAGATTGATCATATTCGTTTATTTATCAAAGCGATTTTAAATTAAGAATATAGATCTTGAAGCAATACAAATTTGGAACCTAGACAAGCGCTACTTTCGTGTTGTACTCAACTTGTACAAATAGCCGAAGAAAAAACTGCTGATAAGTTTAGTATATGAGAAATTCAAAATAAACTGTTAAACAGTGAATAATCAGTGGTTACATTTCGGTTTAATTTACCTCGGCTAACTTTGTAACTTGTATTAGTCGGAAATTAACCTGTGTACTTTACCAGGAAAAATAGTATATTTATTTGAAATCCAAAAATAGATGTGAATGAATACCACGAGATTTACTCAGGGTAAACTAGTAAGTACATAGGTTTATAGACTAAGCATTATGTTTAGTACTCAGGTAACTGTTGTAACAGAGCAGCAGCTGCCAGTAATGTTCTTGCTTTGAGGTTATCGAATACCGCTTCACTGGGAATATTTGAATGCGTGCCTTAACATCTATCGAAATCATATAACATTTTACCTCCTGATGTTCCTTTCATGTTTTCCAGACTTAGTCAATATACTTAGTTCTTTTGTCGTATAGATTTTTTTATTTACGACTGCTCTATTTTAGTCTACCAATTAAAACCTCTTCTATGTACAAGACTCTAAGTACAGTTTGAAAAGTAGTACGTCCTCGGAATTGAGATATACGAAGGGTAAGGGAGGTCTTAGAAAAACCTTTGCTTACCACTTTTGCACAGGATTTCTTTTGTGTATAATCTTCTAACTGAACGAACATGTTAACGAAATACTGCAACCATTTCTTTTAGACGCTATCATTCTATTTTTACAGATACATTTACATAATTTATTTATAGTTTATTAAGTGTTAAAACTGACAAAAATATTAATAATTTTTGACGATTAACGTAAATACATTTTTATTCCAAATTTTGTGTTGCAAGAATAGTATACCTAGTAACATTAGGCAACGAATCATAATAAACTTTGATAGGCCTACAAAAGAAAACATAAGACAGCAATATTGTGAATCGAATTGACTATGGTTTTTTTTTAAATTTTACCAATAAACTTTCAGTAAACGCAATTTATGCTTTTTACCTGAATATTGAGTTACGGGTGTTAGTTTAGAATTGGTAAACATATCTCAGTAACATATGTCATGGGTTACTGAATAATATGTCTTTACGAATGTTTAGTTCAGCTCCATTTCACGTTCCACTTAGTGCAGCGCTTGAAGTCTAACGCTGTGAAAGATTTTATTCCTCGAATCTGGATTCAACATCTATCTGAAGAGATCCAAAACAGTCGGTGGATCGATATAGAATTTTTTAAAGTAAGTGACGAACATAAAGTTATGAACATTGGATATATTCCTTAACAATTCTAAGAAAATGTCCGTGAAGCTTTTCTAAATACAAAACTTAGAGTTGTAAGCCTGAAATATAAATTTGTTCCTGGTACATTTTCGAATCACTAAAGTACGAGATGTAATAGGAACAGGAACTAAGAATTACCTTCTGTTGCTGCATTTATTGACTGCTTGAATATTCTCAGTATAGATTTTGGCTGAACCTTAAAACTGATTTTTTTCTGCATGTCAACTCTAACATTTTCTGCAGTTGGAGAACTCTTGTTGCTCATAAAAACCGAACACTGATTTTCTTACAAGATCTAGGTTAAAGTTATTTAATGCAGGGACATGGGAAGGTGTCTTGAATTTTTTTCATATGCTAAATATATGTGAAGTTCGATCCCTTAAAATAGATTTTTTATTTTTTGGACATTGCTCCGAGACACACAACACGTATTAGTAGTAAGTTTTGAAATTACTGAACATCATTATTGCTTATCATTTTGGGATCCTCACACAAGTTATAAAAAATGTATGAACAACGAATAGATTTTGATTTGATTACTCAGATATGTTTTCCCAACCTTTTTGATTCTCGTTAAAGACTAAGGGTTTGTCCATCCTCACGACTGAAATTACCAGTGCTCATCTTTACTAAATAAATAACGCGGGATGATCTAACGCAATATAAAAAACCAGCCGGTTTGATATGTCGTGTCTCGGCTGCTCATTCTAGGAATCAGTTGCCAACGAGTTGTGACAACATTACACCAGAAGTGAGGGTAAAACGGGGCGTGGGAACTGACCAAGTGATCAGGTTTGCAACCATATGTCTCATACGATGAATTTAACTTGTAAATGGAATACTTTGTCAGAATGTTTTTGAAATACACTGTTCAATATTTTATAGTTTTATAGTTCTGCTCGCCACCTTTGATTAAAATATCTCATAACAGTAAAACATTCAAAGTAATAACTTCTAAATATTACAAAGGTCAAGTTCATAACTATAGTTCTGAACCTTTCGTGAACAGTTTGGTCCGAATGTCTGGACGCACCTTTAAGGTGGAAAGATGAAGCCTCGTTAAGTTTCCAAGTCAATGTAAGAAGTTTGGAACTTAAAAAATTACATTATTTTTATTAATTACCTTTAAACTCAAATAAAGCAAAACTCAATAAAACTCCTACAAACGTCCCGCTTGACTCGCAATAAACTCAAAATGAAAACATGGCATAAAACGGATTTAATCGGCAGAAACAATGTTCCTGCTATTACAGCACATACAATAAAGGGAGTTATTTAAATTGTGCAGTGGGAAATCAATGAAATCAAATTAACCGAATTTCTTTACTTGCAATTTTAGAAAATATTCAAGTAATGAAATAATTATTACTAATTTATCTTTGCGTGCCAGAAATTGTACTTTCATATTTTCACGTCGTAGAATTCCGGAAACTCAAGAGTGGACATATATTGTAACTTAATAGTTTCTATTTCAGTTTTATAAACGCCAATGTACAAAATATTTTACTATAACATTTGCGGGAAAATGGCATTTAAATCATGACGCAAATCGGGGTTTTAAACCCTAAATAGTGCCAGATACTGCATTGTTTGAAAAAAACCTAATGGGGTTGATTTGTTTTTTTTTGTGACTACAAAGCTATTCTTAGTACTGCTCGTTACCTTTGGTTAAAAGATTTCATCGCAGTGGAAACATGCAAAGTAATAACTTCTAAACTTTACAAAGATCAAGTTCATCACTCTAGACAGTGAGGAAACGTAGTGGAAACATTTAACGACTTCCTTCTTTGTATCTGCCTCCTTACAATGCAATAGTGGTGGTTTGAGTCGCGGCTTTCATTTTGACATTGTATAATTTATCTCATCCTGCCTTACTTTGGCAATGTTAAACAATCATATTTTTCGAGAGGGTTCTGAAACCCTTATACTTGGACCGTTATTGTAGTCATTATTTTTACTTGGGGAATACTTTTTATCTTTACGTTCCTTTATTATACATTTTACAAGAATTGTTATCAAAAAGCATTTCAGAGGAGTTTTCAAAGTTATCAATGAATACTGTAAAGATTGCATTACCTGTGGCAGTAATCACCTAAAAAGCTCTTAGGCATCATCGCTCATTACTTTAACCATACATTTTCACCTGAGGAAGTGATCAGGTTGTAGATATCGAAAGGTTCTGACTATAACAATTTTAGATTCACTTAAGCACTGAACAACTGTCCGGACAAGTCGTGTCATCCTCACTACAATCCATTTGGACTAAATGTATTTTGGCTGAATTATCGTCAATTATATCTTTTATGAATCTGGATATACCAAGGAATTCGAGTATTTTATAGCAGGACTTCACGTAGAGATAAAATAAACAAGATCTATATAATGTTGCAGATGGAGCTTGTTTTGGATACTATTAACTTAATTACATTTAGAACACACAAACCAATACTTAAAAATTTTATTTTTGTGAGGCCTTTCGATAGCAAGGCTCTCTTCGTCAGGAGGAAGATATCAATTCAAGTTTTAAGAAAAATAAAAGTTTTAGGCATTGGTTTGTGTGTTGTAAATGTAATTAAGTTCTGGGTAACATAAAAAAGTTATTTCCCTTTAGTATAACCAAACATAGCATATATAGGAGATAATATTGTGCCTAAAATAAGCTTTAGAATAATTATACCATGTGAAAATCATTGTACATTTTTCATAGTCGTTCTTGTTAACTTATATCCAACTCTTTCTGCTTGGAATTGAAAGCCCATGAGCCTATTCAAATAAATGCCATTGATAGTTCAATGGTTTCACAATCTAAAAGAGAAATTTACTGTTCGGCAGCATGCCTCTATCCATTCATGGCGTAAGACAAATTGTATTTAGTGTTAAATACTGAGATCTCACGAATCTGCTCGAAGAAGCATTGATGTTCAGCAGATAAAATTTTTAACTGGTCCTATACAAGTTATTAAAGTGTAGAAGACTATGAGGAAACTTAAAATTAACTAAGACGACCAATGTTTTTATGTATATATAAATTTTCCTGCCTTCTTTACTAATAAAGTGAAATTAGTAGTTAAAAGCTGACAGTCAAACAAAAATATGTAGACCTATGCGTGGGTGGCGATTAAACTGGAATCTGAAAATTAGTTCCAGTCCATTTTTAATGAACACTTGAAGAAGAAACATTTCTAACCTTGTGATATTGTAATTCAATGTGGCAAAGAGATTGCAATTGAACTGATTTAATCAACACTGCGTCAATGATCTATATAATTCCGTATGTATAAACTGTGTGCTTCATGTGGTTTATTAAAACATGTTTGCTACTGATTAAACTGGTAAAGTAAAACTCAGTAAACAAATGGAATATATTTTCAACATTGATTCGTAAATAAAGGACGATGGTCAGAGTCAAGCGACAGCACGTTAAAACCTCCTAGACCGTTCTATGTTTAATGTAGCGACCATTGAGGACAGAGAGCTTTTAGTGAACCACAGATTAAACGCCGGGCATGTATTGTTGATGTGGGTCTCTCTCGGGGAAAGTGAATGCACCAGTATCCTATGTGATTGAAAATTTATTTAAAATCACGTTTTGATTATTTATTGTATCTTTGTGAAGGATTTTAAAAATTCAAATAATGTTTCGTTCCTTTTTTTTAAAATCCAACATTGTGATCTTGCAAAATACACATCTAACGGCAAAATTGGAATAGAAAATGTAGAGACCTTGAATATACATACATGGAATAGAACAGAATAGAATTATTCCCTGTGCCCGTAATATATATATATATATATATATATATATATATATATATATATATATATATATATATATATATTGTGCTGTAAAACCTCCTTTTTATTTTTTGATGTAGGTGTTTTAAAAATTTTATTTTATGTGCTTGGTCAAAAGCCTCACTGTATGCTTCCTTTACGCTACCAAGTTTTTTTTACTACGATTTTACTCCATTTTGAGTATTATCAAGCTCCATCAAGTGCCCAGACACTGTGAAGCTCCTGCGAAAACAATTTCATTGGGAGGTGGAACCTTTTACATTTAAAAGAATACCAATTTCATTACTTTAATTGTATACCTTTGCCAAAATCAATAAACACCCTACATCTGAGTCGCAAGACTCGCAATAAACTCATTTATAAACTTAGAATTAAAGCAGTATAAGTACAGACAGTAATCTGCATAAACTTAGTACTACAGTTACAGCACATACAGTCAAGGGATCTTTCAATTCTGCTGTAGGAAAGCAATATCAAATAAACTAAAATTGCTTTCACTTTAAATTTTTAGACAATATAAAAGAGAGAACATATTTTGTAACTTCATAGTTTCATTTCCAGTTTTTAAACAAATCATAGTAAATACATTTTTACTAAAAATTTTGTGAAAATATGGTACTCACCATTACAGAAAATTGGTTTTTGAATCCCTTAATTAGTAATTTGAAAAAAAACTAATAGGCTTAAATTATTTGAAAATACACTGTACTAATACACTTTTTAATGGACGTTGATCCATGAAGATATTTCTAAACTAAACTCACAAGCTAAATTTAATCCAAACCAGAAAATCTGTTTTATGTCTTTTAAACACGCTGTACTCTGTCACCGTAACTCATCTATGTGGCCATAGATCAAATATTGGAACAGCAGGGAACTACAATAAGTTGCCAGTCGCTTCTAAATTTCCTGGGTCTTAAGTTTATATGGGTCAATAGAGATTTAAATTGCGTTCTACCAAAACATAATTTATTTTTTGTTTATTACTCTTTCACACGTAAAAAATAATATAATACAAAACTACTACCTATCAATTTGTAAATTGTTACTCGTTTAAATATTTGTAAACAGAATAAAATGTTTAGCTCAGATGATGTTTCCTTAAAATACTAAAGTGCTCCAATGATTTGAGATATGTTTAGATAACAGGGAGTTAGTAATGTTGGGGTTACATTTACAAATTACTTTTGTAATAACTTGAAATACATTTAGAGAAATTATGAAATAGTAAAAGAAAAGGAATTATAAACAAAGAAAAGAGTTCCCAGTAACATTTACATAGTGCGGAGCATCTACTGCATTGTGCGGAGCATCTACTGCATTGTGCGGAGCATCTACTGAGCATCTACTGCATTGTGCAGGATCCTTGGTCGATTAACAGTACCGAAAGTGAAGTTGTTTAGGTGGTTCCACATTTGTAGAGCGTGTCTTTAGTATTTCCCGATGAAAGCTATTGTCTGTACACATAATTGATTTCTTACGAGCCTATTCATTTAAATTCATGAAGAAACCCCATATCTGTTAACCTATTCTGTCTGAGAAAATTTTCCAAACTTTACGAATCAATTTAATTGCTAGAGTTCCCTATCAGTAGAAGCATTCTAGAGCATCAGTTCTCAAGCCGTCAATGACAGGGAATCCTCTACGCTTTAGCATGGAAGAAGAAACTCCCTAAGAAAATAGAGGTAATAAGGTAGAACTATTCACCCAAAATTATTTTAGCGATTATAACAGCTTAAGACTAGTCATTATTTGAGACTATTTTGTCACCTAGTTTTCTGTTTTAGAAATCATTTACCTAAAATGAAAACATATAATTGGTTACAAAATGAATTATCCTTATGTAAATTGTATTCTATTAATATCTCGGATAATTACAACACTTGAATCATCTTGATGCTGATCATAACGATTATTTTGTGTAATACTAAAATACATATAGCACGAACAAATGCTTTTACTCCGTTTGTATTATAACAAGAAGTACGAGAGAGGTGCAAAGTTAAAAATGTTTTAAAAAGAAAGAAATTAATAAGTATTGTTTTGTGGTTCTCTATTTATAAAGAGCGATCACTCCACTAGCAAAAGTAAGGAGGAAATATCAAATACCTTCCTTTCATCTACCATTTCCTAACAAGAACAATTGAAACATCGCTGCAATATCGTTAGACGTTGCTATTAGTTGTAGATAAAATAAAGCAGTCAAGCGAATATTGAAGGGAAACACACGAGGGTTACGTAAACATCAAGTATATGAGTAACTCTATTAGTTTTAGTTGAAATGCAGTTTGCAAGGTTAGATATTATAATTTAAAGTGGCACATTTATGACGGATTTGTTATTGCGGTACCTTAGTGGTGTTCAACACCACTACGTGCTAACTGATGTAAAACATTTTAAAGTTGAAAATAGCGAATATATACTGTGTTTAAAGTTAGAATTCTTTTATTTACTTTTTATTTATTTATTTAGAATTCTTTCATAATAAATAAATGTTTGCAAATAAGATGATATTAAAGATTATGGCTTAAAATATTTGCTTAGTCTAAAGTGACTTTTGAAAGACAAACTATGTATTTGTGTGTATGTTTCTTTGTGGGCAGTCAAGTAGGAATAAACATATAAAACTATAATAAAACAAAAACCTTTTATTGTGAGTATTAGATTCTCCTGTCGCGAGATTTCCAAAGCATATATACAAGAGAAAAAGAACGTGGGTTGTTGCATGTACCCTTCTTAATATTTTTATATGACAAGTAATTTTATTAGACAAAAACAAACCATATAAAAGTTTAAAAATATATATATTTTTAAGTAACTTTAATTCTTAGAAAAGTTATATCTACAAATACAACTTTAATTGCAAGATATACACAAATACATAACTCTTAGCCTTTAGATCTGATAATAAAAAATTTTTTGTAACACTGTTATGTGCTGACACCTTTTTTTGAGGCAAATATCACTGACAGACTTACATAGCATTTATAAAAAAATAATATTACTTAGCCCTGAATACTTCCTTTATGACAACGAGAAGTTCCTAATTAATTTTCTTACTGAAATAGTTAAGACAATTGAAGAATTGAAGCCCCTTTAACTTGACGACCATAACCGTGGCTCTACAAACTTAGAATGATTTCCATGTGTCGACCACGAAATAATTGCTACCTTGAATTCTTCATCAGGAAGTCCTTTACTAAAAACAAGCCTAAAAACAGTACAATAATTAGTTTTAAGCTGATTAATCAATAAAATAAAAACAGCTTCACCGGAAGTGTTGAGCACGTGCTAATTCATTGGTGGATTTAATCATAAAAAAGAAAAAGGTAAGAACTTTCATAATTACTTTCACAATCTACTGTACAATACGTTAAGGTTAATATTTAAAATCAGTTCTCCGATTGTAGCCATTATTAAAAATAATTGAGTACTTATTTCTGCGAACACAGTTTGGCAGGATTTAGTATCGTGGCTTACACATGCCAATTTATATCACTTTATCTGTACCAGGACATATGTAAGTTACAGAATTTCCCATTTTTCTGCTTGATTAAGATCCCTGCACAGGCCAGTGGCCCATGAGGACGGGTAGATTGAAGCTTAAAGGAGGATCGAATGTTAATAAAACATTTACATAAGAACTAGAAAACGAAAATTACGAATATCATAACCTGTACCATAAGGTTTTACTATCATAAATATCAGCGTGTACATGTTTGCATAAAAAATTTACATATACTATAAATAACAATATATAATTCTGCTCGATAAAATGTTTTATATATATAAAATCTCTAAAAATAAGAATTTTAAAATAATAATTTTAGGGTTGGAAGTTGTTACATTGCTTATTCTATTTGGACCTAACAAGGAGCAATAACGCAAGATTTTTTATAAAAATGAAGTTATTTTCCAATGCCTTGTGACTTCCTTCGGAGATTCCCTGTACACACTTCGTCAAAAAGATTGGATGGTGAGTAGAAAGCTGGTTAAAAATATGAAGAAAGTCGAGCACACATTAAAACATCTAGATCATCAGCATCATCAAACAACACCATTCTTTATATAATTTACTGATTACAATTTACGAAGAAAGTGTCTTCTTCACCTCTGTTACATTCGTTGCTTACAAGCTTGTTGCTTCCTTTACTTTATACACGAAACTAAAACATGCTCTCAATCGTCTACAATAACGTCTTTAATATTCTTTCTTCACTTGGTGGTTGCTTGATGAAACGGATATTTGTTCCCTCACTCCGTGTTTTGCAACAGAACAATACGTTTATTTCCTGGCAAAGAGAATTCGTGCTAGATCGACAGCTGAGTTTTTATATTCAAATATCTGTTAAATATGAACTGAGCTAACAAAACGTTAAACCCCCAGTGGACTGTATGGTTGACAATAACCGTCGGGGAAAGCGAGCTTTTACTGAACCGCTAACACCAACCATGCATTGTTGATGTGGTGTTTGTGACCAATTTTGTTGAATATCACCTGTTGCATTGTTTATTACTGTTGTCAATTCGTAATGCCAACTATTAAAACCTATAACATTCTAAAGTAGGCTCTATTATAATACAGAGTGGTGACAGTTTTACTTTGATAACATACAAATACAGTTGTGTTAGCTGTGTTTAGGTGATTTAAATCGGAAAGGAATTGTAAGGAGTTTTGTACTATTAAAACAGGATGGGACAAACTGTGAATCCTGAAATGAAAGCTGGTACTCAAACCACTACCATTGTATTAGAAGGAGGCAGAGACAAAGAGGGAAATCATTAAATGTTACCGCTCCACTTCCTTGCTGACTAAAGCGATGAACTCGACCTTTATAAAGCTTGGAAACTATTGCATTCCATTTTAATACTGCGAAGTAACCATTTAAGTGAAAATAATAAACTCTTGAATCTTAAATACATTTACTATGTAAAAGTTATATTATGTGCGACACGTGACCTGCCCCCCCCCCCAAAATTGTGTTGTACTCGTTGGTTTAGCAGTAGGATATGTTTTATCAAAGTATTATCGCTAAGTTGCTTCCTAAAATAGTACTCTGATTGCATCATCTTATTAGTACTTTACCTTGACGCGATAGCTCAGTATAAACCACCCCCATTCTTGCTTGATTTGTCACAAGCTTAAGTAAGTTTCTTAAGACAATTATGGATTTAAATTGCTTTCGGTAAAAGAGTTACCTTCAGGTAATCTAATGTCAGCGTTTATACAGAACGGATACCTTATCTATACAGGTTCTAACATTTAAATTTTTTAATCCTTCTAAATATACAATTTTGTATATTTAAAAATGGATGACGCATTTTGAACACCTTCCTAGCTTTAATGAAATGACAATTTATTTTACGTAGTACCTTATACAACGGTAAAATTTAATATTGGGTTCAATAAAAGTGAGCAATGATTGTATTTTACTAACAATTTATACAAGAAAAAGAGGGCTAATATAAACTAAGAAGATCTTTTAGAAATATACTAAGAATAGTGTTAGAGAATTTACAAATTCCGTACCAATATATTTTGGTTTTGTTACTAAGAAGTAAATATTTAATAACTTACACATATTCTACTCTATTGTTTAAGTGTAGACTTCTTCAATGACTAGAAACTACGTGAGCTTAATAATACCTGGCGAATAAGAAATTTATGGGAGGAAATCTTCGCTATCAAAGGAAATGGAAAGGATATTTTGACAATAAATTAATCTCAGATACGTTTTAATATATGCATATACCACGAAAGAAAGAGATACTTGTCAAAAACCACGACATACTAATTTTCTGATTTAAAAACTTTATATATATATATATATATATATATATATTAATATATATATATATATATATATATATATTTATGTTGGATTGACAACAAATCCATTGCACATAAGAAATGAATAATCATCGTTGTTCGTCTAAAAAAACAGGATGAAAAATTGGTTTCACAACACGCATTAGGCCACCAACAAAATTTTGAACAATGTTATGCACTGACAGGTATTTGCAAAGTACCCCGAAGATAGAAACAAAATTGACTTAGAAAATTTTGAACAGGCACATCAATTAATATTAAAATCAAAAGTACCCTTTGGTCTGAATAAAAGATGAAATGATCAATTATATATTATTTTTTTCTAAATTAATTTTTCTAAATTCATTCTCTATTCATGATATTATTTATTTCTCTTTGGTGTTAACCACATGTTCAAAAATTCTTGTTTATTTATTTATGTCAGTTATATTTATTTACTTTTGTAAATTTTGTTGCTGTATTGTTATTTTGTATTATACCTTTTTGAAAACGGCAAAAAAAGCCGAAATATTAAAGGAACTTTGTATCAAGAAGTTTTAATAATTGATATAACAGAGCAATTCTGCTTTTATACACTCGAAGTGAATATATATATATATATATAATATATATATATATATATATATATATATATATATATATATATATATATATATATATATATATATATTTCTATAACAGCGAGATCCAATACTGGAGAGTGAGTGGAGGTGACAGTGAAGCCTGTAATGAAGCCCAGTTAGATGTCTCAGCCACCCCAAGTGTCTGACTCAACAATGCTACCGAAGTTAACAGCCACTTGGAAACTTCATCTGGCCCAAAGTTCAGTAAATTTCACCAAATATCCCTGCTGTACCTAGTGCAGTATCGATGTTACATTAGCTACGAAATCCCATGAGCTACTGAACTGCTATCTAATTGAGATTTAAATGATGTCTCAATTATTATTAATTTTATTTTCTGTCTGAATTATTCATCCTCTTCAGTAGAATACGGTGAAACTTTTTAGCAGAGCAAATTCATTACATTTTTCATTATCATAATCAAAATATATTAGTAGAGTAATAATTAAGTTGGTATGGAAGGTGTACTTTGGTCAAAAAAAGACTAATTCCGGTCCTTCTAACCTAATTCTGGTGCCAGTAGTGTTTGAGAACGTAATAAAAATGTGTTTTAATTTTAGTGGTTCTAGGCCTTTGAAAAGTTGGAAACCAATAACATAGTTTAACAAAGGTTGCAAACTCTTTTGATCCCCTATGGGTTAACCTAAATATAAATATTCTCTGGTTTTCTTATTTAAACCTAATGTCACGTGTGTTTGTGTCATGTTTCATCTTTCTAGATCAACGAAAAGTTAAATAACAAATCATAGATCTTCTAAAGGTTGCTCCCCTATATCAGACTCCAATAGGTCATTGATCTTCATGAAAATCTTTACTTTGTCTCTTGAATGCTTAAGGCACGTTTATTTTCAATTTCCGTCTTTCTGGAATACAATTGGTAACAGCAAAGTTTGTGTTTTTAATATTTTAAAGGTCTATTAGAACGTCTTCGAGAATATTATTTAGAAGTTTGTACTTTGAAACCAATGAGAATGTGAAGTCTGAATCTATGTGTAAACAAACTAAGGATTTATATTATTTCATGTTTTTTTTTAGAATACAATACTCTTATATCTAACTTGTATTTTTGGAAAATTATAAATTGAGGAAGTATTTACATGGGACCAAGTGCGAATGTCCTTTTCGTAGAAAAAGTGCAATATAGTAACACATCATTTTGGATGACTAAAACTATATTTTTCGATGTCCACCTGTGAAGTATATCATGCAAATATATCGGCATAGCTGGGTTCAGTTTTTTAGGGTTTCTGTTTGTTTTTCAGCAAAATCTACTCAATAATGACCCAAAAGGTTGTCTAAAACCTGGTTGTTTATAGACAAACCTTCCAGATTACAGGTTCAAAACATATAACACCCTCCCTCCCCTTGGACATTCCTTTCACAAACAGCAGTCCAGGTCTTTGTATCTCTTCTGACGAACATGTCTATGAAACCGTTAGATTCCATATGCCACAATAAGAGGAAGGTGAACTGGAGCTAAACTCAACATTCACATCGAATAAACCCTTCTCACAATAGGTACGTTATGTGTAAAGCTAAAAACATAAACTTCAACAATATATTGATATTTAATGTGCCTTTTATACTATATCAACAATTTTGCCGCAATTGTTTTTTAATCATAAGTAACTGTGACTTTAAAGTTAATACTTCAATGTGTTGTAGAGTAGTAACGCCCTGATGTCACCGACCTATCACGAAACAATGGCGGAGCTCCAATACCACATGTGCTTTTCACACGCTTCAATATATGTCTGTTCGATTTGTATATCTCTGTTAATAGTATTCAGGTTTTATTGCTTTAATTTAATTAATAATACTTGCCGTTTGACGAAAAATACCAACTACTCTGGTCTAAAAAATCTAAACGTGGTATGATTTTTAATGGTACTAGTTTTATCCTTAGTAACAACTACGATACAATGAGGAATATTCCTTTATGGCAATTTGTAATATTACATAGTGCTAGTATATGTCTGATAATATACCTAATACGAGTCTCAAACTTGTGTGAGTAATACAATAGCCTTTAGAATCATTATCGGATGCATTTATTACCTAAATTAAAATTAATGACTAATAATTAATTAAACATACCAAAAATAAGTTACAATAGAAATTTAAAACTGAAAACAGTGATCTAAAGTTATTATAGTATATAAGCTTGGTAGCTTCTCAGTTCTAAGTCTAAAAGACCACAAATAGCGCAAAATATATTTTTTTTTATAATAACCAACAAAATTGTAATTAATATTACGTTTATCGATATAACATAATATTTAAACAAGTTGTTTATTCATTTCCACAAGGCAAAAACTATACACATCTTCTAAAACTATACAAATCTTATCTAAATATTATGCTGTCTTAGTTCTTTAATGTATTATAAATCTTTTATACATACTTATTAAAAAAATAAATTTATGGAACCTTAATGGTGCTTAATCTGGTACTTGAAGGTCAAATCAATAACGCTGCACTAAGATGATGGTGAAATGGAACTATATTTAACACAAAACGCTGCACTAAGATGATGGTGAAATGGAACTATATTTAACACAAAACGCTGCACTAAGATGATGGTGAAATGGAACTATATTTAACACAAAACGCTGCACTAAGATGATGGTGAAATGGACTAAGATGATGGTGAAATGGAACTATATTAACACAAAACGCTGTACTAAGTTGAAGGTAAAATGAAACTACATTTAACACAATTAATGAACTCTTCCCACCACAGCTTTGTTGTACCGGTATGTAAAACACTCAGTTGCTCCTCTGGCTTTGATATCGTGCCTAAAACATCTTAATATACTCAGTTGTGCAGCTGATGAGATAATGAAAACTCCTCTTCATCTAGATTAAATTAGAATTCTGCTTAATAATCCGGTTACACCTATTTTGTAGTCAAAGCGTCTCTGATGTCGAAACTATGCAGTGAGTTCGTTTTCAGAGTGAAGATTGTAAGTCGAGTCGGAGACAGTTATATTTCAGACTTTGTTTAAAGGAAGGTGAAATGGAACTAAATTCAACACTAACATAATTTAAGATGTACACAAAGCCAATACGTGTATTATTTTGACGTAAAAAAATGTTTTTTTGATCTAGGTTTAAATTATAATTACATGAACGTTCAACGACCTCCATAATTTACTTTTGTCTTATTAATATTTCTGTTTCAACCCCTTTTTCCTTTCAACCAGACCTCAATTAACAACAAAGCGTTTTATTTTATTGATTTTAGAGCATGGAATTCCATGTATTATCGTGTAAAGACAGGTGGGAGTCAAAACTTGTTTACAGCCTTACTGAAAGGTCAAATTCTTCAAAGGATGTAGACGATGTGTTTGTTAGGATGGTTTTTGGAGGATAGAGGACGTACGACTATATAGTATTTTTTATGATATATGCATAATTTTTCAGTTTATTAGCTTATTAGGTTTAATTCTAAGACTGGACTTTATTGCCCTAACCTTTTTATTTTGTAAATTATTTCCATACAGAGTCATTTTCCTTTTGTCATTGAAGCTTTATAAAAATAAACACATAAATAAATAGGTGTTTATTTATATATCCCAGCTGAAGTGGTTGTCTAAAATTAACCGCATGACGTAAATATGAATAAGACATCATTTGATACCTAATGTAGTAGCTACAGCACCAAACTGTTATTCTGAGACAGAAAATAAAATAATATTTCTTTCATAAAAAAAATATAATTCAGGCTACATTCGTATTTATTATCTTAAAATTAATTTTGATTTGCTCCAAGTTATTTCATTGGCCAGTGTCATTCAGTTAAAGATTTGAGTTATAAATTTTAGCAATATAACAATTTATTTTTTTACAATTCACAGGAACTATTATTTTATTTTCTACATCTAATCTTTTCGTATTTATCCTCTTACTGGCGGTGGTATAAGGGATTAAAGTTTAAAGTGGAAACAACTTGAGCTAATTTTATTGCTGCATTTGAGTTTAAATGTAACTTTGTTATTTCCGCAATGTGTATCTCATATAATATCTTTTTACAACGAGTAAAAAATGATGACTGAAACCATCCTGTTTGAATTGTAGTATGACACAATGAAAGACCTCTAAGGTATGTTCCATATTACACAAACCGATAAAGTGTGAAATTTATCTTTAATAAAAAGCTACCTTAAACACGTATGGCGTATAAAGTTTCTTCCAATAAAAGCTAATATGGATAAACTTGAATGCTTTCCATAAACTGCAGTTTCAATGTGTGTTTGTTCCAGCAGGTGGTGCATGCCTCAGCTCTATACAAATATGTTCATATGTAAGACAAATATGATTCTATACTACTTATTTGCTGTGCTGATTCTTAACTAAACAACATTGTGTTTGAATTGAATTGAATTGAATTAGATTTATTCAAATTTAGATTGATATACATATACACAGTGAAAAGTTTCCACAAAGACTATATGATCTGTGAGTGGGGACGACTACCTTTATCAGACCATTGGTATCTTACTTATCCATGAATAACTAACTGTACAGTACTATTACACAGCTAATAACTTATTACAACTTAATTTGGTTATTAAATAACGGTGGTCGATGTGAATGGATTAATGCATTGTTTCAATTTCTAATTGTTTAAGGTAGTCAGCTTCTTATAATTGTTATAATTGTGGTTGGTTTAATCCGTAGTACTTAATCAAATTATAAACTAACTATTAAAGATTTTTGATTTTAATTAACTTTTTTCCTCGGATTAAATAATTAATTATTTATAATAATTAATTTATGATTCTTATACATTTATTATATACAATATTAGACTCTCAATCCTATGGAGAATGCAAGTGACTGTAGTAGCATCAGCAGAATAATATATTTGAAATGTTTGTGACACAAAAGCCTATAAGGTGGCCAGGGTGTATTTAAAATTTACAGTTGAGGTCTGAAAGAACCGTAATAAGCATTAGTATATACGTTGTATACGCATATATACACATACATACAAACACACAAGACAATATAAAATGATTAAATGTAATGCGAATGCAAGAATGCCTCCGCTGCATCTTTTCCTGCGCCTATAAAGAAAATTTCCCCCACCTTCCTATGGTATGCGGCGACTCTACTCCCTTCAGCCTCTAATGTAAGGTTGGGTAAATTTCTATAGATTATATGCGAAAGATAGAAAGAATTTGTTTTGTCACTATTATTAATTAGTCTAAGAGTGAAGAACCCAAAATTAATTCGATTTGGCGTCGGATACTCGTGCCGAACATTGAAAAGTACAACCTAGCAAATAAAACTTATTCACGTAGTATTACATATCAAGTATTGTTTTCAGTATTGTCGCATCCATTACTATTCATGAAATATTTTCCACAAGTTCCTCAGTTCTGTTTCCCGCCTGTTTCATTAATAGAACACAGAATTGTTATTCCGCTTTAATAATACACGTTAACATAAGACACAAGAATATTTCTGGTGAGAAACATGTACTAGGTATGTTATACAATATTATAAATAATTTAATTATTAGATTAAGAAATTGTAACAAATTGTAAAATTTGTTTATCATAACCTAGATTTTACAAATATCGTAGGTCAGTTATTCACCTGAGGAAGGTATCAGGCAGCAAATACTAAAAATTTGGTTAATGATATTTTGTATAACTTTTGTTAACATAGAAACATACCTACTCTCACATAATCTCATGTGTTAAAATATAAGGATTGGTTTGTAATTCAAGAGCTAGAAAAAAATAGCATACATATTCTTAAAGCCTTTTACAAAACACCAAGCATATAGGTGAAGGTAGATACTCACTGAAACACTCACAAGGACATCTGCTTTTCTTATCGTTACTAATAGGATTTTCTTTGCTTCACTATGTCATATAATAATCCACCCATTTAGCAACAGTAGAAGAAAAAAGGAGGTAGAACAATTTATTACTTATTATTGTCAGTGAGAAGACAAGTGCTGATATCTATGAATAGTTTTCAACACTTCCTGTACCAATAAGTTGCATCCAGTATTTTCACAAAGTGAGGGAAAAAATCTTATTCTGGAAATATAAAACTGTAGGAGTTGTATTATCACTGTATTTTTATCAGTATCGTCGTTGCCATACCGTATAATCTTAAAAAGTAAAAATGTACTCAATGGTTTTGATTGTATTCGATAATAGTATGAAGTAATGTCACAATTTTAAGAGCAAAAATCTATAAAAACTCCAAAACTACCCGACTTTTGTCCTTATACTAGCGAAATTCTGTTCCTGTCAGATTGACTAGACTAATCATATAAACAGATTGTTATATAAGACACAACAGGGAGTGTACTATAATATCCTTATACAACATTTTAAGTGGGTGATAACGAGGCCCAACGCTGTTATCGTTAACGCAATGGCTCATTGTCACACCCGTTGCCAGTCACGTCGTTACGCAGGGACATCTCGTTGCGTCGGGTTAGGGGGAGCGCCTAATGTTATGGTCTTGGAGATAACAAAATGTTTAACTATGTAAATTTACAAAGACATTGTAACAAGTATTTGTATTAATGTATAGATATTAAGACAACAATACAATATTATATAGTTCTTGTGTAATTCCTCAAGAAAATCATTCTTCGATTTTGTGTTACATATACATGTGTTATATAAAAATGTAATAAGCATATAAAATATTTTTAAATGCAACCCAAATTGAAAGTGAAGAGGCAATAATTTACGTTTAACAATTCATCATTCCTTTCAAATGTTGGGAATAAAACGAAATTACCACAGATATTGTCCATCGTTGTAATAAAAACATTACACTGGTAAATTACATCTTCAGAACAGATCCAAAAATCTTCGAGGTTAGGGGTCTTTCAGGGCAGGCCCTCCCACTGCTTGGGATATTTAAGAAATCAAAATCGAGTAATGGTGTTACAAGAGGTTGTAGGATTTTGGAGGTCCTTTTTAAAAATGCCATTAGTCCATTTAATTTTATGTGCATGTGCATTTAAAAAAATACATGTATACGCAAAGGGATCATAAGAAGCAAAAAAGGGAAGAAGGTCAAAGGACTTAAGATTGATATACTTGGGTATAATGTTGGTGAAATATTTCCTAAATTGTAATTCAGATTCACCAATTCGTTATTATGGCTTGAAGATAAGTTTCATAACCAGTATCAACCAGTATTGTTCACTTTTATATGGAATGGTTTTGGATTATTATGGTTTTCTTACTTCAACTTTTAATCTCGAATTATTATGGGTTTTCATGCTATGATGAATCTAATTGTATAAGTTGAATATTGCTAAATATAAAAGATTGAGTGAATGGTTATCACTGATTAAAACATTAAAATGTGTTTTACACATAATACAGCTATCAATTCGAATGCAGAGTTTAACTCCAGTTCACATTCCTCTTACCTTCAGCATCTGAAATGATACTGTCGCAGACTTGACTCTTGAAATCTGGAGAATTAGTTTTCAGATGCTGCACGTGAGAGGAAGGTGAACTGGAGCTAAATTACACTAATGCACTCAATTTTGCACCTGATGAGAAAATGAGAATACCTCTTCACCTAGATTGCACTAACTTTTGAAGTGTAGATGTCTCTGATCTCGAAGCGATGTAAAGAGTTCTTTGCTCTTCGTCACCCTTAATTGTTGACACCTTCAGAAGAATATGAATCCAGATTTCAGGAGTCAAGTCTGCGGCAACATCAGATTTAAGATTCTGCACGTAAGAGGAAAGTGAACTGGAGCTAAACTCAAAATTCGTATTAGGATATCAAATAAAACATTACAATATGCCCAGTGAATAGATTTGGCATAGATGAAATGTATATAGTTTTACTTACTATATTTTTAGATTACTCTAATTAAAAAATAATTAGTTTCTTTGTGAGCAAGTTATTCAACTGAGTAGTAAGGCAACGAAGGAGGTATTATACGAGGCTACGAAGCTATCACGTCTGGATAAAGCTTTAACACGATAATGTCTCCTTAGCGAAGGAATTATCTCGGCTTTTGTGGTTCAGTCCTCTTTACCGTGATAATGTAGTGTTTAGCCGAAACAAGGTTGTTGCTTGAATATTCTGCTCTGGTATACAATTTTTAAATTTTGTCATTACCTCTCTTATATGCCGTATATGGATTATTAAACGGATTAAAGGGTTAAATACATTTTCCTGTTTTTGGAATGACAGGTATTTGATCGTAGGCAAGGATTTTACAATCTTATAGCAAAGTACCACAAAACAATTTAAGTATACACAACTGTATACACAATTGCTAAAGCTTCTTGTCCTAAGAGAAAAAAAGATATTAACTTATATTGGTACTGATCATCAATAAGACTATGTTATATTTGATTCAAACTTCAATTTGCACAGAAGAACCATTGATTCTTTCAACGTTAATATCGTACCAAAATAAAGTTAAAGGGCAAGCAATTACGATTTATCACGTGAAAAGAACCGGTGTATGAATTAAATAACAGGTATAATATTTAATTCCTTTGCAATATCTAAATATCATAAGTTGTTCTCCAATTCAGAGCAACAGTGCTCAAATGGGCATGCACTGTAACGCTTTTTGATATCAATAAAAGGTATACATCAATACCTAGTACTTTTTCAATAACAGAAAAGGCATTAACTGAAACATCGGTTACGAATTATCAGATAATGCCTTGCCTATATTTTGAGCGTTGATGAATTGACTTCCAAAGAATGATGTTGAAAGCTATTATAATTACTGTCCCATTAAAAAAAAAATAGCTGTAAAAATCCAACTACAATTTTGAGGAGTTGCGAGAATGGCTTCCTTGCTCGAAGGAGACGTTAATAGCTGGTTACAACAAGTTAAACACGGTTTACTTGTTCATTCATAATTGTACCTAAAACTTTCATAAAAACTAAAAAGTATCTAAACGCACAATATTTGTTAATATTTGCACAAATTATATATTTAAGAATGTAAAATTATTAGGACTTGTTACATTTTACCAAGGATTTGGGTTATTTCTAAGTAGAATAGGATCTAGAACATTTACCAAAATTATATGTCTGAAGAATCGAAACCTACGTCTCAAGGATTGAAATTCATACTCTTCTTCTTTGAAATGAAAAATTAACACTGAACCACTTAAACAATTTCCTGTGGTATCTTCTCATCACTGTCCACAATTTAGGTACAATTAACAGTCTTTTAAAACATGTATATAATTATGTTATGTTCTAGAAGAAAGTTGGTTTTTCCTATCTTTCTTTAAAACCTGAACTTGCGGTTACCTTCATTATACAATACTAAGTAAAAATTAATAATTATAATTATTCACCCCTGAAGTTTTTTCGTCATTCAGTAAAATTTTTCTATTTTAAAAGTATTTTAAAATACG
This sequence comes from Homalodisca vitripennis, assembly GCF_021130785.1. NCBI lineage: Eukaryota > Metazoa > Arthropoda > Insecta > Hemiptera > Cicadellidae > Homalodisca > Homalodisca vitripennis. The sequence continues at coordinate 54,399 of NW_025776171.1, forward strand.
CAACAATAATCCCAATTACATATTTGTTGTTTATAAACAGGGTTTAAAATAAATTTGACTTTCATTAAAGTTATTAAATATTTTGATCATATTATTTATAAATAGTGTGGATCCAGCCACTTAAACGATTTATCTATAAATGATTATTAGAAATAATTATAACTAAATGAGAAGGTTTATTTTATATACAAATATGGCAATCTAATTCAATATGGTAATATAGGGTGCGTTATAATGATAGCGATTCTACCAGAGAAAGAGGGAACAAAAAGACCACTGAGCACATAATCTCACTCTTTTTACGTGACACTCTGAAACATTTGTGGTTGCAGTAATTTAACAAAGTTAACCATCCAACCCCTGCTTACAGCGGACGCTTTTACAACATAAAATGTCCTGTGTTGCTAAATGTTTCTAGTTTATACAACTCACTGGTTATATTTTTCTGTAAATTGTAGGTAATGCGGTTAGATGCAAGCATGATAAATGATAGATTTAAAGGTGGTCATTTAATCAGTGTATACGGGTAAACATTGGTGTCATGAACTTTACCACACTCCGTAAATAATAGAAAAACTGCTTTGAGTGGTGATGAAATATTAAGAGCTGGTTATAGTGAAACGACCCTGAGGTCTTCCCCATTATAACAATGTTATAATGCACTTTCACACCTTTATCGTAGCGTTACTGGGAAATGTACAATTTTAAAACGATTTAACTAGTCAAAAACCAAACACATTCTCGTTTTTATTTTGTAAATTGTATATTTTTTCAGTTTTTAAAAGATAAAGTGTACTAGCATTAAGATATATTTTTAATTAGGTTTAATTACTTTTGTGCTTTTCATATCTCTCAAGACGAAAAGTTATATTTTAGATACTATATATAAAAACAGAAAGACGGGTTACGTCACTAGACCGTTTAAAAAAAGTTTGTTTTTAAACGTGTACCGTATTAAAGGGGATGTAGACTAATAAATAAATCTTAAGCTTTTATGGATTATTGTAATACTGCTTTATTTTTGCGCTGTGATACTGACATCTTGCATTGGAAAAATATCACTGACTGACTTTAAAAAAATACCTATTGACCTGATGTTATAATATCACAAATTTCACCAAAGAGTTTCCTAATAACAATACTTTCTTTTAATTGTATCACGAGTCTTGGCTTCTCGGCTGCTGTTGATTATGAAACTACCATGAAACTTGATGATCGCGAAGTAAAAATGATGAACAAGAAATTATGCTGCCACGAACTAGTAGCCTATAACAGCTTCAAATTATATAGTTTTACGTTTAGTCATTCACAAAAAAAGAAATGAGACATCAGAAGAGTTATGCACAAGCAGTTTCAATGCAGGCATTAACCATAAACATTAAAAGGTAAGGATTGAATTAATTTTATCATTCACTTTACAATGCATTAACATTGGTATTTACAAGATGTTTTTGGTTTGATAACTATGACTACACGCAGACTTAATACTCACGGACACACCTCGTGGGATCTCACATCGTGACTGACACATGCCGAATTATCCTAACGGAAATCACCACACTTATACCGGAAGTATATGTGTAAAATAAGTAAGCTCGTAAAGGAGCTATTTTATGTGCTTATAGATTTTAATCTTGTAGGGTTTGAAGATGGGGAATTTCCGAATTGTTTAAATGTTTAGTGTTTACAAGCTAAAAATTACAATGACATTTTTCTAAATTGATCTAAATACTTTCATCTTTAACTTAATTTTATAAATACCAGATACACGGTAAACATAAAAACTTTCCAAATGTGCCGGATACAACTAATGGTTAGTCACTTGCCGGCCTTGCCGTTAACTGATAACAGCTGGTCATTAATACCATGTGATTTCTTATCGCTCAATGTGAAGTCATAAATAAAGGTTAGCGGTTAAATTTGTCAACATTTTCGCGCTATTTATTTGCTATTCTCTTTAAAAATCTGTGTATAAAATACATAACACTGTTTATACATAGATGGCTGGATATTATAGGCTGAGTTGTGAAGACTTTGTCAGTCTCCTGAATAAACTAATTACAAATCCAAATTAAAAAGTTCGTTTCATACGGTTACCGTACCTTGTGTATATGGTGTAGATAAATATACGTTAAACAACACGTGCATTTTAGTAAATATTGAATTATAAACATCAGCCAAGTTAGCAGTGATATCTCACCATATCAGCTTTCTTCTATTCTTAATAAACAATAACAATCACTTTTCATAGTCCATGTTTGTTTTTTGTCTGGTTGCATAACTTAATTAGAAACATGGGATTAACACTGAATTCGTATAACTTTATAAAAAGTATGAACAATCAAAAAGGGCTAGAAATTAAAATTGTATTTTAAAACTTAAGACATGTACTGACAAAAATACTCTTCAACATCAAAATATTCATAGTCAGAACTATGGTATTTTTCAGTTTATAATGATAAATCATTAATTTTTTATTTCAACAACATAAATACCTTGTTATTTACTTATTTTTTTTATTTATTTTAGGTCTTACATTCGTCAACCTGTTCATTTTCTGAACTAAACAAATCAAAGTTAATTTTTCGTATAGTAGTTATATAGAAAATATTTTTTCTGCCCCTCGAGTAACCAATACCTTTCAGCCAATGAATTATATAACTATTGTCATTAAAATATACGTTTAAAATATGTATCTAGAAAATAACCTAACTTAAATCCGTAACTAATTACTTATAAGAGAAAGAAAAAAAGTTTTTGTGTTATCGTTTTATACTGATATTATATTTGTACTTATGAAAGATAAAGTTACTAATAAAAGATGTTGTTCCACCATGTATTCTGCCCCCATAAGAATAAAAACCCTAACTCCAAGAAACAAAACTGTTCAGGAAATGAGGATTACTAATTTTTTTTACCTGCATTAACATTTTTAGCACTTTTAAAAAAAAAGGTTTATGCTAAAAATGTTATTGATAGACTACAAAATATTTATGTTGATGTGAAATTTCATTGATTAATTTGTTTTAATAGAAAAAGTGGAGTTAGGGCATTTTATGTCACAGTTTGTTTGGCCTGAAAGCGCACCCTTGAAAAGCCCTAACTCCTTCTATGGGAGTTAGGGCTTTTCATCGTCAAAAATGGACTTGTTTAGTTGCTACACCTAATTGGCATAATCATATTTTTAAATGTTCCTTAGTGTTAAAACTGCAGTTTAAGAAAACAAACCAACATGTAATGTTATTTTATTAGATTTTACTCAAATAAAACAATTGAACAAGTACAAACAAAATATTTATCAAGTAAAAGTTTATTTTTAAATTTAAAAGCTTGTAAAAAACAATATATTCCTTTAATCAAGGATCAATTTTAATTTGTAAGCTTATTACGAGAAATAAGAAACCTATCTCGTTATATTTGTTGACATTAATAAATTTAAAACAGTAAAGTTAATAAGTACATACAAATATTTCAACAATTTACAAACTTGTAAAAATAAGTTACTTAAAATGAGAAAAAGTGTTAAATTGTAGGCTGCCTACTACTAGAAAAAACTAAATATACATAGTTGTGTTTTAGACATGACTTAAATAAAAAGAATTAGAAGTAATCTATGCACAAACAAAGTTTGTTCTGGCACAAAGTCATTAGAATAGTTTAACTTGTAGACCTATTTACACAGTTAAGAGATGCTGGTGATAAATAAGTCCCCACTTACCTTAACTTTAAACAGTAATAATAATAAGATTAACTGAAAACAAAAAACACTTCTGCCATTTATAGAATTGATCACTATCTACTTTAACTTTTGGAAATTAGTTTTTACTCATCACAGTCAATCAAGTCTCGTTCTCCTGACTCTGGAAGACTTGTCCAAAACCCCCGACGGTTGGATGGCATAAGGGGACACAGTTTTTCAATAATGTTTTTCTTTTTGGTTTTATTGAAACCCCGAACTTTATTTATTTTTTCTGGCATAGGAAAACTTCTTGATATACTTGGATTGAATAAAGTTCAACTCTTATGATGGAAATTCTTCATATTTTCGTAGAGTACAAAAGCGTAGTTTTACCTCTGTCAGCAGATACTTTCACAACATCTTTGAAATATTGGTACATTTTCTCGAAAACTTAAGCTTTTTGTTTAGAAGAACAGTCTTTTCATTCATACAAGTCACTTTCACCAAGTTCTTTGATGTCTACCTTTCCTAAATTAGCTTTTTCAACACATTTAACAAAGTCCTGGAAATCATAGACCTTTCCACTGTGTTTCCATGTTCCATTTTTGCAAATCAACAATTACAACTTAAAAAATAAATTACCTGAAGTGCAGTACAAAAAAAATCAGGATATCTGACACAATATAATTTAAAACACTGTAACCGAATAACTAATTATAACCAAAACACACGTTCATGACACATTAACTTGATAGGTTGTTGAGTTACTAAGTGAGAACAGCTGCAACAACAAAAACTCTAGCCTAGTCATGCTGTTATGTTTGATGAAAGAAGGCCCTAATTCCAGGAAATCTCCTACTTAGTCTTATGAGAGAAGGCCCCAAGTTCCTTGATGCTCTTGGGTGGACTATTGAAACCATAAGTCTAAAGGCCCTAATTGCAACTGCCTATGCACTTAGGGTGTTTTAAACATTTAATTGTTACATAGGGCCATCTTATGTCAAAAACCACGACATTTTCGGAGTTAGGGCCAATATAAATTGTAGTAATAGTAACCATGGAGTTGAATTTAGGGCCTTTTTATGTCATAAAAAGACGTATTTTATCCCAGTAAATCGAAAACAACAAAAAAAGTCAATTTAAAAAATTTTGGAGTTAGGGCCTTTTAACTTATGGGGGGCAGTATTCCTTTAGGGGGCGTTATGTTATTTACATAATAGATATACACTTGAGTTGCCATTCTGTCAGCAGTGCCACAATATTCCTGCCGGATGTCACCCTCCCCACCGCCATCTCACACACAATCATGTGGTATTCACATCACACTCAAGGGCTCTTGTGTCACTTGCGGAGTATATTACCATATTTTATATGGGAAGGTGTTCTGTCCCTACACTAAACACGCGTTGTTCTCAGGTTTCCAGGAGTATATTATTTACCCGAAACATACTTTTATTCTAAACATTTGTGAGTGAAATGAAAAGTGAGGCGTCAAAATATGTTTTATGTTCAGCGAGATAAAGGATTTATCCTGGCAAATAAGGTTTTAGTAGACCGATACAAATCCATAACTCAAATAAACTTCAACTAAGTAAGGTGAACATATACAATAGCTCCGACAACTTGGGCTGATTGAGTATTGTTCTGCTTTTGAATAGTTCTACAGAAGATCATTTGCAAAGCTGTTCCAGCTTCCTATCAAACTGGCGATAGCAGCTTCTGGTTTCCAAACATATTTTAGACTGTGTCCGTAAATTATGATATCAAAATTCATAAATATAATAATTTGTACTAAAGCTAATAAAGAGTAATGGCGTATCTTTCTTAGTTTGCCTGTTTGAGATGTTTAAAACTAGCCGTATATTGTTAAATTTAAGAAAGGTGTCAAATTCAAATTTTACAAAATTCTTAGTTTCACTAAAATATTTTCTTTAACAAGTTTCATATATATTTTACGCATTTCAAAATGAGGAACATAAATGTTCAAATTAAAAAACTACAGATATTATAGGTAATGTTGTGACGTTACTGACATATAGGTTATGCTCAGATAAGCATTTTCATACTCAGTTTAGTTCGCTATGATAAACAGTAAGTGAGTGGGAAAAATTTTACTGAGCATCGTTTAAATACATACGTAAAGTTATTAATGTTGTTTACGTAAAGAATTATCATCAGTTAAATGTTCAATTCGACGGTTAAAATAATTACTCGTTTATTTAACTTGGATTCTTTAGATGCTTTACAAAGTTGTTATGCCGATTAAAATACAATTAAACTTTCTTATGTATTTTAACAAAATACCACTTATTAAACCCAAAATTAGTTGGTTTAATCTATAGTGTTTACATTTGACTTTACATTAGTAAATGAAATTAACAAAAATGAACTTGTATCGTGAGTTACAAATTTAATGACTATCTGAAAATACATTAAAGAAAGTTACAATAATTATCTCTATTGTAATTCAAATTCAAATTGAAATTCTTTACCATTAACGTTTTATAACTGTTTAACTATGAGATTTTGAAATTTGAGAGTGTAGGCTATAGTACAATACAAAGTGCTTGGGTCAAGAAAGTTAATAAATAAATCATCACTAGTGAAAAGTATTACAAGAAATTAAAAGTAAAAAAACCGAACTAATACATAAATAATTTAAACTGAACCTATATCTAAAAAGTACGTTGGCCGTAACAAGAACAGTTTTGCCTTTATGTATTACAGTGTCATAGTGTTACAGTCCAGCCACAAAAGTTGTTTCTTTAGCACCACCCGGGGAGTACTTACATCTTAAGGACTAATGTAGTTGCGAAAAGTACCAAAATCCACTTTAAACTTAAGAAAGCTTATGTTTGTAAAGGTTTCATTAAAAAATCTTATTACAAATAAAAACCAGCTATAAACTAAAAACAAGACATAATACAAATTTGTTCACATCGTTTCATTTTCCACTTAGTTAGTTGAGAGTGAAGTAAATTAGATAGCAGTAAAGTTGTAATTCTAAATCTATGAAGTAAATATCTTGGAAATTCTAAAAGACGTAAAAATGTAGCGGGGAAGCTTCCAGACGTTTATAGACTTTTTTGGTAAGCAATGCTTGACCACTTTTGTTATTCTGCAGTCAAGCGTAAGTGTTCTTTAAGTTCCTAAAATGGATGAAGTTTCAACATGTTTGATTTTGTGTGAATATGTCAGTTTTTTGGTGAGCCCACTTACATACATTGATTTGTATTTGTTTCACTATGTATTCAATTGATTCGTATTAGCTTCCTTATGTATTCAATTGCTTTGATACTTGAAGAAGATAGTAGGTTACAATCCCCGAAACGTTGTTACCGATGGTTAATGTTTGCATCATTTTCAATAAGTCGTTTTGTTTAGTTTTAAGTACAAGTTTGGTTAATAAACACTAAAAACTGCATTTATCCTTAGGTTTTAAAACACTAATATATTTCTTAATTTTTGCTAAAAATAATATATATAAATGTTAAAAAAACGTATAAGTTTGTATAACTTATACATAATTTATTATTATATATTTACTTATATTGTTATTGTATATTTATTTTTAGGTATATCAGTAAAGTAAAAGTAAAATGAATGATAAATAATGTTATCCAAAGCCTGTTTTACCTAAAAGTACGTATAGAGGGTACATCTTTGACTAATCCCAACCCCTACAGATCTGATGGTCATATGAGGGCCATGCGGCTACCACAAGTTAATTAACAATTGGAGTAATTCAAAGATATTTAAAAGTTTAGATCTTAAACCTTGAAAGGACAAATTATGTTCAGTGGACATCACTCAAACCAAATCTAAAGTGGGAAGTCGATATTCTCTTGTAAAGACGATGGCGAGAGAAGAAAATTAGCCCATGATACAGGGGGATGTTAAGGCCCAAACGTTTTTGACGATTATCTAGTTTTGTATTGATTACAGTTACGGTAAACGTACCTGTTTTCTCCAAAGATGCCAGAACTAAGAATATGTTTATTGTTGAATTTCGGCATACTGTTTGTTGTAAGATAAAGTGCAGATTTGTAATTGGTGTTGTGAAATGTTAAACTAGTGATTTAATAATATCTTGAATCCTCAATTAACTACTAAAATAGGACTAATAACTTTGCATTTAACAGACCGAACTGGACATGAACTTACTCGTACCCTCTACGCTTCTAAAGCCTAGAGAAGAACAGTTTTAGTGAGTGGCTTAATAGCACTCAACAAAAATTTAGTAACCATTCAGATTCAACTGTCCGTAAGTATTAAAAATCTCTCTTTGAAAAAGTCAACTCGGCAATTGCTTGTATCTAAATCTTCAAGGATAGGAACTAAATTATTGAATCTAACAGATGGATTTAGGGTTGAAATATACTGATGTTTTGCATATAATCTAACCGTACATGTTTATGTAATACACGTTTAAAACACTGGGAGGCAGGTGTTTTATTATATCATAACCTAAGTTTTTGTCACTGAACCGACCTAAGTGTCAACGTAGTTTAAGCATAAGTTAAAATAATTTGTTTATTTTTTTTGATATTGAAGATGGAAGGTTTAAAAGGATAACAGGATTTTGGACATTAGCCATCGTTATATTTTAAGGTATAATAAAACGTTTCGAGGATTAAATATACCCTCTTCGTCATGTGGAGAAGATAATAATGCATACAAAAATAAAAAAAAGAAGGAAGAAAAGAAGGTAAAGAATAGGGTTCGTTCAAACATACCCAGATTCTTTTTGAAATTCAGTTTAGGCGTTTTACTGCAAACGAGACACTGCATGCAGTGCCATGCATTAATATCATCCCGCTCCTGACGAAGAGGTTAGATTTAAATCCTCGAAACGTTGTGTAATATACCTTTTGTAACTTGTAACGGTAGCAAATGTTCACAATCCAGTTATCCTTTGAAGTTGAAATAGAAACGAAAGTCGAGTAATACAAACCTGACTACACACAATGAAGCATATTAGGCAACTTTAAAATTTGTCTAAATAATAAAAATTAAGTACTTTGTCGGGTAACGCATTTAATAACATACAGATTTAACAGCATTTGTCCGAATAAAAACTAGACCTTTTGGTTAGTTATTATTTCGGATTATTAAAGAAACATGTATTACATAACCTTTATCTTGGTTCACACATGTTTAGAATGAAAATTACCCACAAATTAAGAATTGCTGTCTGTGGTCTCAGACTTACAATATTGTATTAATATTAATTATTAAATAAGGATCGTTAAGTAACTTAAATGTATATATATATATATATATATATATATATATATATACATGTATGTGTTTATTTTTTGACCGAGTATTAGTGAAGGCCATACCTTCAGGAACACAAAATTTATATGTCTGCTGCACGATTTATAAAAAATTAACTGACCTCTGGACTTGAGATATTGCATAAACCTTAATTTATATATAGCATTTCGATAATGTTTCATGTCAATCTGTGAGATTTGGTTGAGCATTATTGAATATTTTTATACTAGCCTTATGGTTATCCATGATGGCAGGGTGAAAATAACAGCATGAAAAAATATGTAAACAAACTAATTACAGTCATACGAGATGTAAAAATGTAACTTAATAACACATGTAGCCTAGCGAAAACACTTACTACATCATTCTTGGTGACTTGCTCTGTACAATCTTTTAAAACTGCTTTGAAACCCAACTTAATAAAAAAAATTTAAAAGTATCATATTTCAAGGAAGATGTCATATATAGATTTTAAATTTTGCATTTAACTTCATTTCATATAGACATGAAGATTTAGAAGTGATGTTAAGGTTTGGAATTTCGCTAAGCTTTATTCATGTTTATTTCTCAACATACTGAAATATTTCTTTTCTGTCTGTTGGAAGATGCACAAATTAGTGTTATTTTTATTGGTCTGTCTGTTTGTGCACAGGACAACTCCAGAATGAAATAAACTAATTATTTTACATTTTGTATGCAACCTCAGCTATGTATGTGGTTTTGAGAACTCATAACTTGTTTAGATTGACATCAATTAAAATAGTGTAAATGTTTGAGTTTACTGTACAAATGATTTTCTTTACTTTTAGTGTAGGATATAAAATATTGCTAATGGTGGCCATCACATCCAAATGTTACTATTAAAGCAAATAGAATACTTCACCTCTAACTGTCTGTAATAATATTAATAATGGATTAATAACATGAGATATATAAAGTGAATTTGAACATTAATTTACGCAAGGATACAGCATGTTTATAACTGAAAGTACATAAGGAAAATTACGATATTACGTCTACATGTGATTGTGGACAACATAATTACACTCTGCAAACTCGATATGCCCTGATTTGGGCAACATGGTTTATAGCATACAAAGTTACCACGTACACGGAATTATTTTGATTAGGTCAACAATGGAGATTCTAGGATCAATTGAATAGCAAATTGGGTTACTAATTACATGAGCTGTGGTTACAAGAATCTTACATAATAATGATGTGTTACATTAGCTGTGGTTGCATGTGTGTTAAATAATGGTGATAGTGAGTGAGCTTTGCTTATATGAGTGACATATATTAATAATAGTATTCCATGTGCTTTTGTATGGGGTGTTGTTACATATTTTGTAAAAACCAAATTATACCACTAGTAAATCGATAGGAAAGGTAGACGTCTACCAGTGTAAAATTACTATGGTTACTAAGAAAGGATATTACAGTTTCCTTCGTCAGGATAGATGCAAGAAGTAGGGAGTTGTTAGGAAGTATTTGAGACATACATAATCACGTGATCAAGGTAAATATTATGGAATCAAATATATAGAATAATGTAAACTTTTTAATGAATAACAAATGTCTAAAAATTGTAGGAACCAAACAGTACTTCGCAGATTACAGTTTGAAGTTAATACTGTAATAGTGTAATGAAGAAGGTGAGCGTCAGTTACGTTGTATTTAATGTTTGTCAAAATTAATGAGTATAAATAGAGTTAGAGAAACTAAACAATATTTGATCTCTAATCAGATTTGTTTTATTTGAGAAACAAAGACTTATTCAGATGTAGGTTGCTGTGATTTTGTAGTGCATCCCGGATAAGAAGTTACAAAAATAAATTTAAAACTATGTTTCAACATTAACGAAGTGGAGTTAACACGTAAATGAGAATTATTGAACATTATTATATTATTTAGTTTTTTTTATTTGATACTAGCTGTTACCCTTGTAGTGTACTTCTAGTCTAAGATATTTTTAGTGCAACAGTTGAGTTTGGTTTATTGTTCCGATGAAACTAATATACATAAATACAGTAAAAAAAAACATCTTCTCCTGATGTAAGAGGGAAATCCTTACAAAGGAATGCAAAATTTCAAAATTTAATTAAATAGATTTTGCGTTATGGAAGTCTTGCTGTTTTTCGTACTTAGCGTTCTAGGAAAGAATGGTTCGTTTAGGAATTTTTGTGTTCATTCGTCTATTCAATTTAAACCAGTGTAAAATGCAATATCAGAATTTCAAGGAAACCAACCAGTTTTTATTATCTTATGTGTAATAATTCACTGCCTTGTTCATTAGGTTAGGTCTTTTTAACAGTGCTTTAATTGTATTTATGAAAATATTTTAAATAAATGAGTTCCAATGGATTTCACGTTTTAAATTCAAAATTGGCGCATCTGGTATAAAATGTACAGGGTAACTTGCCTTTGTTATCTGCATTCCACTAATTACCAAGCACTTTGTAATTGATATTTTATATAATTAAAAATCTTTGAAGAACTTCAGCGGAAACATCAAAGAAGTTTTAAAGTGTCAAAAATTGTCTAATTTCAGTTAAATTTATGTTGTAAAACATTTGTATAAGTGTTTCTAGAAAATATTATAATCTCTCTTTTTCTATACACATTTCTTGCACTTCAATGTATATAAGAAAAATAATTAGCCAAATTGATCCAGCATTCTGCTCTATAGATTAGAGCTTAGAAACAGATTAATAGATTAATGTTTATTACTGAATTTAACATATTTAAATTGCTTTTAATTTTAGTAAAGGAGCTATGTCTCCTCCTAATCTACCAATATATTAATATTAATAAATTAAAATTAAAAAATTACTAATTAAAATACTAATTAATAATTATTAATAAATTATCAGATTAATATATAACTTATTTAAAGAGAATACCAAGTGCATTTAATTTAATATCTAATCTTATTATCTGAACTATATGGTTACAATATCTTATAATATATTGTAGGTTGAACAAATTTGTCATATGCATTCTGCATATTATAACAAACCATGATTGGAGAGCGCGGCTATCACGATCTGTAATGTTGTTACCACAAATCACGAAGTGCTGATGTTAATAGTCTGCCGAGGGCAATTACACTCAGTAATAAATTGCTCTGATAGAGGGGCAAGGTAATTATCGGCATTAATCTGTCGCGCGTTAAGTTTGGATTTATAGTTTTACCAGCACATACCAGCAGCTTCTTCCGCAATTTATATGCAACATTTTGTATGTAACTAAATAACCCACAATTTCAGTAATACTTGGAAATACTATAGACAAATTTGGAGAAACTCTTAACTCGAGTTATTCATTTTTGGATGAGATATTTTCTAAATGATTTTCGTTATAATGAGTTGTAAGAGAAAATAATGGGTCTCTTAGAAATTCGGCAAACGATATCAAATCAATTATCAGTTATACTTACTTTTAAAAGAGTAATTTGTTTTTAACACAATCTTCGTTGGTCCGAAAACACATTTAAAAACAAAAACAAATTTATAGGTACTCATATATATAGATTGTACATACTTTAGGCTGAGAAGACCACTACAGTTTAAAAGTGACTAGTCCTGCGCTCCTGTATTTTACTTTATGTGTCTTACTCTTCAATAGGTATACATTTGTGCTAAAATCTCTTCACAGTATGTCAAACGAATTTTGAGATAATGTGTGAACTTTTCAAACTTTTACTCATAATGTTCGCAATGTGTGTAAGTCGTAAAAGGAAATTTATGCCTACTTTGCGGTACCTAGCTTGCTCAAGTACTGAGCAATTCCTAAATTTTTACAGTTACAAGTATATATTGACTAAAACATCTAATTTTCTTATAAAGATATTTAATTATCATACTTTTCCTTACTCTGTGCTCAACAGCGGTTGCAAAGAAGGTTTGAATTCAGAAGCATTGTTTCTATGTAGCTTACTCTACGCTTTCGTCATACTATAAACGTAAAATTTTAAAACTATTGCTTAAACTAATAAAAAATACGGTTGTGCTGTCATAAAACAATGTTCACAAAACACAGTTCTGTTGATGGCATTTAAAAAGCCCTTTCAGTTAGTATTTCGCACCCTTACAAACCACTGGGGATGAGACTAGAAGGATATTCCAAATAGGAATAAACCTATATTCATATCGGTGACACAAATAATTTCCATGTAAAACATAAGTTTACGCAAGAAAGAAAAAGAAATAAATAAAGGTACTTTTAATTTTATAATATTATTAAGATGTTAAAACAATCCAAATATCTTTGAAATCAGTCTTTTATGTTGTTTAAGATAAATGTATAATTTTAAAATGTATAACTTTAAACGTGGTGGTACATACACCTCCAATTATGAACTTGTTACTTATTCAATTGTTCTTTTAAGGATTATAATTTACTAGTGGTTACCCGCAGCTTCATACGCAATTTCGTAGGCTCTGCACATGTATTAGCAATTCTGGTTCTAGTGAATTACATTTCCGGCTCCAATGTTGAGTTTGCCTTGATGCCACGATCAAGAGAATCTGTTAATAAGTTCATATTTATGGCAGTTATAATTTACTCCCTTGTTAGTATTTTTTGTTCCACAGTTGATTTCGCTTAGTTTCCCGGTCTTCAAATACATATACAGAAGCCTACTTCTGTAAAAAAACTAAGCTGAGTTTAATAACAGTCTTTATATTTATTGTAAAAGTTAAATGTATTATATATTTAATCTATATATATATATATATATATATATATATATATATATATATATATATATATGAATGTTTGTGTGTTTGTCCTTTATGGAATCGTGAACTATTTGACCGATCGTTATAAAGATTTGTATGTATATGTATTTTTTAACGGAGTAGGTTTATATTTTATGCCCATTGGTGTAATTCGCCACCAGGCAGTGCTATAAAACATAACAGTTTTCAAAGCGCCTGCAAGTTATAAACTGCAATCACGACACAGTTATGTATATTAAGTAGCCAAAAAATACGTGAAGGCGTTAAGATGGTGTATATTTGTCTTAAAAATAAATTAATGATTCAACTTAAAACTTGAATAGAAGACCACTTTATAATAAAGTACATGTAAGGATACAAATATAAAAACATACACCATTGACAGATTTTGCTGATCGTGGCAACAAGGCAAAATCTACATCAGTGTTGTAAACATAATTCACTTGAACCAGAAGTGCTCAACCACGGGCAAAGCTTACGATAAGCGTGCGAAGGCGCGGGAAACGGCTAGTATTTAATATTTGCGAAAAATGCTATACTAATAATATAATTTTACAAAAGTTTTCTTACCTGGATATTTTCCTACTCCATGTTCAAAGCGCTTGCTGAAAAGGTTGAAATACGTTTTGTTAGTATCAAGCTGACTACGCTTTAAAAAACTATAAATGTAAATTGAGAATTGTGGTTAGTGGCTGTGCTTAAACAGTTATTAACAATCTGTTCCTACATTAAACAGCAAATACCACAGCAACAATCACAAGTCTGTTTGTAGCGAACAAAACAAACTTTATAGCGTGCATAAACCACATCATTAATATTCAGTAAGAGCTGGACAGTGTTGGGGTATTTATATTACGATAAACAACAGAAGTCAATCGTAAATGACACAGAGCATGCTATGTTACAGCGGAAACCGCAATGTAAATTATATTAAGAAGTGTAAATAATATAATTTGATTCCTCTGTATATCATAAAAAATGATAAAAAGTAAGTAAGTAGTAAGTTGTTTTTAAAAATAATATTTTAAAAAGAGTTGTGGTCGTTAAATTGCTATATAATTTTAAACCTGCCTTCATTAATCGCAAGTCAGTTACGCATGCAAGCGTGTTTTATCAGTATTTCTAAGATGAGTATATTTCTTTAGTTTCCTTGTATTTCTTCAGCTTATCTAGTGAGAAAAAACCTGTAATATATAATTTTGATTTCGTAGCTGCAAATTAATGCACGTTTAGAATAAGAGTAATATCCACAAAGAATTGTTTTTGCCACTTATTGCAACACCCATATTTTATGTGAAAAGATAAATGTCTGTAGGCCACGATTACCGCACATTTTAATATAATTACATGACACGAGTACGTTAGCTCACATGTCAGGGCTTCCCTGAAGTAGCATGTAAAATATCAAGTCTAGCTCATTGTCATTTCAGTCACGTCATGCGGAGGTACAGATAACCACTCAGAGATATATTTCTACAACCTTCGGGCAGCTAGAGAACTTTTGCCGGCCTTCTGGCTTCAATGAATCTCAGCCAAATTCCATGAATAGACTTGCACTATGATCATCAAACTCATTATTTCCTGTGTAGAAAATGTTCTTGCAATATTTAAAGCCCATAGATTAGTTTGTTCTCAAGATATAGTGCGGAAAGGCAGATAGGCAGAAATAAAATTGGTTCAAATCCTCGAATATTTGAGTTCTGCTAAATTTAAACTTCCGTTAAATACGGCATCTGAAATTTGATGCTGTCACAGACTTGACTCCTAGATACAATGAATTTCTGTCAGAATTGTAAGATTTGAACTGTTAGACAGTTGATCAAATTATACATGATTTAAAGTAGGATAATTATTTAGCTTAAAAATTTATCAAATACACTAAGAGACACTACATGCTATAAAACCAAATTGGTTAGTTCTGTTCACCATCACCGAATACATAATTACAAACAGGTGATTTCCAACTACAGTTGGATGACTGACAGACCACCCCTTACCCACCCAGAGTAAAGGTGAGATGTCACATACATACTCTGAACATGTTGTCACCACATCTCTCTTCAGTCTTTACTGTTCTGCATGTCAAGTGGGATTTGTGATGAATGAATGAATACCTTAACCAACATTTATATCATTCTAGTCAACAGACTTCTATACATCCTTTTCGTTACTAAAATCGTTACAATTTATAAACAACAGGCTGACCACAGACCAATTGCATATTTTTTTATATTTTTATAACGAAGTTATTTGTTCTCTTAGAAGAAAAGTTTACTCCTAGCTGGGTGCATATTTCAGTTGAACCTTCAGTGAGTACAGCAAAAAAGTGTGACCTATACCTGTGCAGAGTATGGATGTCCAGGAGCAAATGGATCCATAGGTCTAGTCTGATGCAGAGGATGACTAATAGAGAGGGCGGAAATCACTTAGTGTTAAAGGCTCTTGCTAGCCTGGACATGAGCTGTCTGCTTTGACTGGAGAGGCTGGAACAAAGCCAATATATCACATCATCCCTCCTCATGGGACCTTAACAGGAGGCGGACACTACCCCCTTACCTTACCCATCATAAATATTCTGTAGCAGAGGCCCTACAAAGACTAAGTGCAACTAGAAATTCCTCAGCTTCTTGTTAAGGTGAAAAAGGATATATGTCTTAGTTATTTAGTAATCATAAAAATGAGCTATGTGAGTGTGAATATCTTTATATAACCCAATTATCCACAACAACCTGGTTAAAATCTTGTACACCTTAAGTCTTGCAGAAGTTAAGCTAATGTGAGAATGACAAGGTCTGGTTTATATTAGCACTACTGTTTTCCATAATCCAGTGGAAAAGAATCTTATGCTAGTAATATAAGATTTTATACCTTCAGTTAGTTTTCCTGCACTGTGTACAGTAAATTGTATCAACTTGCCATTCGTATAAATAAATAGAAATGAAGTATTTCCGAAGTTTAGTTTTTTTTTATTTGGACTCTAAAGGTTATGAACATAACTGGTCACGTAACACATAGTGAAGCTACGGTACGAAGGGTTTTTCAATGTTAATGTTAAGTTTAGCTTCAGTTTGCCTTCCAGAAAGTGCGGCGTCTGGAATCTGTTACTGCATCTCAATATGACACAAGTCTGTGACAGCGCTAGATTCTAGGCCCTGCAATAAGAGGTAGGTGAACTGGAGCTAAACTCAACATTCATTAGATTTGTTACAGTTAGAATAATTCGAGATCATAGAAGTCACGCGTCTAGGACTATGACTCTGAAATGCTCTAAAACACTATCATTATTTTTAGTTCCTATCTAAACTATTATAATTTATGTTAGTTATTGACTTTAAACTTAATTTACGGTTAAGGCGGCTGCTGTTTAACTGTGAAGTGAAGCGTTTGTTTCTCGAGTAGGCAAAAGAAATTTTCAAGTGGTTTCTAACTGTGCTGCGGTAAAAACTTTTAGTGCGGTCACCTAAAATTTCGTAGGCGTAGGAAGAACTCTCTTAAAGCATTTTATTATAATAATACTACGGTAAACTACGAACTCATTGCATTTTCTCTACGTTATTCTGTATAGAAGTGCATTACCCCAGTCAAATCTCATAGGATAGGCCCTCAGTTTTTATTTACCCTTTAAATGTGTAACATCTCAGTAATTGGTACATGTAGAACTTTAAATTTTAGAAAATACATTGTTCTGTATTTCGTGGAATTTACAAAATATGGATTACATCCATTCAAACCCTTTTCTCTTTGTTGAATTGTGCCCTCTGAGAGAGTCATCCAATAGGTTTGGTTTCACGTGGGAAGACTTTTGAAAGAGAGTATTTTAAAAAAGCGTTTATAAAAGTCTGCATAATGCCTACACAAAGTCAGATGTTTCATAAAGAACGTACTCTATATGAATGTGTAAATGAATAATATATATATATATATATATATATATATATATATATATGTGCATGTGCGTTTGTGAGGCTAGGATCTGCAAATATGAGTTTCAGATTTAAAATATTTTTTAGGTTTGAAGTGTTTGTTTTGGCGAATGTTATTATGCTTAATTACTACTAATACTATTACCAATACTAATTACTACCATTTATCTAAGTAATCGATGAAGAATAGCTTATTAAAAATTAATACCGTAAGTTTTAGATGACTGAGTATAATATTCAAAATGAATAAAAGAGTTGTAAAAATTTATTTTTATAATTAGTTTACATTGACCAGGGTTAGGTTTGTTATTTGAAACAGAGATTTTTGCCTGGCCTTCGTAGAAATATAAATAAAATCCTCATATACAGCTTGTTTTTCGCTTAAACATGCTATAACCATAACAACAGAGTCATATTGATCTCAGAAAAACATTGTTGACCCTACTCATACAGTCCCTTTCGTCGAGAGAGCAACCGTATTCAGAAAGGTACTTTTTATATTCTTGGAACAACTTCAAATAGTCATTCAACACACATTTTAGAGACTGGTCATATATTATTTAATACTAGCAGTTACCTGCGGGTTCACATGTAGTTTAATATTGAAAAACAGGGACACCATGAGCACATTTAAAACAAAATGGCATCTCAAACAATGCTGAAATGATGAGTCACTAAAATATACTGAAATGTCTCGAAGTGTAAAGATTGGGTCCTGAAGTCGAAGAGTGAAACTCGTTCTTAAAAGTACCTATGAAATTTTTTAAATTTCTATAAAATATTTCGTGTTTTTGTTACATAGCTAATCACAATTCAGGCCGGTGTAGAGTTGTCCTAAGTCTGAAGGGAGACTAAAGTGGTCCATAAACTTTAAGTAACCACACTTATAATGTAATATACTATGGCATTTTACAGGTGCTAATTAAAATAAAAAAAGAAAACAGGCAAATTAAAGCTTCTGCACTCAACAAGTCATTTGTAAATATTTCAATGATTTTTACAGATAACTAACAACAAACATCACCTGCTTAAGTGTGTAAATATTATAATACTTATTAGTGTTGAATTTGACAGTTCAATACACATTTTATTTCTGCTTATCAAGTCAAGTCCATAAATTAAGTGTTTAAGACCAATGTGGTGTAGCCCGGAGCGATTTTCTAAATGGGAGTAGTCCTATATGTGTACCAGGGACCGTGAAAATGTCAAGGTAAAATTTCAGTTGTTGGTCCAGTAGTGATTATTCCTGATTAAGTAACAGACACAAACACACAGTGATACACAATTAAATTGTCATATACTAGTATAGATTGATATGATTCCGATTTTCATAAATAAATAAATATTATATTGAAAAGGTTGAGACAAAAATATTATTATAAAAAAGAAAGGCACAAAGACGATTCAGCAATCATCATTTGTAATTTGATTACCTGACACTTTACTGAAATATACTCGTATGTATGAAGTATTATCGTTTAAAACTACCTCTGATTCAGTAAATGTATACAACAACATTATAATCCTACAACATATATGTAAATTTTGAGAGATTAGATCTATTTTATTACATATGTAAAAGTTTACTAGTATATAGGTTAAAGTTAGTTTAAACGAATATCAGTTCCATTTATTTATCAAAAGGTAATCTGTTCTAAGAAATGGACACCAAAATATGCAGTACAGTATGAAGTGAGTGTTTAGTGTAGAAAGAAATAGACCCCAGGATAAACATCAGTACAGTCTGGTGCAGGATGATCTATGCAAGTCACGTGACACTCGTACTGCTGCTGGATGTCGTATGTTATAACTACATTGTATATCATCTTTATTCTCATAAAACATGCCACATATATCTAATATTTCTCCAGCTTTCTGAATTCCTTGTACAATTTTAGAGCAAAAGTTCCTAATATTGAGCTACATGAAAAACTCAAACTGTATTATACATTAGAAGTACAAAATTTTAGATGACAGAACGGATTGAGAAACAACATTTATGGAAGTTAATAAATACCTAAGGTGAAATCGGCTTAGACATATTCTCCAATAACATAACAGTACAATATTTATAAAAGGAGTACAATGTTACACACACACATATTTGTAGATGAAGGGTCCATTTATAACTTGCATGCATGTGACTGTACACGGACCGGATTACTATGTCCGCGAGAACAGCACAAACACTTACACTCTCGTGTCAATAATGTTGAGATCAACGGTCTACCCTCTACTGCAGGTGAAAACATCGGTGACCTACTGCGAGATGTTGGTACAGCTATTGGTCTACAAGTAGAGAACAACGACATAGCGGCAGCACATCGCGTGCCGTCCTACAGGAGAGACCGGGACCCAGCGCTCATCGTGCAGTTTGTCAACAGAGCTAAGAGAGATGACTGGATCAGCAAATATCGACAGATCAAGACCCTGACAGCCCGTGACGTGAACAAGAAGTTCCCAGCACAGCGTGTGTACATCAATGACCACCTCTGTCCAGATAATAAACTACTTCTCTCCAAACTCAAGCAGAGGTGTAAGGAGATCGGTTACGCTTTCGCCTGGTCACGTGATGGGAGATTCTTCGCCAGGAAAAGTCAGGGGGAGCCGGCCAAGAGAATCACCAGCTTCGAGGATGTACAAAAGTTGGTGTAAATATAGTTTAGTTTTGATAGTAAGTTCAAGCACCTCATTTAAAATTTAAAAATAATATTCCTTTAGTTTTTAGTGCGTTCAAAAATGATTAATACACATAACTCAATAGATTCAAATTCTTTAAATAGTTTTTTTCCCTCCAAAATAAGAATAATAGTTATAAAATAATTTATGCAAACATTAGAAGCATGCGGCAGAATTTTAATAGTCTTATTTTAGAGTTGAGTCAGATTAAAACAAAAATTGATATTTTAGTTTTGTGTGAAACTTGGATAAACAGCAATGAAGTAGGAATGTATAATATTGAAGCTTATAATGCTTATCACTGTTGTAACGATTTATATAGGTCAGGTGGTGTGTGTTGTTTTGTAGCTAATGATATAGATGTTTCAAATCTAAATATAACTTTAACAACTGCCGATGCACTAGTTCTAAAAGTAACGCTTAAAGATTTATTTTTCAATTTGATTTGTTTGTATAGGCTGCATAGTCATTCTGAAAAGGACTTTATTAATGAGTTTAGCATTAAGTTTTCTGATTTGCCAAATAACTCTATATTGATAGGAGACGTGAATTTAAATATATTGGACCAGTCTCAAAACACACAAAACTATCTTTCTTTAATGAGTGGTTTCGGCTTCACCCAATTTATTGACTCTCCAACAAGAATTACAAATGAATCTAAACCCTGTTTGGATCATATTTTCGTAAGACATCGAAATTTATCGATATTTAATGCAGGAGTATTTGACATTGGTTTAACAGACCATTGTTTACTTGGACTAAAAATAAATAAAAATGATTATGTAACTCAAAATGTAATTTGAAACAACCTATCAAATTCATTATTGATTATAATTTAGTTAAAGAGAGTCTTCAAAAATCAAATATGGATCATTTTTATTTAATGGAAGATGCTAATTTATGTTTTAATAATTTCCATGAGATGTTATGTAATGTTGTTAATAGTTGTAAAAAGTCTGTAGAATTTAACAATAGTAAGCTATCTAAAGCTAAATCGATAAGCCCTTGGATAAATTCAAGCCTTTTATCAAAAATAGACCGAAGGAAAACGGTTGTATAATATTCTTAGAAGGAGACTGTATGACAGACATTTTGTAAATTTTTATCATAGTTATTGTCAAAAAACTTAAAGATGAAATCAGTAAAGTAAAAAATTCATACTACTCAAATCAAATTTCAAATTGCTAAGGTGATACGAAACTTCAGTGGAAAATTATAAATAATTTAACCGAAAAATCCGCAGAGAAAAGAGTTGAACGGGTTGAGCTAAACAATGGTACAGTCATTACGGAACGTCATATTGTTGCGGAAGAAGTAAATAAACATCTTATCGCAGTACAGTCAGGTCAGGATAGCGGTGTTCCGAACTTAGATCCACTCAATTTGCGCAACAGAAACACGTCATTTTTCATATTACCCACAGACAATGTAGAAGTTTTAAAAACAATAAAAAGTTTAAAAAACAAGAAATCTTTTGGTATCAATGGTTTAAGTACAGCTCTTATAAAACACATTGCAGAAGTAATATCACCCATATTGTCACACATCATTAATTTAAGTTTTATTTCAGGCGTTTTTCCCGATAAGTTAAAAATCAGTGTGGTAGTTCCTATACTTAAAAAGGGGTTCTCTTCGATTAAATTAGAAAATCTAAGACCTATCAGCTTGTTAACAGTTTTTTCTAAAATATTTGAAAGGCTAATGAATGTACGACTTACTGCATATTTGAATAACATAGGGTTTTTCAATGGCAATCAGTACGGTTTCAGAAAGGGAAAATCTACCGAAGATGCGCTTCTAAACATTTCTAATATGATTTACGAAAGTTTAAACTCAGGGAATAAATCAACAGGACTGTTTATTGATTTTAAATCCGCCTTCGATTTAGTAAACCATGAGATATTGCTACACAAGATGGAATTGTTAGGAGTGAGAGGACCTGCTCTCAGCTGGTTTCGCGGTTTCCTCTTGGGCCGCGAACAGCGGGTGCGGATTGGCGAGTTCCTGAGCGGACCGCTCCTAGTCAGGGCTGGTGTGCCTCAGGGCTCCGTCATATCTGCAACCCTGTTTTTGATATTCATAAACGATCTCCTGGAAATGAACCTAAAGGGCATGCCAAATGCGTTTGCTGATGACGTAGCATTTTTTTATTCACACAAAAATATAATGACCTTGTTAAATTACATACTAGAAGATTTGCGAACTCTAAGAAAGTGGTGTCATTGAAATAAAATGCAATTGAATGTAAAAAAAAAACGCAATATGTCAATTTTGATTTAAAAAATTTTAACTTTGAAAAAGAAATTAAATATCACATTCTAAATTGTAATGAAATTAACTGCAACTGTGAAACGATCAGTAAAGTCTCACAATTCAAATATCTTGGCGTAATTTTGGACAGCAAACTTACTTGGAATAAACACATAACAACTTTACAGACTAAACTTAAATCTTCAATTAGGACATTTTATTTTTTACGAAATTTTTGTTCTAAAGATTTGTTGAGAAGTTTATATTTTGCTTTAATTGACTCCAGATTACAATACGGATTAGTTTGCTGGGGCGGGACATTTAGGTACCTAATTCAAAAGATAAGAGTTATTCAAAACTACTTTTTAAGAATAATTTCAAAAAAAACTAGAAGGGATAGCTCTTTCCCTATATTTTATGAGTTAGGAATTTTGCCCCTTCAGCATCTCTTTGTGTTCAAAGTTTTAAGACTCTTTTATTCAAGATGTGGTAACCACGGAACAATTGGTTTGATATATGCTACAAGAAATATTTACCGTAGAATTTTCAGAATGCCTAAAGTTAACAAATCATTTTTTAAACACTCTTTTTGTTATCTCGGACCACATTTATTTAATAAGTTGCCTTTGGAAATAAAAAGTTTAAGCAATATTAGTAAATTTTGTAACAGATTAAAGATATGGTTGTTTACTCAGCAGAATTTAATTTATTTTTAAATTGTAGTCTCCCTGGTCTATGTGTACATTTGGTAAGTGAGATCTTTTTCCTTTTCTTAAATTGTTTAGTATTAGTAAATGTGTAAAAAATAAACAGTAAATGCTTTAGTTTTTTCATTTCATTTGTATAATATGTATTATGCAGTGTAAGTTGGTCAGCTGTGTCTGACAGACGTCACAGAGAGCCGGCTCAGGTGTTTTTATAATTTTGAACTCTGGACTGTGGATGATAATAATGTTTTCATTATGTTACCACCGGCCACACTACTTGAAACAGTGGTCGGTTAATTCCCAAGTATTGTACCTTGTAATATTTGTAGATATTGATTGGTGGAATAAATAATTTATTCATTCATTTATTCATTTATTCATGTACCTGTTACTACGGGCTAAACTTTTACTTCATAAACTAAGCATTTGTACAGTTGTAAGCCCTCTGCAATGTAACCAGTTACCTGCGCTAACTCATCTATGAGATTACTAACTTCACAATAGAAATAAAGTGAATACCATTGCATTAAAAATTACAAATAGTATTGTTTAGTGTTTTTAAATAAATCATACTATATATCCTTCATACATTCAAAAGTATTTTAATTCTTCAAATGATTTCTGATGAGAAACCAACAAACTTTAAAGATCAAAACTATTCTGATAAATTATTAATTTATAATAAAAAATATTTAAATGGACCTGAGTGATTTAGGATTCTCCGATATTTTGTGGCAAGATGAAATGTGATACAATTATAGTTTTCTCCTATACACTCCGCAAGGGATTGTCGGGATAGCTTATACATCTCGTCATCAACACAAATGTACTCGATTGCAAAAGGTGCTTCTAAGTTTGTAGGCGTGACTCATAACATGTGTAGTAACTTAATTACACGTCCTTAATATATTTCCATCGACTGTTTTAGTATGTGCTTTAGCACAAGACTTTTGTGTGTGAATAATTTTAAAGACCTTATAAAGTAGTAAAATAAGATTAAAGATATAATAAAGATAATATTTACAGAAAGCGCTATGTAATGCTTAGGAATGATTGAGTAACATATTTTTAGTTTTGTAAATTAACAGCATTAATTAGTTGTTTTATTCCCTTAAATCGTTGTTATTACTTGAATCGTTCTCACTAAATTGGAATTGATTTAAAACCAATATCACTGAACAATATTACATCTTTAAAGGAAAAGTGAATGCCATCGCCTAAATACTGTCATTATTATGTGTTTTACACTCAAAGTTTTAAATTCAACAATATTTGCTATTCTACCCCATTTTTTAATCGATATTTTACTGAAAATTGATAATTAATACGAATTGTAAATACTTTAGGAAGAAATACAAAATAAGAACTAATATAGTAAAACTATCTTACACCTGATGTTATTAATGGGTTTTAAAAGTAACAGTGATTTGTTACTACACAGTGTATTAGACTGTTGTGTTAATGTCATATTTTTACTATTACACGTTACTTTTGACAACCTTTAGAGATACTATATTACATTTATAGACAAATAATGATGATAAATTTTACATAAATTGCTTTTATATTAAAAAAAAGGATAATTTAGTTCACTCCTTAATACAATTATTGGAGAGAATATGGAGAGCCAAACAGATTCGTTACGAGTGACCAGCAGGTAGTTTTACAATTTATTTTAGCGAAGAAAGGAGGTAGTTTCCATAATACCCAGTGGGAGAGAGAGGAAGGGCAGCCGCAGTGTTATTGGAAACACATAAAACTCTTTGTCAGACTATCAGGTGAGAGGAAATCAGTTTGACTTCGACAGGTAACTGGAATTTTCTGCGTCCACGTGGACCTTTTGTTTGTTTGGGTGTACGTATCAATTAATTAATGATAAGTATACATTGGTTTTATTGTAATTTGTATGATTTAATTATTTTATTTATTTATCTGAAACATAGTGTTTTACAAATATGTAGAATCTCAGAGGTTTTGGATTTGGATGAAGTTTGTAGTGTATAAGCCAAATAATACTAATAAATAATATAAGCAGAACGAAAGGTACGTTGGTCTCTTTCATTATGATGTAACAACTTGAGGGTTCGGGTCAGAGGAAGTTATCACGCTTAAAATACCTCAAAAAATAAATTTCCTATTTTAAGATGTTTATTTTTGGACTGAATAAATGTATACGTAATTTATCAACAACACAGAACGTCACACCGTATTTATTTGGCTTCAAAATTAAACAAATTGTATATACCAGAGTACAAAGATGAAAAAGGTTGGTAGTATAAAGTTAACTGTATCCCTTGTGAGGTTCGAGACCTCGAGTCTGCCATCCATCGTTGTCTCGAACAGTGAAGTAATAGGCAATACAAATAGAACAATTATTTTGTGAATGGTTTGGAAATGGTATGATCTGGTTGGAGTAAAAGTGCGAACGGAACTATAGTTTTCTGATATTTATTAAACCCTTATTACTCTCGAAAGAGTCATTCATGGTGTCATTAGGCTCTAGACAGTCATTTCATTTTTCTAGAAAGTTCTGCAGTTTGAGTGACTAGGGCTAGGCGTAATATCCGTTAGCAGTGAGTAAGAGTTTTATTAAAAAAAGTAATTAATGTATAAATGAACTGTAAATGCACGGCTTACTTTTTTGGCACACTTCTAAACGCTCAAGCCAGACACACGCTAAATGGTTGAATAAAAAAATAATGTCAACTAAAGCGCCAAATTATGTAAAAAGAGTTTCTTGCTAAATCCAAAAGTAACATCACTTGTTAAACAGTTATATTCTGAAGAGTTTGGATCCAAAAAGATAAAAAAAATCAAATATTCATGTTAGTATAATGAATGGTCAACTAAAACCCTTTTATAAATTATTTTATTTTTGACACGTGTTTCGACAATATTTAGGCAACAAAATAAGGAGTGATAATAATCCATTTAAAGGTAAAATAATTTATTGGTTTAGATATGTTGATGATATCTTATGTCTTTTCAACATATATGAGGACCAATCAGAACAGTTTTTGCAATTCCTAAATTCTATATCACCAACAACTAAGTTAAAAAAACAAAACAATAAAAATTAACATTCTCATATAAGCACAACAATTAACATATAAGCGTTTCTAATATTAATTAAAATCACTCATTTGTTAAATGTATAGAAAAACAAACCAAACAGATCTTGTAATACCATCATCCTCTAACCATCCATAGAAAAACAAATTAGCAGTAATAGTAAATAAATAGAACAATAAAATATGTAGCTGTCAAAAATGTAGACAAAATGAATAAGAATAAAACAAGGAAAATCAATAAAGTCAACATAATACGATCTAATCATAACCTTTCAATACTAAAATGAACAAAGCTGTTCGAAAAACCTTTCAAAATTCAAAATTTTTCATTAGTTACCAAACAAGAAACAATACATTTAAAAAATATTAAAAACAAAGTAAACTCTACAGATAACAAACAAGAATTATGCAAACAATCTGTAGTAAACACAATTAACTTCAGTGACTGTGAACTCTGTTATATTGGGAAAACTGTCAAAAATGTTAATGCAAGATTTAAAGAACATATAAAGGCTTTGAAAACAAATAAACTTTATTAAAATCTAACCATTACTACACTAATATTGAAAGAACAAGGAAATTTTGTTATCGAATGGAAAAGAGAAAAATTAAACACGAAAGAAGAAAGAAATATCTATCTAAATTATAATAACTATGCTCATCACATTTCAAATAGCAATATGAAAAATAAGACAAAACCGATACAAAAAATTAAATGCTGAATACTAATCAAAATTACATCTGTGCCATATAAATTTAACATCTGTTTAAATGGTCCACATGTGTATATTTAGTTGTTTATTACTTATTTAACGGTTAATGTACACACTGATGATAGTTGAATACCGAAACACAAAGTTAAAGTTGTGCTTGAAAAGTATTGATATTTTATCTCTTGTAAGCCGTAAACCTTGTTGCCTGTAAACTTTATTGTCGTACAACTGGTACCACCACCTCGTAAGCCTTGTCCGTAAGTAAAATTTACGTATTAAATTGTGTGTATTATAAATTAACCCTTTCATAAGAATAATCTTTTTTAATATAATATAAGGATAGTCGAATACCTAAACAACGTTTGGATACGAGGTAATTAAATTCTTACTATATGACACTTTTTTTACGATAGGAAAATGCATTATGCACCGTCAGGGACAGGTGTTCGCCTTGGTGTGTGGGACTCTCACCCACTAAAAACATACCGGTCCAGGCATTGGAAACCCTTTCGGGAACGCATCTCTGCAACTACTTCAAGAGGGTGCCATCGTTCGCCCAATGGGCATTACTTCACTCTAAAATCCACCAGCATGAGCTATTATGATGCTTTATAGCTGCTCTCTTCTTTTTCTTCTTTTTTGCCTTAGCACCCTCTTGCAGAACGCAGCGACGGCGTTCCACGATTCGGGACTGGACAACACTTTTATAAGAGTCTCCGGTGAAACATGCCCGATAGCTGCCTCCAGCTCCCTTCTCTCCGTTTCCCACCTTCTACATTTGAAGAAGGTGTGCAAGGCATCGTCCGCATCCGAATCCCCGTACTGGCATTCCGGACTCGGGATCTTAACCATTCTGTTAAGGTAGAAGCCGAAACAACCGTGCCCAGTGAGAAGGGTAAGGTAGAAGTCTACCTCTTCATGCTCTCTTTCGGTCCATCCCCTCAGATCACCTATGAGCCTAAAAGACCAACGTCCTCGACTCTCCGTATCCCATCGAGTTTGCCACTCATCTATTGTGTGCGAACGGGCAGTAGCACGGCTGACAGTGCCATTCCCATCGTATACACGCTTCCGCTCAAGAGCAAGAACATCAATGGGAATTACCCCCGCAATCACAAGGACGGCCGGCTCCGAAACGGTACGATAGGCAGATTAAATCCGGAGAGCTCCTCTCCTCTGCACCGCCACGACCTTCTTCCTGTAACGCTTCTGCCGCAAGGCATCCGCCCATATCTCGCAACTGTAGAGGATAACCGAGTTCGTCACGGAGATGAGGACTCGGCGCTTAGTCTCTGCGGACGGGCTTGTGGGGTCTCCTTTTCCCTTGCTGACCAACACTAGGCGCTGGATCTTCTAACGAGGAGGGAACACGCCTTCCAGCAGGCAGCGGTTATACATATTAAGCAGCAGCTGCTGTGAACCACTAGCCACTACTCTAAGCACTTCCGCTGGGATTCCATCGGGCCCGGGAGCCTTCCTACAGCGCATCGAAGCGATGGCGCTTTTCAGCTCTGGTTCACTGAACGGAGGTATTTCCTCGGGACGAACTGCGATATGCTCCTCCGGCCTAATCTGGTGAGACGGAAAAAGAGCATCAACTATTACCTCCAGTTGGGCTGCGCTCATGTTAGGGCTAGCAGATTGGGCACCTAGCCGTCGCATGACGATTTGGTAGCCCAATTCCCAAGGATCGGCGTTTAGATCGTCCTTGAGTTTCTTCCACCTGCAGGCCTTGCTCACCGTGATCGCCTGCCTGAGACCTCTACGGGCATCCCTGTACTCTTCCATTAGAGCTTCGGGAACCAGACCCCCCCTCCTTCTTCCCCGGGTGACCTTCCGTCCTTAAGCCTCAAATAAACTCTCCGTCGATTGGCGATATCCTCCGTCCACCAGTAAGCCGAGCGTCTGTTTCTCCCCAAGGATCTTTTCTGCGGCATTGCGGCGTCACAACCGCGCGCAATGAGACTCATAATTGCGTCAACAATGTCTGAGGTACTACCCGCTAAAGATAGAACTGTCTCCTTGCCCCCGTCAATCGCCAAGGACAAGGATTCAGCACTGAGCCTAGAAGCATTCCAGCCTGAAGCCCGAGTTGGTACGATTCGGCTCAGTCTGCTTCCGATGAGACTGAAGGTGATGTACTTCAGTATGTAAATGCAGACCTATTGTGGCCTGCATTCTGAAGTTCAGTTGTAATAATTAGTGTTGTGTTGTTCTTTATTAAGTGCATGTTTTAGAGTTAGTGAAGTTGAAACACAACATGGTAGTTGTGAATTCTGATTTACGCTTGTCACAACGCTCTGGTGTGATTTGTTTATTTTAACCTAGTTTGATATTATGTGTTAGGTTAGTTATTTACCTGAATATTAAATAATACGGCATATTTCGAAACGTAGTGTTATTGATTTTTTTGTATCACTGAACGGTGGTAAATGTCCCGAAAAATCCTGTTTCCTTTACAATTCTAACATCGTCGAATAGAAACTTAAAGCAAAATACAACCGTTTACATTGTAAAAAAATTAAAAATAAATCAGGCTGCGACAATTAAAATAGTATGTTACTTAGAAACAATTTTAAAAGTTTTGCATTATATCCATAGAAACGTAGTTTATTATAAGTATTAATAAATTATGGCATTTTGTGTGGAAGGGGTCTGCTGGTGCTAATAAATACAAGCAGCACGGGATGTGTTATATTAAACAATTATGAGAAGCTTCAAATTCTCCATGAATGTCCCACAATGGGGGATCAGCATTCTTTATGGTCTTGTTTTATTTATGTTATAACTGAGGGAATCTGCGTTATAAATTTCATCCTGGTAGTTTAATATGGTTTTTGAATTGTAATAATGTGTTTTGAATCACTAAAATAATGAAATATAGCATTCATTAATATTTTGAAAGCGAAAAACAAATTCTCTTACTGATATAATCAAATACATTAGAGAAAAATATACTAACTGCCACTAAAAATCAGAATTTAGTACATATTTTATTGAACCTATAAACCTCAATCATGAATTTTATCAACCAAAAGTAAATACAATCTGCAATGATAATGTCAGGTAAAATATTATATATCAACAATTACATCAATAAATTAGTAGACATGAGATTAAAACATATTTAAATAATATCACAGTTTAACCTACAACTAACATTAAGATAACAACTAACAAACATTTTCTTACAGGCCTCTAACAATCCAGTACCATCTTGATAACTCATGGGAGAGTAACTTAAATATGTAATAATGGTTAGTTTAAAGTATAAAGTAAAGCCAATTTAGTTCTATTGATCATGGGTATTATATCTTGGCTGATGATTAATAGACTATATTTATTATAAGAAGGCTAAATATACACAGTTCAACCCAATTCAACAATAACTGTAATCTGATCCTTGTTTTTTTCTCAAGTATCTCGTAAATAGTTCTACTCAATTCAACTCCACTCAATTCCTTTATTGTAAAAAAAAAACATAAAATGCCTGGACATCGTCAAAATACATCTATATACGATGTAATATATAAAAGTAAGAAATGAACACAGAATTATTCATGTAACCTAACATAAGGTAAACTAATTATGGAAGTGTACATTTTTTTGTCTTCTAGGTGTTCTCATACACTGTAGTATTCTTTTAAAATAAGGAACTTTTTAAATTTATTCAGGAATTCCCTATCATCAGCAACACTGTCAAGTAAAGAGGTAAAGATTTGATGTATTAAATGCTTTGGATACATATAAAAATTTAAGGTGATACCAAGAATGAGTTTTAATACTACGACTATTAGAGATGCTGGAAATACACCCAGAGGTACCGCCACCATGCCCGAAAACAAACACGATATAGGTCTTAGGAGGAGAAAAATGTCGCAGATCATTAGATTTTAGAGGATCCCACCGGATCTACAATTGACTGGAGGTTCTCACACGTTGTCTACTCCAAGGCAGTGAAAGAGGCAATTGTTGGTTGGACACATGTATGCAAGGGTGTAATAGAACTTTTAAAGTATCTGCTTATTTTAAGGCCCCCAAAAACATTAGCGCGTGTACTGAATTATTAAAGATTTGTTAAAACATAAGATGGTTTTATAACATTTAACTCAGGTTAGCTTACCCTGATAAGTAGCCTTAACGATATAACTAACATTACATTCCCTAGAGGTATAAACATCAGTTTCTTCAAAGCAATAATTACGTACTTTTTAAAGCCACGAAAACAATGAAATGATACAATGACCTCAGTCATTGAGTAAAATATAAATATCTGTGTCTATCTGATCATATCTTTGGAGCGTCCTTCTCCATCCATCTATCTATTCCGTTATAACTAGATTCACTGCGTCAACTAACTTCTGGCCTTCGGGGCATCATCGTACGTTCTATTGATGATCCAATAATTATCGGACACTGAGTACTATTACTCAGATGTGGTTGGGACAAATTCTGTATCGTATTTCACTTCAGCAGTACTTCTGACATAGGTGTCGCCTATTACTTGG
This sequence comes from Homalodisca vitripennis, assembly GCF_021130785.1. Classification (NCBI taxonomy): domain Eukaryota; kingdom Metazoa; phylum Arthropoda; class Insecta; order Hemiptera; family Cicadellidae; genus Homalodisca; species Homalodisca vitripennis. The sequence continues at coordinate 85,951 of NW_025776171.1, forward strand.
ATTGAATAAATACGCATGTTACATCTAGGGCCACCATATTTCATAGGGTTAAATCTATGTGTCACATTCTACTACCTCGATTCCAAAGGACTAAAATCAAGGAGGATATTTCTTGAAGGTCTCTTGAAGATATTAGCTGGAAATAAATAATAGTAAACTTTACGGAATCTATAATTTTAGATTATGTAGCCTCTTTGACAATCATTCCATTACAAACACTTGTTGTTTAGTCAATTTGTATGATATTTTTTATTGTATTATTTACAGAATAATTCCTTTCTGTATATGTCTTGGAATTATATATCAAACTATTCCGTCCTCAGTTGTTTTGTAAAGTTTATTAGATATAATGTTTTTCTAGGTCAACGACAAAAGATGGAACTTAACTCTAAACTCTAGCATGGAAGAGGAAAATTCCATAAGAAATAGATGTAATAAGGTGAAAATATTCACTCAAAATCATTTTAGTATTTATAACTGGTCAAGACAAGTAATCAATTCAGATTATTTTTCAACCCAGTGCTCTATTATAGGAAAAATTCACCTAAAATAAAAATTTACTAAAAATTTATATTAAAAAAAAAAAGTGAGATTTTGATAATGAATATCATGTTTATTTAAATTCTATTCCAATAATTTCACAGCTAATTACAACAACTGAATTATTTTGATACTGATTGGCACGATTATATAGTGTAGTACTACAATATACTTAGCACGAACACATGCTTTTACGCAATTTGTATGTATAACAACAGATCTCACTCTAATACTGAGTTCTCGAATGGTACACAGTTGAAACTGTTTTTAAAAGAAAGAAGTAAGTATTGTTTTGTCGTTCTCTATTTACAAAGAGCGGAAATATCAAATAGCTTCCTTTCATCTTCTCAATAAAAAACAATTGAAAACTCGCTGCAATATCGTTAGACATAGCTATTGGTTGTAAATAACATAAAGCAGTCAAGCGAATATTGAAGGAAACACACCAGGGTTAGGTAAACATCAAGTTTATGAGTAACTGTATTAGTTTTAGTTGAGCTGGTTGCAAGGTTAGATATTATTATTTAAATTTGCACATTTATTTATGACGGATTTGTGGTTGCAGTATACTTACTTACGTACTTACTGGTGGTGAATAAATGCTAACTGGTGTAGAAGGTTTTGGATTTACAACTAGCTAATATATGATGTGATTAAAGTCCGAATTCTTTTAGTTACTAATACAATTTCAATTAAGTCTTACGGAAGTTAATGAACTTATACCGGAAGTGGGCGTTCAACTCAGACACGTAAAAGAGAAGCTTTCACGATGAACGTTTTATTTAATATGAAATAATGTAATATACGTTATAACATATAACGCCAGGAGAATATATACTCGTACTTTTTCCTTTTTTAGAGATTGCCAATGGCCGAGTGATCTAAGCAGTCGGAATTTGGATCTGAGTTAGATATAACGCATACCCAAGTCCTGTATGTGATTGTTTCACTTTATCAGTGCAACCAGGAACTTTACCGATTCTTCCCTTTATTCTGTTTGACTAAGAACCTCGTACAAGGCCAGTGGCCCAACAGGACGAGTAGATTAAGGCTTAAAAAGGGTTTTAATGGAAAAGACATTTTTGATATGCTTCCACATTAAATTTATTAAAATAGCGCTTTCGCCGGTTAAGGCATCATCAGTTTGAAATTGTTTACAGAAAAAAACATATGTCTAAAATAGAAGAAACATATGATAAAATAGAATAAAATTTAAAACTAACTGTAAATACCAAAAACTAATAAATTATAAAAGAATTATGTAGAAAAATATGGTTTGCAATTCATAATTTTGGAATGGATTTCTTTTTTCACTAATGGTTTAAAAATATCACTGAAATTTACGGAAGGTTGGGAAATAAAATTATCTTTTAAAACTGTCATACACGCACTTTCAATTTTATTTCTTTTAGTCCAGGAAGATTCTTTAAAACACTACACTAGACAACTCAAAATTTATATGATGATTTTCCTTTACTGCATGTTCAACTAATTTAGATTTTTCAATGTTTTCTTTTTTATAATTATAAATATGTTCTTTTACCCTAATTTCCACAATCAATCACAGTCAATTTTATATATCACATTCTTGGTTTCTTGATGTTTGTTTTTTCGGTTTTAATTTTGTTAAGTAGCTTCTTATATTATTTTGGGACTTAAAAACAGTGCGAATGTTAAATTTATAATTTATCATACGAATTTTTTCTGATGTTCCTTTTACATAAGGAATAGTTACGGTAGTGAGATATTTAGGATTGTCTTTTTTGGTAATTTGCTTGCAAATTTTGTTTTTAGCCTTAGCTCGTTCAATAATTGACGGAGGGTAGTTGTTTTTAATCAAAAGTTCTGTAGTATAATTTTCTCCTAAAATTTTATCTTTGTTATCAGTTACCAAAGTATTAATCTTTTGGAACAAATTTTGTACTAATCCAATTTTTTACATGTTGAGGGTGATTTGAATTATAAGGTACTGTCCACTGAAAGTCTTCTTGTAAAATATTGTTGTTTTAATTGTGTTTTCTTTTGTTTTTGTTATCAAAATATCAAGAAATGGAATTTCACTCTTAACCTAATTTTCAATAGTAAATTTTATCGATGGTCTAGTTGAATTGATGTGTTTTAAAAATTAGTCTTGGATGTTAATTTTATTTCCCCATACACAAAAGACATCATCAACATACCGTAACCAAATTTTGGGTTTAATACTCCAATTTTCAAAAGCAATGTCTTCAAAGTGGTCCATAAATATGTTGCTAATTATTGGGCTGAGAACACCACCCATAGGTAAACCGGATACTTGATTGTAAAATCTATCTTTTAACTGAAAATAGTCGTGGCTAACACATACAGTAAGAAGTTCCATTACACAGTTAATAGATAATGTTGTTCTCATACTGAAGTTGTTATCATTAGAAAGTCGTTGTCTAATCAGACACAAAGCTTCAGAGACAGGTACATTTGTAAACAGACTATTTACGTCGTAGCTGACCATAATATCATTGTAATCAATATTAATATTTTTTACTTTATTGATAAAATCTTCTGAATTCTTGATGTAAGAATTAGCTTGTCCAAATAATGGACTAATAATAGGTAACAAACATTTTGATAACTTTGACACAGGAGAATCAATGGAACTTACTATTGGCGTAAGAGGAATTAAATCTTTGTGAATTTTCGGTAGTCCATACAAATGTGGTGGCTTTGAATATTGAGGGCTTAAGTTTACAATAAGAGGTTTACCTAGTTCATTTTCATGGTTTTTTAGTGTCTGTTTTATAATTTTCTCAATTTTTACTGTAGGATCTTTATTTATTGAAGTATATTCATCACAGTTAACTAATTTATTAATTTTACTATCATACTCTTCCTTGTCCAAGATAGCTGTAACTTTACCCTTATCAGCAGGAAGAATTACTATGGATTCATCATTTCTTAGCGATTTAAGAGCTCTAATCTCTGTGAAAGTAAGATTGCTTTTGGGTCTATTTGGCTTTTCCACTGTTTTGTCGGATCAAAGCCCGGCAATAGTCTTGCTGTTCAGGAGGTAATAAATTAGCAGCTGAATCTGTTTGAAATAGCTTAAAAAGGGGTCGCTTTCCCCGTAAAAAAAAATTGAAACAAAAATTTGAAAGAGAAAATTATAAACATCGTAACCTCTACGATAACTCTTTACTATAAAAAATATCAGCGTGTGCAAGGTTATATCAGCATCAGCAAACAACACAATTCTTTATGTAATTTACCGATTGAAATTTACGGAGCAAGTGTCATCATTTATGTTATAAGCAACCTCTGTTACATTCGTTGCTTACGAGCTTACTGGTTCCTACACTTTATACAGGAATCTTGACTCTCACTCGTCCACAATAACGACGTTCTATTTCTTTACTTAACTTCGTCACTGCTTGATGAAACGTATAGTTGTTCCCTAACATCGTGTTTGCAACAGAACTATACGTTTATTTCCTGTCAAAGAAAAGTAGTGCTAGATCGACAGCTGCGTTTTTATATCCACATACCTGTTAAATATGAATTGAGCTAACAAAACGTTAAACCCCCAGTGGATTGTATGTTTATGACAATAACCGTCGGGGAAAGCGAGCTTTTAGCGAACCGCTAACATCAACCATGCATTGTTAATGTGGTGTTTGTGACCAATTTTGTTTAATATCACCTGTTGCATTGTTTCTTCCTTTTGTCTATTCGTAGATGCTAGTTATTAAAAGCTATACAATTTTAAAGCAGGCTCTATAGCAATACAGATTAGAGAGAGTTTCACTTTATCTTTACTGTTAAACACTGACAAACAAATACATACAAATACAGATGCGTTAGCTTTGTTTACCAAATTTAAACCGAAAAGAATCTGTAAGGGGTTTACTATTAAAACAGGATTAGATAAACTGTGAACCTTAAAACGAAAGCTGGTACTAAAACCACTAACATTGTATTAGAAGGAGGCAGAGACAAAGAGGAAATCATTATATGTTTCCTCTCCACTTACTTGCTGACTAAAGCGATGAACTCGACTTTGTAAAGCTTTGAAACTATTGCATGCCGTTTTAATACTGAGAAGTAACCATTTAAGTGAAACTAATAAACTCTTGAATCTTAAGTACATTTACAATCTTAAAAATACAGTAAATTATATGCGACACGTGACCCGCCCCCTCCCCCCACCACCGTTGTGTTGTACTCAATGGTTTATCAGTAGGATATGTTTTATCAAAATATTATAGCAAAGTTGCTTCCTAAAATACTACTCTGATTGCATTATCTTATTATTACTGTACCCTGATGCGATATCTCAGTATTAACTACCACCATTCTTGCTTGCTTTGTCATAAGCCTTAGTAAGTTTCTTAAGACAACTACCACTTTCCATTGCTTTTGGTAAAAGTGACACGTTTCAGGTAATTTAAAGTCAGCGTTTATGCAGAACGGATACATAATATACATGTACAGGAAATAATATTTACATTTTATAATCCTTCTAAATATACAATTGTTGTATATTTCGAAGAGAATAACGCATTTTAAACACATACCTAGCTTTAATGAAATGAAAATTTATTTTACTTAGTATCTACTTCAACAGTAAAATTTAATATTGGGCTTAGAAAAATCTAACAGACATTCTGTTTTAGTAAACATTCATACACAAAAACAGTGTTAATTTAAACTAAAAACAACAATTAGAAATTTACGAAGAATTGGAACAGAGAATTTAAAAGTTCTGTAAAAACATATTTTTATAATGTCACTGAAAAATAAATATTTAACGACTGACACATTTTACACCTTTCTCCTTATGAGTAGACTCCAGTGAATAATTTTGTTGTTATTAGCAGTAGCACAGTAGTTTTTAGACTAATAATTGTTGCGTAAGAAAGTACATTATTGGCTGCTGATACGAAATGGCTTGGCCGATTTCATTTTTTTACCAAAATACGGCATTCTTTATGAGCTTCAATTTGTGGTGTCACAAGACTGTTACATATAAAATTGTTGTACAAAAACGTAATAAACATATCAAATATTTTAAAATCCAATCCAATTTGAAAGTTAACAGGCAATAATTTACGTTTAGCAATATGTCATCCCTTTGAAATGTTAGGAATAAAAACGCATTTGACACAAATATTTTGTCCAGCGTTGTAATAAAAACATTAGACTGGAAAATGACATGTTCTGAACAGTTTCAAAAATCTTCAAGAGGTTGGGGGCTCTCACAGGGCAGGAGTTTTGGAGCTTCGAAAGATCAAAATCGAGTCTTGGAGTTTCTGGAGTTTTTAGGCTTCTAGAGATCCTTTTTAAAAGCAATGCTCATTTCAAAAGTACATGAATTAAGCAAATTAAGGGAAGAATGTAAAAAGGGCTTTAGATTGATATAACTGGGTTAATGTTGTTGAAATATTTCCTAGATTGTAATTCAGATTCACCAATTCGTTATTATGGCTTGAAGATAAGTTTCATAAGCAGTATCAACCAGTATTTTTCACTGTTATATGAAATGGTTTTAGATTATTATGGTTTTCTTATTTCAACTTTTAATCTCGAATTATTATGGGTTTTCATGCTATGATGAATCTAATTGTATAAGTAGAATATTGCTGAATGTAAGCGGTTGAGTGAATGGTTATCACTGATTAAAACATTAGAATGTGTTTTACACATAACACAGCTATCAATGCAAATGCAGAGTTTAAGTCCAGTTCACATTCCTCTCACTTTCAGAATCCGAAATGTGATGGTGTCGCAGACTTGACCCCTGAAATATGGAGAATTAGTTTTCAGATGCTGCACGTGAGAGGAAGGTGAACTGGAGCTAAATTACACTAATACATTCAATTTTGCACCTGATGATTGTACACTCTTCACCTGGATTGCACTAACCTTTGAGTGTAGGTGTCTCTGATCTCGAAGCGATGCAAAGAATTCTTCGTTTTTCGTAACCCTTAATTTGTTACCCCTTCAGTCGAATATGAATCCAGATTACAAGAGTCAAGTCTGCGACAATATCAGATTTCAGATTCTGCATCTAAGAATAAAGTGATCTGGAGCTAATCTTAACATTCGTATTAGAATATCAAAGATTTGGCATGGATGAAATGTGTATAGTTTTACTTAATATTTCATATTTTTAGATTTAAAACCTTACTCTAATTAAAAAATAATTAGTTTCTTTGTGAGCAAGTTATTTAACTGAGTGGGAAGATAACGAAGGAGTTATTATACGAGGCTATCACGTCTGGATAAAGCTTTAACACGATAATGTCTCCTTAGCGAAGGAATTATCTCGGCTTTTGTGGTTCAGTCCTCTTTACCGTGATAATGTAGTGTTTAGCCGAAACAAGGTTGTTGCTAGAATATTCTCCACTAGTATACAGGTTACTATATATGTATTAACTATATATGTTCATTAAATTGTAAATAACTGAAATATTGTTTGTGATTTGTTAATATCTTTAACCCTACGCTACAGCCTTATTTTTGAAAATAAAATATCACTCATTAACATCAAATAACTTTATCTTTACGTCTCTTATATGCCAATATCTGGCTTATTTAACGGAATAAAAGTTTAAACATACTGTATTTCTCTGTTTTAGGAATGCCAGGAACTGATCGCAGTCGCGTTATATTTTATAATATTGTAGAAAAGTTCCACAAAACAATTTAAATACACAGAACAGTAAAAAAAAATAATTTAGGTACAATAAAAATTGACGGTTTACAGAAATTTAGTTAAATAAAGCTATTTCGTAATTCTAGCTAAAAATTTAGTAAAACTGAACGCACAAAATTTGTTAATAGGTGCCCAAATTATATTTAAGAATGTAAAATTATTAGAACTTATAACATTTTACTAAGGATTTGGGTTATTTTTAAGGAGACGAGCATTTAGAAAATTTACCGTAATCATATTTCACAAGAATCGAACACTATATCTCAAGGATTTATATTTATATTCTTCTTTGAAATGAAAATATGAAATAAAAATTGTGTTTATTTCTAGAGGGGAAGTTACGACTAAAAAGTCCTCTCTTCCTCTTATCCTCTATTAAAAAATCAAAATATAATATAATCGTTCTTGTTACAGTATCGTAACCGGGTAACATAAAACTAAACTACGTTTAATAGTTAAATAGAATCCAACTTATCAAATTACATTTAAACATTAAATATTTAGTATATTGATTGAAATTGAACAAAAATATATAAATACAAAATATATTTAAAGGTTCTTTGAAGATATTCTCTGATATCTATTGTAAGTTTTGTGTAGTGCTCTTGTATTGTGCAACTGTGTGGTAAAATAAGTGAAAGATTATGATTTTAAATAAGGCACTTATTTTATAGTCTGAAATGACATAATATTTTTGAAACCCTTTACAAAATATTATACTAAATAATAAATAAAACTTTTGACACTAAGAAAAATTATTCATTTCTGTTTTCTCGGAATAAAACTAATTAATGCATAAAGACCGTTTTGTGCAATTTGCTTTTAAAATCTGTTGAAGTAAGTTATTACTAGTTTATGAAACATGCCAAAGTTTTATTAGTATATTTATATTTTATAACTAAAAATTACCTCATAAACAAGACACTATGCACAGAGACTACTTTGATTAAACCTCGGAATAAATGATAGATTACTGTGCCACAAAAAAGTTATTTATTATAAATAGAGACTTTTCTCATGCGGTATCAATTTCATTTCATAATCACAAATGAAATATTAAATTTACGGTCTTAAGCTTACCAAAATTACCAAGTCGATATATTATCAGGGCAAGCACGTTTTATATTCCGAAGGCTTTGTAATACTGATTGCGTACCATTTTCTATTGGTAAATTACCAGTCTTATCACGAATGAGCCCTGGAACTGGTCTAGGTGTTTTTCAAAGTTTTCCTCAATTTGGGAATTTTATTTACTTTTTACAGCATAAATGAAACGAAACGTCTTCGAGTTTTTAATCCTCGGGTCATACATATTCAGCTAAGGATAAGCTGAAATCAACAAACAGTGTGTTATACCATATCACTGGTTTACTAAAGAAGTAGCGCGTCCTGTACACTACTCGCATTAAGGGTTAAACAAATTTAAATTAATTTTTCAGTGTACAGTGATACAACATGAATTGTTTATTTCAACAACATAATTACCTTGTTGTTTACTTATTTGGTTATTTATTTTAGGTCTTATACACGCCAAACTGTTCATGCTCAACTAAACAAATCAAAGTTAATTTTTCGTATAGTAGTTATATAGAAAATATGTTTTTCTACCTCAAGAGTAACCACTACCTTTCAGCCATGAATTATATAACTATTGTCATTAAAATTTACGTTTAAAACATTTATCCAGAAAATAACCTAACTTATAGTTGTAACTAATTACTTGTAAGGGAAAGAAACAAAGTTTTTGTGTTATCAAGTTTTATACTAATATTATATTTCGTACTTATGAAAAATAAAGTTACTAATAAAATATGTTGTTCTGTATTCCTTTAGGAGGCATTATGTTATTTACATAATAGATATACACTTGAGTTGTCATTCTGTCAGCAGTGCCACAATATTCCTGCCGGATGTCACCCTCCCCACCGCCATCTCACAGACAATCAGGTGGTATTTACATCACACTCAAGGGCTCTTGTGTCACTTGCGGAGCGTATTATCATATTTTATATGGGAAGGGTTTCTGTCCCTACACTAAACACGCGTTGTTCTCAGGTTTCCAGGAGTATATGATTTACCCGAAACAGAATTTGTGAGTGAAATGAAAAGTGAGGCGTTAACATATGCTTTATGTCCAGCGGGATAAATGATTTATCCTGGCAAATAAGGTTTTATTAGACCGATACAAATCTATAACTCAAATAAACTTCAACTAAGTAAGGTGAACATATACAATAGCTCCGACAACTTGGGCTGATTGAGTATTGTTCTGCTTTTGAATAGTTCTACAGAAAATCATTTGCAAAGCTGCTCCAGCTTCCTCTCATTTTGTTGATAGCCGCTCCTGGTTTCTAAGATATTTTAGACTATGTCCGTAAATTATGACATCAAATTTCATCAATGGTATGTCTTTCTTAGTTTGCCGTCTATCTGTTTGAGATGTTTAAAACTAGCTGTATATCGTTCAATTTAAGAAAGGTGTCAAATTCAAACTTTACAAAATTTGTAGTTTTACTAAGACCTGTTCTTAAAAATGTATCATAAATAAAGTGAGTGTTTCAAAATGGTAAAGTAAATGTACAAACTCAAAAACGGATGATCGTTATTGGGAAATTTGTGACGTAACTGAAGTATAGTTTATTCTTAGATGAGAAATCTAGCTAAGATAAACGAGTAAAGTGTTTACTGAGAATCGTTTAAGATACACAAATATACTAAAAAAGTTATTAAAGTTGTTTACGTAAAAAATAATCATCAATTAAATGTTCTCTTCGACAGTTGAAATAAGTAACTCCTTGTTATTTTTTTTTTTATTTTACTTGCAATGTTTTGGATGAGTTTTATAAAATATTTCTAACAAATAAAAAATAACATTTATTTATTTATTGTAAGAAAATACTACTAAATAAACACAATTAGTTTGTTTTACACTATAATTTTCGACTTTACATTGGTAAATGAAATATGTAAAAATTACCTTGTAGTGTGGGTTTAATGTATAATAACTATAAGAAAACTGCATTAATGAAAGCTACTTTAGTTGACTTTAGACAGTAAGTTCAAATAAAAAAATCCTTACTACTGATGTTTTACAACCGTCTAACTACGGAACGGTGCTTCAAATTTAGATATCGTGCATACTTAGTTCTCGGGTCATAAGAGTAAAAGAAACAAGTAATACAAGTCTAATAGAAATTATTTAAACTGAACCTACATATAAAAGTCACTTTGGCCCTAAAAAGAATCGTTTCTATTTTTACAGCAGCTGACACAGTGTATCACAGTATTACAGTATCACAGTAGAACCTGAAAAGTCGTTTCTTTATCAATCCCGGGGAGTAATTACACCTTAAAAACTGCTGTGGTCACGAAAAGCACTAAACCCCACTTTAAACTTAAGAAAACTTATTTTTGTAAAGGTTTTATTTATATAAATAATCAAATTACAAGTAAAAATCAGCAATCAATTTGAAAACAAGACATAACCCAATTTTGTGCACATCGTTTAATTTTAATTTTATTTGTTTATTAAACAAATCTGTATTTCATAACCTTTTTCTTTTGCCCACATCGGATAACTAAACCCGACATATCATGTCATTAATGATTACCTAAAAATACAGTTCTTCAATTTCTTAGCACATTCTAAGAAGAAATAATGTACATTTCGCTCTTTCTATCGAGCGACATGCATATTCCGTTTCTAGTTCTCATTAAATCATGAAGGTTCTTGGTGAACACCATATTCTTTATTTCACTATTTGGAGTAAAGGCACTCCAAGGTCAAGCGGTTTACCTCTTATTCCTCGCGGAAGTGGACACCACTGCTTTAGCGATCAAATGCGATGACTCATAGAATACCTGCAGCCTAGTTAGCACAAATGTATGGACAATAAAAGTCACATATTATAACAATTACCCATAAGACCGGAATTGCTGTAGTCTCAGACTTATAATATGATATTATTATTGATATAAAAAACTAAATAAGAATAATTATGTAATTTACAGTATATATATATTTTTTTATAATTTTTGAGTGAGTAATTTATAAAAAAATGAACCAACCTCTAGACTCTATATTGCACAAACCTTCATTTATATACAAGTGTCTCGTGGATGATTCGTGTCAATCCATAGGATTTGGCTGAGCAGTAGTGATTGTACATACCCTCTTTCATTGTGACTTTGTGTGTACACTATTTAAAAACTGCTATGAAACCCAAGTTAATGAAGCTTAAAAGTATCTTGTGGTAAGGTATGTAATGGAAGATGTCATATGTAGGTTGCATTAAAATTTCATTTCAATATAGATATGAATAAGTTGGAGGCTATATTCTACCATGGAATTTGGCTAAGCGTTAATCAAGCTTATTTCTCAACAGGCTGAAATATTTATTTTCTGTCTGATGGAAGATGCACAAATTAGTGTTATTTTTATTGGTCTGTCTGTCTGTGCACAGAACAACTCCAGAATGAAATAAACTAATTAGTTTACATTTTGTATGCAACCTCAGCAACGTATGTGGTTTTGAAAACTCATAACTTGTTTAGATTTACAACAATTAAAATAATGTAAATGTTTGAGGTTAGTGTACAAATGGTTTTCTTTACTTTTAGTGTAGGATATAAAATCTTGCTAATGGTAGCTATCACATCCAAATGTTAGTATTAAAGCAAATAGAATACTTCACCTCTAACTGTCTGTACTAATATTATTAATGGATTAATAACATGAGGTTTATAAAGTGAACTTGAGCATTAATTTATGCAAGGATACAACATGTTTATAATTGAAAGTACATAAGGAAAATTACGATATTACGTCTACATGTGATTGTGGACAACATAATTACACTCTGCAAACTCGATATGCCCTGATTTGGGAAACATGGTTTATAGCATACAAAGTTACCACGTACACGGAATTATGTTGATTAGGTCAATAATGGAGATTCTAGGATCAAGTGAATAGCAAATTGGGTTACTAATTACATGAGCTGTGGTTACAAGAATCTTACATAATAATTATGTGTTACATTAGCTGTGGTTGCATGTGTGAGCTTTGCTTATATGAGTGCCATATATTAATAATAGTATTACATGTGATTTTGTATGTAGTGTTGTTACATATTTTGTAAAAACCAAATTATACCACGAGTAAAACGATAGGAGAAGTAGAACGTCTACCAGTGTAAAACTACTATGGTTACTAAGAAAGGATATTACAGTTTCCTCTGTCAGGATAGATGCACGAAGTAGGGAGTTAAAATGTAATTAAGGTAAATATTATGGAATCTATAGATGTTGAAATATATAGAATAATGTAAACCTTTTAGTAAATAATAAATGTTTAAAAATCGTAGGAACCAAACAGTACTTCGCAGATTACAGTTTGAAGTTAATACTGTAATAGTGTAAGGAAGAAGGTGAGCGAAAGTTATGTTTTATATAATATTTATAAAAATTGAAGAGTATAAATAGACTTAAGGAAACTAAGCAATATTTGGTCTCTAATCAGATTTGTTTTATTTGAGAAGCAAAGTCTTATTCAGATGTAGGTTGCTGTGATTTTGTAGTGCATCCCGGATGAGAAGTTACAGAAATAAATTTAAAACTACGTATGTTTCAACATTAACGAAGTGGAGTTAACACGTAAATTAATATGAATTATTAAATATTATTATATTATTTAGTTATTTCTATTTGATACTAGCTGTTACCCATGGTGTCGGTAATATACGTTTACTTCAAATCAAATCAAATTATTTATTTTTCTCAAGAAACATAATGCACTTAGCAATATTATGAAAAACAATATTATGTATATCAAGTCAACAATTATCACTTTACAAAATATACTTTTTTCCCAGGCTGACCTATATACTAACTTAACTTTTAAACTTATTATAACATTTTTACTAAAAATAAAATACAACTTTGAGAAAAATATAGGGCCCCTAAGATTATAATTAATCTGACTAGGGGTTCCTTCATTAAAATAAAACCAGAAATAAGCTTAAAGTTTTCAGAGCTCAGAGCGAAACAGTTTATTTAAAATAGAAGTACTTCCAGCCCTTGTAGTGTACTTCTGGATATATTAGTGTATAAGATATTTTTAGTGCAACACTTGAGTTTGGTTTATTGTTCCGATGAAACTAATATACATAAATACAGTGAGCCGGGGCTCAGTTTGGACATTTTTTGTCTTTTACCTTTCCCACCTCGGCCACTTTTGTCAATCGGTGGGGGAGTCACTCCGTCAAAGTATTGATTATTTTCTGCCTGGATGGACTGATTGGTCGAGGTCAGGTGGTTGACCTTGACTGTTTACCGACCAGCTGTTTACCGGCAGCGGCAACTGTTCGGAGCGGTCGGACACGTTCGGCAGAAGCTACTTGATTCTCTGGCTGTTCAGTGTTCACTGCTCGTCCTGATGCCCATGGCTGGCTAACTCTACTACTTTCGGCAGGTAATTGTCTTTTTCACCCTCTTTACTTAATTAGTTGGCGGTTTTTCTCTCCCACCCAGACACATATTTTCGTAGTTTAGTTATAAGTAGTTTATATATTATTTTGTAACTTGTGTTCCTTGTGTACGTTTTCGTGTCGCTAAGTGTTCTATCCTGTCTTTCGTACGTTCTAAATTTGTTAATTTATTAACTATGCCAGTTAAGTTTATATTTTTGCACTAGCGCTTTCTAACTGATCCGTTCGGCGAACGGAAATTATTTATTCCGTGTACACACTTTGTCTTTATTTAGTGTAAGCGAGACGGTACAGACTTTGCAAATTTGGTTACCTCGTGTTTTGTGTTGCGTGCAAAATTGGGTGGCAACATTCATGATTTCCATTTTATTGTTTAAGTAATTATTTGTCTTATAGTAGCGTGAACGGATTATAATTTAATTATTGTTATTGTATTTGCGAAATAATGTACTGTTATTATTTGTAAATTACATAATTATTATTAGGCCTACCTTACAATTAATATTATAGAATGATTAAAATACAGTAAATTATTTTTACAAGTAGATGTTACCAAGCTGAATAATTTGGTATGGCTGTTCTAGCCTATAAGTATGTAATATTTAATATTGTCACCAAGTAGTGTATCTTATAATACTTGGTGTTTTGAGTTATTTTCGGGAAACAGTTTTTCAATACTTAAAAGGTACTGTTAGTTACAGATTGTTATTTTTAAATTGTTAAATTTAAATATTTTATATTTACTTTGTGCCAAACATAAGTATATAACATAAACATAAACTCTTCTGAATATCTACTGGTTATGTTGGGATTCAATAGGGTCCCCGTGAGTGCCGTCAGCGGGACTGGTGCGGCGAGTCTGCCCACAGCACTGAAAACCAAAATTGAATGCCCGCGCCCTGCCAGCGCTACTGTACCGGCATCCAACTGGAGCGTCTGTATTCGTCTTGAACAAGGTTGGATCCAAAATGTTTTTTCCTTCTTCATAATACTGAACTTGAGAGGATTGGGTTGTATGGAGCGCTGCCAGATATTATATCTGGAGGAGGGCCAGTATATTAACTAATATGTATTTAGTTTAGTGACATGATCTGAAGGGGAGGATTTCATCTTTAATTCGGATTCGTGGAGGCGACTAAACCCCCGCATCCTTCGAAAATCGGCTTTAAACATATTTTTTTATTTTTTGGCTTATTCATATTTATATTATATTATTTATTTATTATGTTATTATCAATATTGGAATTATATTTATTTTTGTTATTTAGTTTTTAAGTTACACGGTGCACCGTGGTGCTGCAGTTAATTGTATTTTGCATAAAAATATTTGCCACCTAATTATATCATGTACTGGAAATTTCGTCTCTCTTTGTCTCTCTTCCCACTAGTGGCATGTGATTGTTTTTTTATGCTTTGCTTCCGAGACCTCCTGTCTTTTTTCGCTAACTCGGGACAACAGTAAAAAAACATCTTCTCCCGATGTTAGAGGGAAATCCTTAGTAAGGCATGCAAAATTTCAAAATGTAATTTAATAGATTTTGCGTTATGGAAGTCTTGCTGTTTTTCGTACTTAGCGTTCTAGGAAAGAATGGCTCGTTTTGGAATTTTAGTGTTCATTCTTCTGTTCAATTTAAACCAGTGTAAAATGCAATATCAGAATTTCAAGGAAACCAACCAGTTTTTTATTATCTTATGTGTAATAATTCACAGCCTTGTTAATTAGGTTAGGTCTTTTTAACAGTGCTTTAATTGTATTTATGAAAATATTTTAAATAAATCAGTTCCAATGGATTTAATGTTCTAAATTCAAAATTTACGCATCTGGTATAAAAATATACAGGGTAACTTGCCTTTGTTATCTGAATTCCACTAATTATCAAGCACTTTGTAATTAATATTTTATATAATTAGAAATCTTTGAAGAACTTCAGCTGAAACATGAAAGAAGTTTTAAAGTGTCACAAATTGTCTAATTTCAGTTAAATTTTTGTTGTAAAACATTTGTATAAGTGTTTTTGGAAAATATTATAATCTCTCTTTTTCTATACACATTTCTTGCTCTTCAATGTATATAAGAAAAATAATTAGTCAAGTTGATCCAGCATTTCACTCTAGAGATTAGCGCTTAGAAACACATTTATAGATTAATTTTATTACTGAACATACCATATTTAAATTGCTTTTAATTTTAGTGGAGGAGCTATGTCCTAATCTACCCAACCGTATGTAAACAGCTCAGACTGATGAGCAGGATTTCTAAATCTACCATTGACATTGTAAGCCATAATCCTGGTATTTGTGCCTGAACAAGCTTGCTTGAGTCAAAAACGGCGAAAATATCACCACTTAATATATTTATATAAAATGAATACAAATGTATAACAACTTTTTTAGGTCAAATAAAAGTACCATACAAAACATAAATGTAATGTATTAGATAAAACCCTCTCAGTACTATCTTGTCACTTCCTGTTCAATCATTTAGTATGAAATGAGAATCGTTTTTAATTTAGTGTTATATCCGATAAAACATAACAGACCTTCCTGTAGCATAAAATTGAGTTCATCATTATTTTACTATTCACAGGAATTTTATTAACACATTTATCTTATGTTGACTTATTTAGATAAATTACCTCTGCAACTAGTACTACTTATTTGTCAAAATTCAGAAATTATATATTTTTAGTTATATATATATATATTTTTTAGTTAGTGGCTGATACATTTTTATCGTTCTGTTATTAAGACTCATACAATTTCCTTACTGTATGACATTTCATAGTATCTGATCACAATGTATTATTAATTATAAAAGAGGCAAAGATTATTTTGAAAGTGTATAAGTATAAATTAAATTTGTTCACATATTCTGCTCAATTTCTTCGCATTATTTATGATATAAAACATACCAGCAGACATTTAAAATTAGGCAAAAAGTATTAGATGTTTGAATAGCCCTCTCCCCAGCGCTTTCTAAAATACTTTGTCTACTTTTTTAAGGTAACATTAAAATCCCATCAGCCTTAAAGACAACCAATCCAATTTCTTCCAAAATAGAAGTGGTAATACATGGGCACTTTTATAATCTATTTAAGAAAAAAATTATTTAAAGGCTATAAAGGCCAAATCATTATTGGAAATGTCATTCAAATAAGGTACCAAACACTTAATAGGGTTCTAACTCACACATTGTTTTGCATTCGAACCAATATATAAAATTTTTGGCGTGATTAATTAATGAAATAAATTATTTGAAATTGTGATAAACTCAAAGATTTGTACAATTTGGAAAACATAGACAAATTTATTTCTATGTTAGTCCGAGTCTCTGTGATCTTGTATTGTGTGTTGTTACGTATTATGTAGAAATCTAATTATATTAGGAGATACAACGGTAACAGAGGTAGACTTGTACCAGAGTAGACTTAGTTCGGGTATTAATAAAGGATATTTCTGCTTCTTCTGCCAGGACAGATGTCGTGATACACGAATTAGGGAGTTGTTGGCAAGTATTCAAGGCATACATAATCACGTGACCAATATAAATACTAAGGAATCTATGACTGTTGAGATACACATCTGTATAGATATACAAGACAGATGTCACCTAAAATCTTTATCGGATCGGATTAATTTTGATTTGTTTTAACAGACTAGATATCTAGGTATCGAAATCTTCCTGTTTCAAATAACACTAATACCTTCTTCGCAACAATTAGTCTGAAGAACGAATAGAGATCGTTACTTACTTGCAATTTTCCGCAATTTTAAAGCTTAATGTTTTATATTGATTAAAAAAAAAATATTATCAGATTAATATATAACTTATTTAAAGAGAATACCAAGTGCATTTAATTTAATATATAATCTTATTATTTTAACTATATGGTTACAATATCTTATAATGTATTGAAGGATGAACAAATTTGTCATATGCATTCTGCATATTATAACAAACTAGGATTGGTGAACGCGGCTATCACGATCTGTAATGTTGTTACCACAAATCACGAAGTGCTGATGTTAATAGTCTGCCGAGGGCAATTACACTCAGTAATAAATTGCTCTGATAGCGGCAAGGTAATTATCGGCATTAATCTGTCGCGCGTTAAGTTTGGATTTATAGTTTTACCAGCAAATACCAGCAGCTTCTTCCGCAATTTATATGCAACATTCAGTGTATGTAACTAAATAACTCCCACAATTTCATTAATACTTGGAAATACTATAGACAAATGTGAAGAAACTCTTAACTCGAAATATTCATTTTTGGATGAGATATTTTCTAAATGATTTTCGTTATATTGAATTGTAAGAGCAGATAATGGGTCTCTTAGAAATTCGGCAAACTATATCAAATCAATTATCAGTTATACTTACTTTTAAAAGAGTGATTTGTTTTTAACACAATCTTCGTTGGTCCGAAAACACATTTAAAAACAAAAACAAATTTATAGGTACTCGAATGTATAGATTGTACATACTTTGGGTTGAGAAGACCACTACAGTTTAAAAGTGACCAGTCCTGCGCTCCTGTATTTTACTTTATGTGTCTTACTCTTCAATAGATATACATGTGTGCTAAAATCTCTTCACAGTATGTCAAACGAATTTTGAGATAATGTGTTAACTTTTCAAACTTTTACTCATAACGTTCACAATAAGTGTAAGTCGTAAAAGGAAATTTATGCCTACTTTGCGGGCCACCTACCTTGCTCCATTACTGAACAATTCCTAAATTTTTACAGTTACAAGTATATATTGACTAAATTATCTAATTTTCTTATAAAGATATTTAATTATCTCATTTTTTATTGCTCTGTGCTCAACAGCGGTTGCAAAGAAGGTTTGCATTCAGAAGCATTGTTTCTATGTAGCTTACGTACTCTATGTTTTCGTCATACTATAAACGTAAAACTTTAAAACTAGTGCTTAAATTAATAAAAAGTACGGTTGTGCTGTCATAACACAATGTTCACAAAACACAGTTCAGTTGATGGCATTTAAAAAGCCCTTTCAGTTAGTATTTCGCACCCTTACAAACCACTGGGTATGAGACTAGGAGGATTTTCCAAATAGGAATAAACCTACATTCATATCGTGGACACAAATAATTTCCATGTACAACATAAGTTTACGCAAGAAAGCAAAAGAAATAAATAAAGGCACTTTTACTTTTATAATATTATTAAGATGTTAAAACAATCCAAATATCTTTGAAATCAGTCTTTTATGTTGTTTAAGACAAATGTATAATTTTAAAATGCATAACCACGTGGTGGTACATACACCTCCAATTATGAACCTGTTACTTATTCAATTGTTCTTTTAAGAATTATAATTTACTAGTGGTTACCCGCAGCTTCACACGCAATTTCGTAGGCTTTGCACATGTATGAGCAATTCTGGTTCTAGTGAATTACATTTCCGGCTCCAATGTTGAGTTTGCCTTGATGCCACGATCAAGAGAATCTGTTAATAAGTTCTTATTTATGGCAGTTATAATTTAATCCCGTGTTTGTATTTTTTGTTCCACAGTTGATTTCGCTTAGTTTCCCGGTCTTCAAATACATACACAGAAGCCTACTTCTGTAAAAAAAACTAAGCTGAGTTTGATAACAGTCTTTATATTTATAGTAAAAGTTATATATTATACATGTAATCTATATATATAAAAATGAATGTTTGTATGTTTGTCCTTTATGGAATCGTGAACTATTTGACCGATCGGTATAAAAATTTCTATGTATATGTATTTTTTAATGGAGAAGGTTTATATTCTATGCCTATTGGTGTAATTCGCCACCAGGCAGTGCTACAAAACATACAAGTTTTTAAAGCGCCTGCAAGTTATAAACTGCAATCACGATACAGTTAAGTATATAGAGTAGCCAAAAACTATTTGAAGTTTTAAGTTGAATCAATAATTTATTTTTAAGACAAATATAAACCATCTTAGCGCCTTCAAATAGTTTTTGGCTACTCTATATACTTAACTGTATCGTGATTGCAGTTTATAACTTGCAGGCGCTTTAAAAACTTGTATGTTTTGTAGCACTGCCTGGTGGCGAATTACACCAATAGGCATAGAATATAAACCTTCTCCATTAAAAAATACATATACATAGAAATTTTTATACCGATCGGTCAAATAGTTCACGATTCCATAAAGGACAAACATACAAACATTCATTTTTATATATATAGATTACATGTATAATATATAACTTTTACTATAAATATAAAGACTGTTATCAAACTCAGCTTAGTTTTTTTTACAGAAGTAGGCTTCTGTGTATGTATTTGAAGACCGGGAAACTAAGCGAAATCAACTGTGGAACAAAAAATACAAACACGGGATTAAATTATAACTGCCATAAATAAGAACTTATTAACAGATTCTCTTGATCGTGGCATCAAGGCAAACTCAACATTGGAGCCGGAAATGTAATTCACTAGAACCAGAATTGCTCATACATGTGCAAAGCCTACGAAATTGCGTGTGAAGCTGCGGGTAACCACTAGTAAATTATAATTCTTAAAAGAACAATTGAATAAGTAACAGGTTCATAATTGGAGGTGTATGTACCACCACGTGGTTATGCATTTTAAAATTATACATTTGTCTTAAACAACATAAAAGACTGATTTCAAAGATATTTGGATTGTTTTAACATCTTAATAATATTATAAAAGTAAAAGTGCCTTTATTTATTTCTTTTGCTTTCTTGCGTAAACTTATGTTGTACATGGAAATTATTTGTGTCCACGATATGAATGTAGGTTTATTCCTATTTGGAAAATCCTCCTAGTCTCATACCCAGTGGTTTGTAAGGGTGCGAAATACTAACTGAAAGGGCTTTTTAAATGCCATCAACTGAACTGTGTTTTGTGAACATTGTGTTATGACAGCACAACCGTACTTTTTATTAATTTAAGCACTAGTTTTAAAGTTTTACGTTTATAGTATGACGAAAACATAGAGTACGTAAGCTACATAGAAACAATGCTTCTGAATGCAAACCTTCTTTGCAACCGCTGTTGAGCACAGAGCAATAAAAAATGAGATAATTAAATATCTTTATAAGAAAATTAGATAATTTAGTCAATATATACTTGTAACTGTAAAAATTTAGGAATTGTTCAGTAATGGAGCAAGGTAGGTGGCCCGCAAAGTAGGCATAAATTTCCTTTTACGACTTACACTTATTGTGAACGTTATGAGTAAAAGTTTGAAAAGTTAACACATTATCTCAAAATTCGTTTGACATACTGTGAAGAGATTTTAGCACACATGTATATCTATTGAAGAGTAAGACACATAAAGTAAAATACAGGAGCGCAGGACTGGTCACTTTTAAACTGTAGTGGTCTTCTCAACCCAAAGTATGTACAATCTATACATTCGAGTACCTATAAATTTGTTTTTGTTTTTTAAATGTGTTTTCGGACCAACGAAGATTGTGTTAAAAACAAATCACTCTTTTAAAAGTAAGTATAACTGATAATTGATTTGATATAGTTTGCCGAATTTCTAAGAGACCCATTATCTGCTCTTACAATTCAATATAACGAAAATCATTTAGAAAATATCTCATCCAAAAATGAATATTTCGAGTTAAGAGTTTCTTCACATTTGTCTATAGTATTTCCAAGTATTAATGAAATTGTGGGAGTTATTTAGTTACATACACTGAATGTTGCATATAAATTGCGGAAGAAGCTGCTGGTATTTGCTGGTAAAACTATAAATCCAAACTTAACGCGCGACAGATTAATGCCGATAATTACCTTGCCGCTATCAGAGCAATTTATTACTGAGTGTAATTGCCCTCGGCAGACTATTAACATCAGCACTTCGTGATTTGTGGTAACAACATTACAGATCGTGATAGCCGCGTTCACCAATCCTAGTTTGTTATAATATGCAGAATGCATATGACAAATTTGTTCATCCTTCAATACATTATAAGATATTGTAACCATATAGTTAAAATAATAAGATTATATATTAAATTAAATGCACTTGGTATTCTCTTTAAATAAGTTATATATTAATCTGATAATATTTTTTTTTTAATCAATATAAAACATTAAGCTTTAAAATTGCGGAAAATTGCAAGTAAGTAACGATCTCTATTCGTTCTTCAGACTAATTGTTGCGAAGAAGGTATTAGTGTTATTTGAAACAGGAAGATTTCGATACCTAGATATCTAGTCTGTTAAAACAAATCAAAATTAATCCGATCCGATAAAGATTTTAGGTGACATCTGTCTTGTATATCTATACAGATGTGTATCTCAACAGTCATAGATTCCTTAGTATTTATATTGGTCACGTGATTATGTATGCCTTGAATACTTGCCAACAACTCCCTAATTCGTGTATCACGACATCTGTCCTGGCAGAAGAAGCAGAAATATCCTTTATTAATACCCGAACTAAGTCTACTCTGGTACAAGTCTACCTCTGTTACCGTTGTATCTCCTAATATAATTAGATTTCTACATAATACGTAACAACACACAATACAAGATCACAGAGACTCGGACTAACATAGAAATAAATTTGTCTATGTTTTCCAAATTGTACAAATCTTTGAGTTTATCACAATTTCAAATAATTTATTTCATTAATTAATCACGCCAAAATTTTATATATTGGTTCGAATGCAAAACAATGTGTGAGTTAGAACCCTATTAAGTGTTTGGTACCTTATTTGAATGACATTTCCAATAATGATTTGGCCTTTATAGCCTTTAAATAATTTTTTTCTTAAATAGATTATAAAAGTGCCCATGTATTACCACTTCTATTTTGGAAGAAATTGGATTGGTTGTCTTTAAGGCTGATGGGATTTTAATGTTACCTTAAAAAAGTAGACAAAGTATTTTAGAAAGCGCTGGGGAGAGGGCTATTCAATCATCTAATACTTTTTGCCTAATTTTAAATGTCTGCTGGTATGTTTTATATCATAAATAATGCGAAGAAATTGAGCAGAATATGTGAACAAATTTAATTTATACTTATACACTTTCAAAATAATCTTTGCCTCTTTTATAATTAATAATACATTGTGATCAGATACTATGAAATGTCATACAGTAAGGAAATTGTATGAGTCTTAATAACAGAACGATAAAAATGTATCAGCCACTAACTAAAAAATATATATATATATATAACTAAAAATATATAATTTCTGAATTTTGACAAATAAGTAGTACTAGTTGCAGAGGTAATTTATCTAAATAAGTCAACATAAGATAAATGTGTTAATAAAATTCCTGTGAATAGTAAAATAATGATGAACTCAATTTTATGCTACAGGAAGGTCTGTTATGTTTTATCGGATATAACACTAAATTAAAAACGATTCTCATTTCATACTAAATGATTGAACAGGAAGTGACAAGATAGTACTGAGAGGGTTTTATCTAATACATTACATTTATGTTTTGTATGGTACTTTTATTTGACCTAAAAAAGTTGTTATACATTTGTATTCATTTTATATAAATATATTAAGTGGTGATATTTTCGCCGTTTTTGACTCAAGCAAGCTTGTTCAGGCACAAATACCAGGATTATGGCTTACAATGTCAATGGTAGATTTAGAAATCCTGCTCATCAGTCTGAGCTGTTTACATACGGTTGGGTAGATTAGGACATAGCTCCTCCACTAAAATTAAAAGCAATTTAAATATGGTATGTTCAGTAATAAAATTAATCTATAAATGTGTTTCTAAGCGCTAATCTCTAGAGTGAAATGCTGGATCAACTTGACTAATTATTTTTCTTATATACATTGAAGAGCAAGAAATGTGTATAGAAAAAGAGAGATTATAATATTTTCCAAAAACACTTATACAAATGTTTTACAACAAAAATTTAACTGAAATTAGACAATTTGTGACACTTTAAAACTTCTTTCATGTTTCAGCTGAAGTTCTTCAAAGATTTCTAATTATATAAAATATTAATTACAAAGTGCTTGATAATTAGT
Organism: Homalodisca vitripennis; assembly: GCF_021130785.1. NCBI lineage: Eukaryota > Metazoa > Arthropoda > Insecta > Hemiptera > Cicadellidae > Homalodisca > Homalodisca vitripennis. Next base: position 109,680 of record NW_025776171.1, read on the forward strand.
GGAATTCAGATAACAAAGGCAAGTTACCCTGTATATTTTATACCAGATGCGTAAATTTTGAATTTAGAACATTAAATCCATTGGAACTGATTTATTTAAAATATTTTCATAAATACAATTAAAGCACTGTTAAAAAGACCTAACCTAATTAACAAGGCTGTGAATTATTACACATAAGATAATAAAAACTGGTTGGTTTCCTTGAAATTCTGATATTGCATTTTACACTGGTTTAAATTGAACAGAAGAATGAACACTAAAATTCCAAAACGAGCCATTCTTTCCTAGAACGCTAAGTACGAAAAACAGCAAGACTTCCATAACGCAAAATCTATTAAATTACATTTTGAAATTTTGCATGCCTTACTAAGGATTTCCCTCTAACATCGGGAGAAGATGTTTTTTTACTGTTGTCCCGAGTTAGCGAAAAAAGACAGGAGGTCTCGGAAGCAAAGCATAAAAAAACAATCACATGCCACTAGTGGGAAGAGAGACAAAGAGAGACGAAATTTCCAGTACATGATATAATTAGGTGGCAAATATTTTTATGCAAAATACAATTAACTGCAGCACCACGGTGCACCGTGTAACTTAAAAACTAAATAACAAAAATAAATATAATTCCAATATTGATAATAACATAATAAATAAATAATATAATATAAATATGAATAAGCCAAAAAATAAAAAAATATGTTTAAAGCCGATTTTCGAAGGATGCGGGGGTTTAGTCGCCTCCACGAATCCGAATTAAAGATGAAATCCTCCCCTTCAGATCATGTCACTAAACTAAATACATATTAGTTAATATACTGGCCCTCCTCCAGATATAATATCTGGCAGCGCTCCATACAACCCAATCCTCTCAAGTTCAGTATTATGAAGAAGGAAAAAACATTTTGGATCCAACCTTGTTCAAGACGAATACAGACGCTCCAGTTGGATGCCGGTACAGTAGCGCTGGCAGGGCGCGGGCATTCAATTTTGGTTTTCAGTGCTGTGGGCAGACTCGCCGCACCAGTCCCGCTGACGGCACTCACGGGGACCCTATTGAATCCCAACATAACCAGTAGATATTCAGAAGAGTTTATGTTTATGTTATATACTTATGTTTGGCACAAAGTAAATATAAAATATTTAAATTTAACAATTTAAAAATAACAATCTGTAACTAACAGTACCTTTTAAGTATTGAAAAACTGTTTCCCGAAAATAACTCAAAACACCAAGTATTATAAGATACACTACTTGGTGACAATATTAAATATTACATACTTATAGGCTAGAACAGCCATACCAAATTATTCAGCTTGGTAACATCTACTTGTAAAAATAATTTACTGTATTTTAATCATTCTATAATATTAATTGTAAGGTAGGCCTAATAATAATTATGTAATTTACAAATAATAACAGTACATTATTTCGCAAATACAATAACAATAATTAAATTATAATCCGTTCACGCTACTATAAGACAAATAATTACTTAAACAATAAAATGGAAATCATGAATGTTGCCACCCAATTTTGCACGCAACACAAAACACGAGGTAACCAAATTTGCAAAGTCTGTACCGTCTCGCTTACACTAAATAAAGACAAAGTGTGTACACGGAATAAATAATTTCCGTTCGCCGAACGGATCAGTTAGAAAGCGCTAGTGCAAAAATATAAACTTAACTGGCATAGTTAATAAATTAACAAATTTAGAACGTACGAAAGACAGGATAGAACACTTAGCGACACGAAAACGTACACAAGGAACACAAGTTACAAAATAATATATAAACTACTTATAACTAAACTACGAAAATATGTGTCTGGGTGGGAGAGAAAAACCGCCAACTAATTAAGTAAAGAGGGTGAAAAAGACAATTACCTGCCGAAAGTAGTAGAGTTAGCCAGCCATGGGCATCAGGACGAGCAGTGAACACTGAACAGCCAGAGAATCAAGTAGCTTCTGCCGAACGTGTCCGACCGCTCCGAACAGTTGCCGCTGCCGGTAAACAGCTGGTCGGTAAACAGTCAAGGTCAACCACCTGACCTCGACCAATCAGTCCATCCAGGCAGAAAATAATCAATACTTTGACGGAGTGACTCCCCCACCGATTGACAAAAGTGGCCGAGGTGGGAAAGGTAAAAGACAAAAAATGTCCAAACTGAGCCCCGGCTCACTGTATTTATGTATATTAGTTTCATCGGAACAATAAACCGAACTCAAGTGTTGCACTAAAAATATCTTATACACTAATATATCCAGAAGTACACTACAAGGGCTGGAAGTACTTCTATTTTAAATAAACTGTTTCGCTCTGAGCTCTGAAAACTTTAAGCTTATTTCTGGTTTTATTTTAATGAAGGAACCCCTAGTCAGATTAATTATAATCTTAGGGGCCCTATATTTTTCTCAAAGTTGTATTTTATTTTTAGTAAAAATGTTATAATAAGTTTAAAAGTTAAGTTAGTATATAGGTCAGCCTGGGAAAAAAGTATATTTTGTAAAGTGATAATTGTTGACTTGATATACATAATATTGTTTTTCATAATATTGCTAAGTGCATTATGTTTCTTGAGAAAAATAAATAATTTGATTTGATTTGAAGTAAACGTATATTACCGACACCATGGGTAACAGCTAGTATCAAATAGAAATAACTAAATAATATAATAATATTTAATAATTCATATTAATTTACGTGTTAACTCCACTTCGTTAATGTTGAAACATACGTAGTTTTAAATTTATTTCTGTAACTTCTCATCCGGGATGCACTACAAAATCACAGCAACCTACATCTGAATAAGACTTTGCTTCTCAAATAAAACAAATCTGATTAGAGACCAAATATTGCTTAGTTTCCTTAAGTCTATTTATACTCTTCAATTTTTATAAATATTATATAAAACATAACTTTCGCTCACCTTCTTCCTTACACTATTACAGTATTAACTTCAAACTGTAATCTGCGAAGTACTGTTTGGTTCCTACGATTTTTAAACATTTATTATTTACTAAAAGGTTTACATTATTCTATATATTTCAACATCTATAGATTCCATAATATTTACCTTAATTACATTTTAACTCCCTACTTCGTGCATCTATCCTGACAGAGGAAACTGTAATATCCTTTCTTAGTAACCATAGTAGTTTTACACTGGTAGACGTCTACTTCTCCTATCGTTTTACTCGTGGTATAATTTGGTTTTTACAAAATATGTAACAACACTACATACAAAATCACATGTAATACTATTATTAATATATGGCACTCATATAAGCAAAGCTCACACATGCAACCACAGCTAATGTAACACATAATTATTATGTAAGATTCTTGTAACCACAGCTCATGTAATTAGTAACCCAATTTGCTATTCACTTGATCCTAGAATCTCCATTATTGACCTAATCAACATAATTCCGTGTACGTGGTAACTTTGTATGCTATAAACCATGTTTCCCAAATCAGGGCATATCGAGTTTGCAGAGTGTAATTATGTTGTCCACAATCACATGTAGACGTAATATCGTAATTTTCCTTATGTACTTTCAATTATAAACATGTTGTATCCTTGCATAAATTAATGCTCAAGTTCACTTTATAAACCTCATGTTATTAATCCATTAATAATATTAGTACAGACAGTTAGAGGTGAAGTATTCTATTTGCTTTAATACTAACATTTGGATGTGATAGCTACCATTAGCAAGATTTTATATCCTACACTAAAAGTAAAGAAAACCATTTGTACACTAACCTCAAACATTTACATTATTTTAATTGTTGTAAATCTAAACAAGTTATGAGTTTTCAAAACCACATACGTTGCTGAGGTTGCATACAAAATGTAAACTAATTAGTTTATTTCATTCTGGAGTTGTTTCTGTGCACAGACAGACAGACCAATAAAAATAACACTAATTTGTGCATCTTCCATCAGACAGAAAATAAATATTTCAGCCTGTTGAGAAATAAGCTTGATTAACGCTTAGCCAAATTCCATGGTAGAATATAGCCTCCAACTTATTCATATCTATATTGAAATGAAATTTTAATGCAACCTACATATGACATCTTCCATTACATACCTTACCACAAGATACTTTTAAGCTTCATTAACTTGGGTTTCATAGCAGTTTTTAAATAGTGTACACACAAAGTCACAATGAAAGAGGGTATGTACAATCACTACTGCTCAGCCAAATCCTATGGATTGACACGAATCATCCACGAGACACTTGTATATAAATGAAGGTTTGTGCAATATAGAGTCTAGAGGTTGGTTCATTTTTTTATAAATTACTCACTCAAAAATTATAAAAAAAATATATATATATACTGTAAATTACATAATTATTCTTATTTAGTTTTTTATATCAATAATAATATCATATTATAAGTCTGAGACTACAGCAATTCCGGTCTTATGGGTAATTGTTATAATATGTGACTTTTATTGTCCATACATTTGTGCTAACTAGGCTGCAGGTATTCTATGAGTCATCGCATTTGATCGCTAAAGCAGTGGTGTCCACTTCCGCGAGGAATAAGAGGTAAACCGCTTGACCTTGGAGTGCCTTTACTCCAAATAGTGAAATAAAGAATATGGTGTTCACCAAGAACCTTCATGATTTAATGAGAACTAGAAACGGAATATGCATGTCGCTCGATAGAAAGAGCGAAATGTACATTATTTCTTCTTAGAATGTGCTAAGAAATTGAAGAACTGTATTTTTAGGTAATCATTAATGACATGATATGTCGGGTTTAGTTATCCGATGTGGGCAAAAGAAAAAGGTTATGAAATACAGATTTGTTTAATAAACAAATAAAATTAAAATTAAACGATGTGCACAAAATTGGGTTATGTCTTGTTTTCAAATTGATTGCTGATTTTTACTTGTAATTTGATTATTTATATAAATAAAACCTTTACAAAAATAAGTTTTCTTAAGTTTAAAGTGGGGTTTAGTGCTTTTCGTGACCACAGCAGTTTTTAAGGTGTAATTACTCCCCGGGATTGATAAAGAAACGACTTTTCAGGTTCTACTGTGATACTGTAATACTGTGATACACTGTGTCAGCTGCTGTAAAAATAGAAACGATTCTTTTTAGGGCCAAAGTGACTTTTATATGTAGGTTCAGTTTAAATAATTTCTATTAGACTTGTATTACTTGTTTCTTTTACTCTTATGACCCGAGAACTAAGTATGCACGATATCTAAATTTGAAGCACCGTTCCGTAGTTAGACGGTTGTAAAACATCAGTAGTAAGGATTTTTTTATTTGAACTTACTGTCTAAAGTCAACTAAAGTAGCTTTCATTAATGCAGTTTTCTTATAGTTATTATACATTAAACCCACACTACAAGGTAATTTTTACATATTTCATTTACCAATGTAAAGTCGAAAATTATAGTGTAAAACAAACTAATTGTGTTTATTTAGTAGTATTTTCTTACAATAAATAAATAAATGTTATTTTTTATTTGTTAGAAATATTTTATAAAACTCATCCAAAACATTGCAAGTAAAATAAAAAAAAATAAACAAGGAGTTACTTATTTCAACTGTCGAAGAGAACATTTAATTGATGATTATTTTTTACGTAAACAACTTTAACAACTTTTTTAGTATATTTGTGTATCTTAAACGATTCTCAGTAAACACTTTACTCGTTTATCTTAGCTAGATTTCTCATCTAAGAATAAACTATACTTCAGTTACGTCACAAATTTCCCAATAACGATCATCCGTTTTTGAGTTTGTACATTTACTTTACCATTTTGAAACACTCACTTTATTTATGATACATTTTTAAGAACAGGTCTTAGTAAAACTACAAATTTTGTAAAGTTTGAATTTGACACCTTTCTTAAATTGAACGATATACAGCTAGTTTTAAACATCTCAAACAGATAGACGGCAAACTAAGAAAGACATACCATTGATGAAGTTTGATGTCATAATTTACGGACATAGTCTAAAATATCTTAGAAACCAGGAGCGGCTATCAACAAAATGAGAGGAAGCTGGAGCAGCTTTGCAAATGATTTTCTGTAGAACTATTCAAAAGCAGAACAATACTCAATCAGCCCAAGTTGTCGGAGCTATTGTATATGTTCACCTTACTTAGTTGAAGTTTATTTGAGTTATAGATTTGTATCGGTCTAATAAAACCTTATTTGCCAGGATAAATCATTTATCCCGCTGGACATAAAGCATATGTTAACGCCTCACTTTTCATTTCACTCACAAATTCTGTTTCGGGTAAATCATATACTCCTGGAAACCTGAGAACAACGCGTGTTTAGTGTAGGGACAGAAACCCTTCCCATATAAAATATGATAATACGCTCCGCAAGTGACACAAGAGCCCTTGAGTGTGATGTAAATACCACCTGATTGTCTGTGAGATGGCGGTGGGGAGGGTGACATCCGGCAGGAATATTGTGGCACTGCTGACAGAATGACAACTCAAGTGTATATCTATTATGTAAATAACATAATGCCTCCTAAAGGAATACAGAACAACATATTTTATTAGTAACTTTATTTTTCATAAGTACGAAATATAATATTAGTATAAAACTTGATAACACAAAAACTTTGTTTCTTTCCCTTACAAGTAATTAGTTACAACTATAAGTTAGGTTATTTTCTGGATAAATGTTTTAAACGTAAATTTTAATGACAATAGTTATATAATTCATGGCTGAAAGGTAGTGGTTACTCTTGAGGTAGAAAAACATATTTTCTATATAACTACTATACGAAAAATTAACTTTGATTTGTTTAGTTGAGCATGAACAGTTTGGCGTGTATAAGACCTAAAATAAATAACCAAATAAGTAAACAACAAGGTAATTATGTTGTTGAAATAAACAATTCATGTTGTATCACTGTACACTGAAAAATTAATTTAAATTTGTTTAACCCTTAATGCGAGTAGTGTACAGGACGCGCTACTTCTTTAGTAAACCAGTGATATGGTATAACACACTGTTTGTTGATTTCAGCTTATCCTTAGCTGAATATGTATGACCCGAGGATTAAAAACTCGAAGACGTTTCGTTTCATTTATGCTGTAAAAAGTAAATAAAATTCCCAAATTGAGGAAAACTTTGAAAAACACCTAGACCAGTTCCAGGGCTCATTCGTGATAAGACTGGTAATTTACCAATAGAAAATGGTACGCAATCAGTATTACAAAGCCTTCGGAATATAAAACGTGCTTGCCCTGATAATATATCGACTTGGTAATTTTGGTAAGCTTAAGACCGTAAATTTAATATTTCATTTGTGATTATGAAATGAAATTGATACCGCATGAGAAAAGTCTCTATTTATAATAAATAACTTTTTTGTGGCACAGTAATCTATCATTTATTCCGAGGTTTAATCAAAGTAGTCTCTGTGCATAGTGTCTTGTTTATGAGGTAATTTTTAGTTATAAAATATAAATATACTAATAAAACTTTGGCATGTTTCATAAACTAGTAATAACTTACTTCAACAGATTTTAAAAGCAAATTGCACAAAACGGTCTTTATGCATTAATTAGTTTTATTCCGAGAAAACAGAAATGAATAATTTTTCTTAGTGTCAAAAGTTTTATTTATTATTTAGTATAATATTTTGTAAAGGGTTTCAAAAATATTATGTCATTTCAGACTATAAAATAAGTGCCTTATTTAAAATCATAATCTTTCACTTATTTTACCACACAGTTGCACAATACAAGAGCACTACACAAAACTTACAATAGATATCAGAGAATATCTTCAAAGAACCTTTAAATATATTTTGTATTTATATATTTTTGTTCAATTTCAATCAATATACTAAATATTTAATGTTTAAATGTAATTTGATAAGTTGGATTCTATTTAACTATTAAACGTAGTTTAGTTTTATGTTACCCGGTTACGATACTGTAACAAGAACGATTATATTATATTTTGATTTTTTAATAGAGGATAAGAGGAAGAGAGGACTTTTTAGTCGTAACTTCCCCTCTAGAAATAAACACAATTTTTATTTCATATTTTCATTTCAAAGAAGAATATAAATATAAATCCTTGAGATATAGTGTTCGATTCTTGTGAAATATGATTACGGTAAATTTTCTAAATGCTCGTCTCCTTAAAAATAACCCAAATCCTTAGTAAAATGTTATAAGTTCTAATAATTTTACATTCTTAAATATAATTTGGGCACCTATTAACAAATTTTGTGCGTTCAGTTTTACTAAATTTTTAGCTCAATTTCTTCTTTGAGCTTCATAAAAACTAACCAAAGAAATTATTAAAACTAACTACTAATTATTTTTGGACCAATAAACGGATCCTCCATACTTAGGTACACATCGGAACTGTTAAACATATATTCTCCATGAAAAGTCGAGGCATTGCAGGACTCAAGAAAAACAACACATATACCTCATTAGAAAGAGATCAAATATCAGAAAACTATAGTTCCGTTCGTACTTTTACTCCAACCAGATCATAAAGTATCCAAACCATTCACAAAATATTTGTTCTATTTGTATTGCCTATTACTACACTGTTCGAGACCACGATGGATGGCAGACTCGAGGTGGTCTCGAACCTTACAAGGGATACAGTTAACTTTATACTACCAACATTTTTCAGTTTTATACTCTGGTATATACAATTTGTTTAATTTTGAAGCCAAATAAATATGGTGTGATGTTCTGTGTGTTGTTGTATAAATTACTTATACATGTTTTCAGTCCAAAAATAAAACATCTTAAAATAGGAAATTTATTTTTTGTATTTTAAGCATGACAACTTCTCTGACCCGAACCTTCAAGTTGTTACATAATAATGAAAGAGACCAACGTACCTTTCATTCAGCTTATAGTATTTATTAGTGTTATTTGGCTTTTACACTACAAACTTTATCCAAATCCCAAACCTCTACATATTTGTAAAACACTATGTTTCAGATAAATAAATAAAATAATAAAATAATTAAATCATACAAATTACAATAAAACCAATGTATTCTTATCATTAATTAATTGATACGTACACCCAAACAAACAAAAGGTCCACGTGGACGCAGAGAATTCCAGTTACTTGTCGAAGTCAAACCGATTTCCTCTTACCTGCTGTAGTCTGACAAAGAGTTTTATGTGTTTCCAATAATTGCGGCTGTCCATACTCTCTCTCCCACTGGGTATTATGGAAACTACCTCCTGGCTTCGCTCAAATACGTTGTTAAACTACCTGCCGGTCACTCGTGAAGAATCTGTTTCGCTCTCCATAATCTCTCCAATAATTGTATTAAGGAGTGAACTAAATTATCCTTTTGTTAATATCAAAGCAATTTATGTAAAATTTAACATCATTATTTGTCTAAAAATGTAATATAGTATCTCTAAAGGTTGTCAAAAGTAACGTGTAATAGTAAAAATATGACATTATCACAACGGTCTAATACACTATGTAGTAACAAATCACTGTTACTTTTAAACCCCATTAATAACATCAGGTGTAAGATAGTTTTACTATATTAGATCTTATTTTGTATTTCTTCCTAAATGATTTACAATTCGTATTAATTATCAATTTTCAGTAAAATATTGATTACAAAATTGGGTGGAATAGAAAGTTTTATTGATTTTAAAACTTTGAGTGTAAAACACATAATAATGTCAGTATTTAGGCAATGACATTCACTTTTCCTTATAGATGTAATATTGTTCAGTGATATTAATTTTAAATCAATTCCAATTTCTTGAGAACGATTTAAGTAATAACAACGATTTAAGGGAATGAAACAAGTAATTAATGCTGTTAATTTACAAAACTAAGAATGTGTTACTCAATCATTTCTAAGCATTATGTAGCGCTTTCTGTAAATAGTACATTTATCATATCTTTAATCTTATTTTACTAGATTATAAAGTCTTTAAAATTATTCACAAACAAAAGTCTTGCGAAAGCACATACTAAAATAGTCGATGGAAATATATTAAGGAGGTGTAATTAAGTTACTACACATGTTATGAGTCACACCTACAACCTTAGAAGCACCTTTTGTAATCGACTACATTTGTGTTGTTGACGAGATGTTTAAGCTATCCCGACAATCCCTTGCGGAGTTTATAGGAGAAAACTAAAATTGCATGACATTCCATCTTGCCAAAAAATATCGGAGAATCCTAAATCACTCCGGTCCATTTAAAATTTTTGATTATAAATAAATAAATTTATCAGAATAGTTTTGATCTTTAAAGTTTTTTGGCATCCCATCACAAATCATTTGAAGAATTAAAATACTTTTGAACTTAAGAAGGATATATAGTATGATTTATTTAAAAACACTAAACAATACTATTTGTAATTTGTAATGCAATGGTATTCACTTTATTTCTATTGTGAAGTTAGTAATCTCATAGATGACTTAGCGCAGGTAAACTGGTTACATTGCAGAAGGCTTACAACTGTACAAATGGTTAGTTTATGAAGTAAAAGTTTAGCCCAAAGTAACAGGTACATACAGCCTTAATGTTTCAAGTTTTATTGGACAGACAAAGTATCATAAATCTTATGCCAGTTATCCCTCCCCATTTGTATAGGAGCTCTAAGTGTAACATTTAGATTATTGTTACAGATAATTTGAAGTATTATGTGATAAAAATTTAAAATATATTACAATTTCCTCAAGAACTTTTTGTTTAAAAGCGATAGGAGAATATTAACAAAGAGGTTAATATGAATATTATACATATATTTTTAATTATTATACTGTTAATCTTTAGATATCAATCAATAAATGCAACGTCTAGTAGTCAGTTATAGACTATTGTCCACACATCTAATCACATTTGCCATATACTAAATAATAAAAATATTTTACCTCAATGCAACAGGCACGTTCACTCTAAGGAAATGTGTAAGGGCTCATATATTTAATAATTTATCATAATAAAATTAATCTGATAAATATATCACAGTAATTAAGCGAATTGTCATCTGAAGTACAGGAAAGGATTTTTCGCTTTTTTAATATTTTACTTTTAAGACAAATAAGGCTGTATATCTTAATATATTATATTCAGTATTTTGATTGAATGAGCTTTGGCGGAACCTATCAGTCTAGATGCTGAATGAACTAAATTTCTGTATGTCTGTCTGTGCGTACGATATATTAAACCTAACAGATTTAATATTTTGCCTTTACATATAAGCAACTACTATGGTCAAATAACATTTGGTGAGTGTAAGCAAATATTTTTTATTTGATCTTATGTGTAACCATGACGACAACGAGAAAATAAATTTGTAAACAAACTGGGTACAATCGTGGTACCTATGTTTTCAAAAATTTCTTAACATTTCTCCTCTTTATCACTTGTTCGCCCCTTAAAATTTTAAAGGGCCATAGATACTTTCATTTCTTCCTGGCTTGACTCGAAAAAGTTGTCAACTAAGATCCCTTGTTTTTCTTTTTTTAGTAGCAATTCATAGCTCCGAGAGAGAGAGAGAGAGAGAGAGAGAGAGAGAGAGATTATATCGTATATTATACATATATATATATATATATATATATATATATATATATATATATATATATATTTATATATATATATGTATATATATAAAAATATTCTCTTCGTCATGTGTGAGGACAATTAATTGATATATCACACATGACGAAGAGAAAAGATTTCAATCCTCAAAACGTAGTTTTCTACGTTTTATAAGATATAACTATGGAATATGTTTGAAATCCTATGAATCTTTCACACCTTCAATCGCCTTCTATATATATATATATATATATATATATATATATATATGTATATATATATATATATATATATATATATGTATATATATAAAAATATTCTCTTCGTCATGTGTGAGGACAATTAATTGATATATCACACATGACGAAGAGAAAAGATTTCAATCCTCAAAACGTAGTTTTCTACGTTTTATAAGATATAACTATGGAATATGTTTGAAATCCTATGAATCTTTCACACCTTCTATCGCCAATATCAAAGTTTAAACAATAACAAAATAAAGGGTTTTCCTACCCAGTTAAAGTATCTAAGATATACAAAGTATAACATTTCTTTTAATTGATACCAAGTTAGCAAACATGTACATAAGAGAATATTCTGTCGAAACGATCAAAGGAACAACTCTAAATTCTAAATTCAAACTAATTATGAGAGGAAACTGATTCATAAAATAATGAATTGTTTAAAACCTAATATATTTTCAACAGTTTCAATTTTTACATTTTGTAAAATTGCATTTGCATATGTGGTAGTTAACTACAAAGAAAGGCTCATTTATATAATTACATGTGCACGTACAATTTCTCTTCCACAATATTTCCTAAGACATTCTTGTCACGATTTACATCAGTTTAAGATGATCGATTAAATTAATTTTGATCTTTATCTTGGCGCCCCGTCACAAAGTATTCAACTGAGTACCCCAGAGAGTACTGAGTACTCAGATTCTTGACACTAAAAGATCTCTAAACTGAGCTTTGAATTTTTGTTTTGTTTAAATGACTTTCTGATACACGTAATGGGGTTATCTAAATATATGTTATTTATAAAAATACAACTAGGCAGTTAAACAGAAAATTTTATTAGTGATTACCGTTCTCCATTTAACACTTCTTTTGTGTTTTGGTATGAAAATTCAATACTCAATTAATGTTAATCAACTAATTGAAACGACTACCTGTATATTCGGGAAAATAGGTCAAATGTGCTCATGTGGTACTAGAGTAGAGGTATGCAGAAGGAAGTTGAATGGGTAGTTTTAGAAATATATTAAGTGTAAGTGTTTGTGCTGTTCTCGCGGACACAGTAATCCGGTCCGTGTACAGTCACATGCATGCAAGTTATAAATGGACCCTTCATCTACAAATATGTGTGTGTGTAAACATTGTACTCCTTTTATAAATATTGTACTGTTATGTTATTGGAGAATATGTCTAAGCCGATTTCACCTTAGGTATTTATTAACTTCCATACATTTTGTTTCTCAATCCGTTCTATCATCTAAAATGTTGTACTTCTAATGTATAATACAGTTTGAGTTTTTCATTTAGCTCAATATTAGGAACTTTTGCTCTAAAGTTTTACAAGGAATTCAGAAAGTTGGAGAAATATTAGATATATGTGGCATGTTTTATGAGAATAAAGATAATATACAATGTAGTTATAACATACGACATCCAGCAGCAGTACGAGTGTCACGTGACTTGCATAGATCATCCTGCACCAGACTGTACTGATGTTTATCCTGGGGTATATTTCTTTCTACACTAAACACTGACTTCATACTGCATATTTGTGTGTCCATTTCTTAGAACAGATTACCTTTTGATAAATGAATGGAACTGATACTCGAACTAACTTTTACCTATATGCTAGTAAACTTTTACATATGTAATAAAATAGATCTAACCTCTCAAAATGTACATATATGTTGTAGGATTATAATGTTGTTGTATATATTTACTGAATCAGAGGTAGTTTTAAACGATAATACTTCATACATACGAGTATATTTCAGTAAAGTTTCAGGTAATCAAATTACAAATGATGATTGCTGAATCGTCTTTGCGCCTTTCTTTTTTATAATAATATTTTTGTCTCAAACTTTTCAATATATATTTATTTATTTATGAAAATCGGAATCATATCAATCTATACTAGTATATGACAATTTAATTGTGTATCTCTGTGTGTTTGTGTCTGTTACTTAATCACGAAAAATCACTACTGGACCAACAACTGAAATTTTACCTTGACATTTTCACGGTCTCTGGTAGACATATAGGCCTATTCCCATTTAGAAAATCGCTCCGGGCTACGCCACATTGATCTTAAACACTTAATTTATGGACTTGACTTGATAAGCAGAAATAAAATGTGTATTGAACTGTCAAATTCAACACTAATAAGTATTATAATATTTACACACTTAAGCAGGTTATGTTTGTTGTTAGTTATCTGTAAAAATCAGTGAAATATTTACAAATGACTTGTTGAGTGCAGAAGCTTTAATTTGCCTGTTTTGTTATTTTAATTAGCACCTGTAAAATTCCATAGCATATTACATTATAAGTGTGTTTACTTAATGGTTATGGACCACTTTAATCAGTCAGACTTAGGACAACTCCACACCGGCCTGAATTGTGATTAGCTATGTAACAAAAACACGAATTATTTTATAGAAATTTAAAAAATTTCATAAATACTTTTAAGAACGAGTTTCGCTCTCCAACTTCAGGACCCAATCTTTACACTTCGAGACGTTGTAGTATATTTTAGTAGTGACTATCATTTCAGAATTGTTTGAGATGCCATTTTGTTTTAAATGTGTTCATGGTGTCCCTGTTTTTCAATATTAAACTAAATGTGAACCCACAGGTAACTGCTAGTTTTAAATAGTATAAGACTAGTGTCCGAAATGTGTACTGAATGACTATTTGAAGTTTTTCCAAGAATATAAAAAGTATTTCTCTGAATACGGTTTCTCTCTCTACGAAAGGGACTAATTGCGTAGGGTCAACAATGTTTTTCTGAGATCAATATGACTCTTTTGTTATGGTTCTAGCATGTTTAAGAGAAACAAACTGTACATGAGGATTTTATTTATATTTCTACGAACGCCAGGCAAACATCTCTGTTTCAAATAACAAACCTAACATGTAAACTAATTATAAAAATAATTTTTTACAACTATTTTATTCATTTTGAATATTATACTCAGTCATCTAAAACTTAAGGTATTAATTTTTAATAAGCTATTCATCATCGATTACTTAGATAAATGGTAGTAATTAGTATTGGTAATAGTATTAGTAGTAATTAAGAACAATAACATTCGCCAAAACAAACACTTCAAACCTAAAAAATATTTTAAATCTGAAACTCATATTTGCAGATCCTAGCCTCACAAACGCACATGCACATATATTTTTTATTCATTTACAAATTCATATAGAGTACGTTCTTTATTATACATCCGACTTTGTGTAGGCATTATGCAGACTTTCTAAACGCTATTTTAAAATACTTACTTTTAAAAAGTCTTCCCTCATGATAACAAAACTATTGGATGATTCTCACAGACGGCACAATTCAACAAAGAGAAAAGGGTTTGCATGGATGCGATCCATATTTTGTAGATTCCACGAAATACCGAGCAATGTATTTTCTAAAATTTACAGTTCTACATGTACCAATTACTGAGATATTACACATTTAAAGGGTAAATAAAAACTGAGGGCCTATCCTATGAGATTTGACTGTGGTAATGCACTTCTATACAGAATAACGTAGAGAAAATGAGTGTAATAAAATGTTTTAAGAGAGTTCTTCCTACGCCTACGAAATTTTAGGTGATTGCTCTAAACGTTTTTACCGCAACACAGTTAGAACCCACTTGAAAATTTCTTTTGCCTACTCGAGAAACTAACTTTTCAATTCACAGTTAAACAGCAGCCGCCTTAAACCGTAAATTAAGTTTAAAGTCAATAACTTATTATAATTATCAATAAGTCAACACTACATAAGTATTGGTTAAATATAATCGCCAGGCTTTTATACATGTGTTAAGAACTAACATAAATTATAATAGTTTAGATAGGAACTAAAAATAATGATAGTGTTTTAGAGCATTTCAGAGTCATAGTCCTAGATGCGTGACTTCTATGATCTCGAATTATTCTAACTGTAACAAATCTAATGAATGTTGAGTTTAGCTCCAGTTCACCTACCTCTTATTGCAGGGCCTAGAATCTAGCGCTGTCACAGACTTGTGACATATTGAGATGCAGTAACAGATTCCAGACGCCGCACTTTCTGGAAGGCAAACTCAAGCTAAACTTAACATTAACATTAAAAACCCTTCGTACCGTAGCTTCACTATGTGTTACGTGACCAGTTATGTTCATAACCTTTAGAGTCCAAATAAAAAAAAACTAAACTATTCGGTAATACTTCATTTCTATTTATTTATACGAATGGCAAGTTGCTACAATTTACTGTACACAGTGCAGGAAAACTAGTTAGAAGGTATAACAACCTTATGTGTACGAACATAAGATTCTTTTCCACTGGATTATGGAAGACAGTAGTGCTAATATAAACCAGACCTTGTCATTCTCACATTACCTTAACTTCTGCAAGACTTAAGGTGTAAAAGATTTTAACCAGGTTGTTGCGGATAATTGGGTTATATAAAGATATTCACACTCACATAGCTCATTTTTATGATTACTAAATAACTAATACATATATCCTTTTTCACTTAAACAAGAAGCTGAGGAATTTCTAGTTGCACTTAGTCCTTGTAGGGCCTCTGCTACAGGATATTTATGATGGGTAAGGTAATGGGGTAGTGGCCGCCTCCTGTTAAGGTCCCATGAGGAGGGATGATGTGATATATTGGCTTTGTTCCAGCCTCTCCAGTCAAAGCAGACAGCTCATGTCCAGGCTAGCAACAGCCTTTAACACTAAGTGATTTCCGCCCTCTATTAGTCATCCTCTGCATCAGACTAGACCTATGGATCCATTTGCTCCTGGACATCCATACTCTGCACAGGTATAGGTCACACTTTTTTGCTGTACTCACTGAAGGTTCAACTGAAATATGCACCCAGCCAGGAGTAAACTTTTCTTCTAAGAGAACAAATAACTTCGTTTACAAAAATATAAAAAAATAGGCACTTGGTCTGTGGTCAGCCTGTTGTTTATAAATTGTTACTGTATTAAGAAAAATTTGAGTGTCCTTTTTGTGGTATAATAATAGTCTATTAATATTAGTTACATTTTTACCTGAAAAAGATTAACATGCCTGTAACATATCAATAAAGATTTTAGTAACGAAAAGGATGTATAGAAGTCTGTTGACTAGAATGATATAAATGTTGGTTAAGGTATTCATTCATTCATCACAAATCCTGACATGCAGAACAGTACAGACTGCAGAGAGATGTGGTGACGACATGTCCAGAGTATGTATGTGACATCTCATCTTTACTCTGGGTGGGTAAGGGGTGGGCTGTCAGTCATCCAACTGTAGTTGGAAATCACCTGTTTGTAATTATGTATTCGGTGATGGTGAACAGAACTAACCAATTTGGTTTTATAGCATGTAGTGTCTCTTAGTGTATTTCATAAATATTTAAGCTAAATAATTATCCTACATTAAATCATGTATAATTTGATCAACTGTCTAACAGTTCAAATCTTACAATTCTGACAGAAAGACATTGTATCTAGGAGTCAAGTCTGTGACAGCATCAAATTTCAGATGCCGTATTTAACGGAAGTTTAAATGGAGCAGAACTCAAACACTCGAGGATTTGAACCAATTTGATTTCTGCCTATCTGCCTTTCCGCACTATATCTTGAGAACAAACTAACCTATGGGCTTTAAATATTGCAAGAAAATTTTCTACACAGGAAATAATGAGTTTTGATGATCATAGTGCAAGTTTATTCATAGAATTTGGCTGAGAGTCATTGAAGCCAGTAGGCCGGCAAAAGTTCTCTAGCTGCCCGAAGGTTGTAGAAATATATCTCTGAGTGGTTATCTGTACCTCCGCATGACGTGACTGAAATGACAATGAGCTAGACTTGATATTTTACATGCGACTTCAGGGAAGCCCTGACATGTGAGCTAACCTACTCGTGTCATGTAATTATATTAAAATGTGCGGTAATCGTGGCCTACAGACATTTATCTTTTTACATAAAATATGGGTGTTGCAATAAATGGAAAAAATAATTCTTTTTAGATATTACTCTTATTTTAAACGTGCATTAATTTGCAGCTACGAAATCAAAATTATATATTACAGGGTTTTTCTCACTAGATAAGCTGAAGAAATACAAGGAAACATACTCATCTTATAAATACTGATAAAACACGCTCGCATGCGTAACTGACTTGCGATTAATGAAGGCAGGTTTAAAATTATATAGCAATTTAACGCTTATTACAAACAGGTGATTTCCAACTACAGTTGGATGACTGACAGCCCACCCCTTACCCACCCAGAGTAAAGATGAGATGTCACATACATACTCTGGACATGTCGTCACCACATCTCTCTGCAGTCTGTACTGTTCTGCATGTCAGGATTTGTGATGAATGAATGAATACCTTAACCAACATTTATATCATTCTAGTCAACAGACTTCTATACATCCTTTTCGTTACTAAAATCTTTATTGATATGTTACAGGCATGTTAATCTTTTTCAGGTAAAAATGTAACTAATATTAATAGACTATTATTATACCACAAAAAGGACACTCAAATTTTTCTTAACGCAGTAACAATTTATAAACAGTAGGCTGACCACAGACCAATTGCCTATTTTTAATATTTTTGTAAACGAAGTTATTTGTTCTGTTAGAAGAAAAGTTTACTCCTGGCTGGGTGCATATTTCAGTTGAACCTTCAGTGAGTACAGCAAAGAAATGTGACCTATACCTGTGCAGAGTATGGATGTCCAGGAGCAAATGGATCCATAGGTCTAGTCTGATGCAGAGGATGACTAATAGAGAGGGCGGAAATCACTTAGTGTTAAAGGCTGTTGCTAGCCTGGACATGAGCTGTCTTATTTGACTAAAGAGTCTGGAACAAAGCTAATATATCACATTATCCCTCCTCATGGGACCTTAACAGGAGGCGGCCACTAACCCCTTACCTTACCCATCATAAATATTCTGTAGCAGAGGCCCTACAAGGACTAAGTGCAACTAGAAATTCCTCAGTTTTTGTTAAGGTGAAAAAGGATATATGTTTTAGTTATTTAGTAATCATAAAAATGAGCTATGTGAGTGTGAATATCTTTATATAACCCAATTATCCACAACAACCTGGTTAAAATCTTTTTACACACCTTAAGTCTTGCAGAAGTTTAGCTAATGTGAGAATGACAAGGCCTGGTTTATATTAGCACTACTGTCTTCCATAATCCAGTGGAAAAGAATCTTATGCTAGTACACATAAGATTTTATACCTTCAGTTAGTTTTCCTGCACACTGTGTACAGTAAATTGTATCAACTTGCCATTCGTATAAATAAATAGAAATGAAGTATTTCCGAATAGTTTAGTTTTTTTTTTTTTATTTGGACACTAAAGGTTATGAACATAATTGGTCACGTTACACAAAGTGAAGCTACGGTACGAAGGGTTTTTCAATGCTAATGTTAAGTTTAGCTTGAGTTTGCCTTCCAGAAAGTGCGGCGTCTGGAATCTGTTACTGCATCTCAATATGTCACAAGTCTGTGACAGCGCTAGATTCTAGGCCCTGCAATAAGAGGTAGGTGAACTGGAGCTAAAACTCAACATTCATTAGATTTGTTACAGTTAGAATAATTCGAGATCATAGAAGTCACGCATCTAGGACTATGACTCTGAAATGCTCTAAAACACTATCATTATTTTTAGTTCCTATCTAAACTATTATAATTTATGTTAGTTCTTAAACACATGTATAAAAGCCTGGCGATTATATTTAAACCAATACTTTTGTAGTGTTGACTTATTGATAATTATAATAAGCTATTGACTTTAAACTTAATTTACGGTTAAGGCGGCTGCTGTTTAACTGTGAAGTGAAGAGTTTTGTTTCTTGAGTAGGCAAAAGAAATTTTCAAGTGGGTTCTAACTGTGTTGCGGTAAAAACGTTTAGTGCGGTCACCTAAAATTTCGTAGGCGTAGGAAGAACTCTCTTAAAGCATTTTATTATAATAATACTACGGTAAACTACGAACTCATTGCATTTTCTCTACGTTATTCTGTATAGAAGTGCATTACCCCAGTCAAATCTCATAGGATAGGCCCTCAGTTTTTATTTATCCCTTTAAATGTGTAATATCTCACTAATTGGTACATGTAAAACTTTAATTTTTAGAAAATACATTGTTCGGTATTTCGTGGAATCTACAAAATATGGATTGCATCCATGCAAACCCTTTTCTCTTTGTTGAATTTTTCCGTCTGAGAGAATCATCCAATAGGTTTGGTTTCATGAGGGAAGACTTTTGAAAGTGAGTATTTTAAAAAAAGCGTTTATAAAAGTCTGCATAATGCCTACACAAAGTCAGATGTATCATAAAGAACGTACTCTATATGAATGTGTAAATGAATAAAAGATATATGTGCATGTGCGTTTGTGAGGCTAGGATCTGCAAATAGTTTCAGATTTAAAATATTTTTTAGATTTGAAGTGTTTGTTTTGGCGAATGTTATTATTCTTAATTACTACTAATACTATTACCAATACTAATTAATACCATTTATGTAAGTAATCGATGAAGAATAGGTTATTAAAAATTAATAACTTAAGTTTTAGATGACTGGGTATAATATTCGAAATGAATAAAAGAGTTTTAAAAAATTTATTTTTTATAATTAGTTTACATTGACCAGGGTTAGATTTGTTATTTGAAACAGAGATTTTTGCCTAGTCTTCGTAGAAATATAAATAAAATCCTCATATACAGCTTGTTTCGCTTAAACATGCTATAACCATAACAACAGAGTCATATTGATCTCAGAAAAACATTGTTGACTCTACTCATACATTCCCTTTCGTAGAGAGAGCAACCATATTCAGAGAGGTACTTTTTATGTTCTTGGAACAACTTGAAATAGTCATTCAGTACACATTTCTGACACTAGTCTTATACTATTTAAAACTAGCAGTGGGTTCACATGTAGTTTAATATTGAAAAACAGGGACACCGTGAGCACATTTAAAACAAAATGGCCATCTCAAACAATGCTGAAATGATGAGTCACTAAAAATATACTGAAATGTCTCGAAGTGTAAAGATTGTATCCTGAAGTCGGAGAGTGAAATTCGTTCTTAAAAGTATTTATGAAATTTTTTAAATTTCTATAAAATATTTCGTGTTTTTTGTTACATAGCTAATCACAATTCAGGCCGGTGTGGAGTTGTCCTAAGTCTGAAGGGAGACTAAAGTGGTCCATAACCATTAAGTAAACACACTTATAATGTAATATGCTATGGAATTTTACAGGTGCTAATTAAAATAACAAAACAGGCAAATTAAAGCTTCTGCACTCAACAAGTCCATTTGTAAATATTTCACTGATTTTTACAGATAACTAACAACAAACATCACCTACTTAAGTTTGAATATATTATAATACTTATTAGTGTTGAATTTGACAGGTAATTACACATTTCATTTCGGCTTATCAAGTCAAGTCCATAAAGTAAGTGTTTAAGACCAATGTGGCGTAGTCCGGAGCGATTTTCTAAATGGGAGTAGGCCTATATGTGTACCAGGGACCGTGAAAATTTCAAGGTAAAATTTCAGTTGTTAGTCCAGTAGTGATTTTTCGTGATTAAGTAACGGACACAAACGTACAGAGATACACAATTAAATTTGCCATATACTAGTATAGATTGATATGATTCCGATTTTCATAAATAAATAAATATATATTTGAAAAATGTTTGAGACAAAAATATTATTATAAAAAAGAAAGGCACAAAAGACGATTCAGCAATGATCATTTGTAATTTGATTACCTGACACTTTACTGAAATATACTCGTATGTATGAAGTATTATCGTTTAAAACTACCTCTGATTCAGTAAATGTATACAACAACATTATAATCATACAACATATATGTAAATTTTGAGAGATTAGATCTATTTTATTACATATGTAAAAGTTTACTAGTATATAGGTAAAAGTTAGTTTAAACGAATATCAGTTCCATTTATTTATCAAAAGGTAATCTGTTCTAAGACATGGACACACAAATATGCAGTATGAAGTTAGTGTTTAGTGTAGAAAGAAATAGACCCCAGGATAAACATCAGTACAGTCTGGTGCAGGATGATCTATGCAAGTCACGTGACACTCGTACTGCTGCTGGATGTCGTATGTTATAACTACATTGTATATCATCTTTATTCTCATAAAACATGCCACATATATCTAATATTTCTCCAACTTTCTGTATTCCTTGTACATATTTAGAGTAAAAGTTCCTAATATTGAGCTAAATGAAAAACTCAAACTGTATTATACATTAGAAGTACAAAATTTTAGATGATAGAACGGATTGAGAAACAAAATTTATGGAAGTTAATAAATACCTAAGGTGAAATCGGCTTTGACATATTCTCCAATAACATAACAGTACAATATTTATAAAAGGAGTACAATGTTACACACACACATATTTGTAGATGAAGGGTCCATTTATAACTTGCATGCATGTGACTGTACACGGACCGGATTACTGTGTCCGCGAGAACAGCACAAACACTTACACTTAATATATTTCTAAAACTGCCGATTCAACTTCCTTCTGCATACCTCTACTCTAGTACCACATGGACACATTTGACCTATTTTCCCGAATATACAGGTAGTCGTTTCAATTACTTGATTAACATTAATTGAGTATTGATTTTTCATACCAAAACACAAAAGAAGTGTTAAAAGGAGAACGGTATTCTCTAATAAAATTTTCTGTTTAACTGCCTAGTTGTATTTTTATAAATAACATATATTTAGATAACCCCATTACGTGTATCATAAAGTCATTCCAACGAAACAAAAATTCAAAGCTCAGTTTAGAGATCTTTTAGTGTCAAGAATCTGAGTACTCAGTACTCTCTGGGGTACTCAGTTGAATACTTTGTGACGGGGCGCCAAGATAAATAAATAAATAAAATAAATAAATAAATAAGGCCTTTATTCTTGAGCGGATTTCAGTTTACAATCTGTTTTAGTTGTCAAAATTAATTTAATCGATCATTTTAAACTTATGTAAATCGTGACAAGAATGTCTTAGGAAATATTGTAGAAGAGAAATTGTACGTGCACATGTAATATTGGATAAATGAGCCTTTCTTTGTAGTTAACTACTACATATGCAAATGCAATTTTATAAAACGTAAAAATTAAACACTGTTGAAAATATATTAGGAGTATCGGTTTTAAACAATTCATTATTTTATGAATCAGTCTCCTCTCATAATCCGTTTGAATTTAGAATTTAGAGTTGTTCCTTTGATCGTTTCGACAGAATATTCTCTTATGTACATGTTTTCTTACTTGGTATCAATAAAAAAAATGTTTATACTTTGTATATCTTAGATACTTTAACTGGGTAGGAAACTCTTTATTTTGTTATTGTTTAAACTTTGATATTGGCGATAGAAGGTATGAAAGATTAATAGGATTTCAGACATATTCCATAGTTATATCTTATAAAACGTAGAAAACTACGTTTTGAGGATTGAAATCTTTTCTCTTCGTCATGTGTGATATATCAATTAATTGTCCTCACACATGACGAAGAGACAAGATTATTATATATATATATATATATATATATATATATATATATGTATATAATATATTATATATATTATAATATATATATATAATATTATATATATATTATAATATATATATATATATATATATATATATATATATATAATATGCGATATAATCTCTCTCTCTCTCTATGTATATATATATATATATATATATATATATATATATATATATATATATATATATATTGATAACCAAAACCTAGCACTTTGAGATATGAATTGCCACTAAAAAAGAAAAACAAGATAACTTAGTTGACAACTTTTTCGAGTCAAGCCAGGAAAAAATGAAGGTATCTATGGTCCTGTAAAGTTTTAAGGGGCGAACAAGTGATAAAGAGGAGAAATGTTAAGAAAATTTTTGAAAACATAGGTACCACGATTGTACGCAGTTTGTTTACAAATTTATTTTCTCGTTGACGTCATGGTTACACATAAGATCAACTAAAAAATATTTGCTTACACTCACCAAATGATATTTGACCATAGTAGTTGCTTATATGTAAATGTAAAATATTAAATCTGTTACGTTTAATATATCGTACGCACAGACAGATGTACAGAAATTGAGTTCGTTCAGCATCTAGACTGATAGGTCTCGCCAAAGTTCATTCAATCAAAATACTGAATATAATATATTAAGATATACAGCCTTATTTGTCGTAAAAGTAAAATATTAAAACAGCGGAAAATCCTTTCCTGTACTTCAGATGAAAATTTGCTTAATTACTGTGATATATTTATCAGATTAATTTTATTATGATAAATTATTAAATATATGAGCCCTTACACAATTCCTTAGAGTGAACAGTTTATGTTGCATTGAGATAAAATATTTTTATTATTTAGTATATGGCAAATGTGATTAGATGTATGGACAATAGTCTATATAACTGACTACTAGACGTTGCATTTATTGATTGATATCTAAAGATTTACAGTATAATAATTAAAAAAATATATGTATAATATTCATATTAACCTCTTCGTTAATATTCTCCTATCGCTTTTAAACAAAAAGTTCTTGAGGAAATTGTAATATATTTTAAAATTTTATCACATAATACTTCACATTATCTGTAACAATAATCTAAATGTTACACTTAGTGCTCCTATACAAATGGGGAGGGATAACTGGCATCACATTCATGATACTTTGTCTGGCCAATAAAACTTGAAACATTAAGGCTGTATGTACCTGTTACTTCGGGCTAAACTTTTACTTCATAAAACTAAACATTTGTACAGTTGTAAGTAATGCCTACCTGCGCTAAACTCATCTATGAGATTACTAACTTCACAATAGAAATAAAGTGAATACCATTGCATTACAAATTACAAATAGTATTGTTTAGTGTTTTTAAATAAATCATACTATATATCCTTCATACGTTCAAAAGTATTTTAATTCTTCAAATGATTTCTGATGAGAAGCAAAAAAACTTTAAAGATGAAAACTATTCTGATAAATTTTTTTATTTACAATCAAAAATTTTAAATGGACCGGAGAGATTTAGGATTCTCCGATATTTTTTGGCAAGATGGAAAGTGATGCAATTTTAGTTTTCTCCTATATACTCCGCAAGGGATTGTCGGGATAGCTTAAACATCTCGTCATCAACACAAATGTACTCGATTGCAAAAGGTGCTTCTAAGGTTGTAGGTGTGACTCATAACATGTGCAGTAACTTAATTACACCTCCTTAATATATTTCCATCGACTGTTTTAGTATGTGCTTTCGCAAGACTTTTGTTTGTGAATAAGTTTTAAAGACCTTATAAACTAGTAAAATAACATTAAAGATATGATAAAGATACTATTTACAGAAAGCGCTATGTAATGCTTAGGAATGATTGAGTAACATACGTATTCTTAGATTTGTAAATTAACAGCATTAATTAGTTGTTTTATTCCCTTAAATCGTTGTTATTACTTAAACCGTTCTCAAGAAATTGGAATTGATTTAAAATTAATATCACTGAACAATATTACATCTTTAAAGGAAAAGTGAGTGTCATCGCCTAAATACTGACATTATTGTGTTTTACACTGAACGTGTTAAATCAAGAAAACTTTCTATTCCACCCAATTTTGTAATCAATATTTTATTGAAAATTGATAATTATAAGAATTGTAAATCATTTAGGAAGAAATACAAAATAAGAACTAATATAGTAAAACTATCTTACACCTGATGTTATTAATGGGGTTTAAAAGTAACAGTGATTTGTTACTACACAGTGTATTAGACCGTTGTGTTAATGTCATATTTTTACTATTACACGTTACTTTTGACAACCTTTAGAGATACTATATTACAGTTTTTAAACAGATAATGATGTTAAATTATACATAAAGTGCTTGATATTTTTCAAAAAGGATAATTTAGTTTACTCCTTAATACAATTATTGGAGAGAATATGGAGAGCCAAACAGATTCTTCACGAGTGACCAGCAGGTAGTTTTACAATTTATTTTAGCAAAGAAAGGAGGTAGTTTCCATAATACCCAGAGGGAGAGAGAGGATGAACAGCCGCAATTATTGGAAACACATAAAAGTCTTTGTCAGACTACAGCAGGTAAGAGGAAATCGGTTTGACTTCGACAAGTGACTGGACTTTCCTGCGTCCACGTGGACCTTTTGTATGTTTGGGTGTACGTATCAATTAATTAATGATAAGTATACATTAGTTTTATTGTAATTTGTATGATTGAATTACTTACTTATTTTATTTATTTATCTGAAACATAGTGTTTTACAAATATGTAGAATCTCGGAGGTTTTGGATTTGGATAAAGTATGCAGTGTACAAGCCAAATAATACTAATGAATACTATAAGCCTATAAGAAGGGTACGTGGTCTCTTTCATTATTATGTAAGAACTTGAAGGTTCGGGTCAGAGGAAGTTATCATGCTTAAAATACATCAAAAAGTAAATTGTCTATTTTATGATGTTTATTTTTGGACTGAATAAATCTATACGTAATTTATACAACAACACAGAACGTCACACCATATTTATTTGGCTTCAAAATTAAACAAATTGTATATACCAGAGTACAAAGCTGAAAAAGGTTGGTAGTATAAAGTTAACTGTATCCCTTGTAAGGCTCGAGGCCTCAAGTCTGCCATCCATCGTTGTCTCGAACAGTGAAGTAATAGACAATACAAATAGAACAATTATTTTGTGAATCGTTTGGAAACTTCATGATCTGGTTGGAGTAAAAGTGCGAACGGAACTATAGTTTCCTGATATTTGATCTCGTTCTAATGAGGTATATGTGTTGTTTTTCTTGAGTCCTGAAATGCCTCGACTTTTCATGGAGAATATATGTTTAACAGTTCTGATGTGTACCTAAGTATGGAGGATCCGTTTATTGGTCCAAAAATAATTAAAAGTTAGTTTTAATAATTTCTTTGGTTAGTTTTTATGAAGCTCAAAGAAGAAAGTGGGCTTTGAAGACATACTTTTTTTCAGTCTGTATTTAGTAAACCCTTATTACTCTCAAAAGAGTAATTCATGCTGTCATTAGGGTCTAAACAGTCATTTTATTTTTCTAGAAAGTTCTGCGGTTTGAGTGACTAGGGCTAGGCGTAACATCCGTTAGGAGTGAGTAAGAGTTTTATTTATAAAAGTAATTAATGTATAAATGAATTGTAAATGCACGCCTTGCTCTTCATCTTAAATGAAAAATGCCTGTGAAAATATTCTCTTATATTCGAATTTTTTGGCACATTTCTAAACGCTCACTAAATGTTTGAATAAGAAAATAATGTCAACTAAAGCGTCAAATGATGTAAAAAGAGTTTCTTGCTAAATTCAAAAGTAACATCACTTGTTGAAAAGTTATATTCTGACAAGTTTGGATCCAAAAAGATAAAAAATCAAATATGTATGTTAGTATAGAGTGATAATAATCCATTTAAAGTAACAGCTATCATTAATCTTATGTCTTTTCGACCGATATGAGGATCAAGCAGAACAACTTTTACCATTCTTAAATTCTATATCACCAACAATTAAGTTAAGAAACCCACAAGATTTAAATTAACATTCTCGATATAAGCATTTCTAATATTAATTGAAATAACTCATTTATTAAATGTATAGAAAAACAAACAGAACAGATCTTGTAATACCATCATCCTCTAACCATCCATAGAAAAACAAATTATATAAATAGAATAGTAAAATATATAGCTGTAAAAATGAGCAAAAACGTAGATAAAATTATTAAGAATAAAACAAGGAAAATCAATAAAGTCAACATAATACGGTCTAATCCTAGTAATAATGAAATTCAGTAACATATATGTGTACCTTTCAATTATAAAATGAATAAAGCCTTTACATTAGTTACCAAACAAGAAACAATACATTTAAACTTATTAAAAACAAAGTAAACTCTACAGATAACAAACGAGAATTATGCAAACAATCTGTAGTAAACAACATTAACTGTAGTGACTGTGAAATCTGTTATATTGGACAAACTTTCAAAAATGTTAATAAAAGGTTTAAAGAACATATACAGGCTTTGAAAACAAATAAACTTTATTAAAATCTAACAATTACTACGCTAATATTGAAAGAACATGGAAATTTTAGTTATCGAATGGAAAAGAGAAAAATTAAACACGAAAGAAGAATGAAATATCTATCTAAATTATAATAAATATGCTCATCACATTTCAAATAGCAATCTGAAAAATAAGACAAACCCGATACAAAAAATTAAATGCTGAATGCTAATCAAAATTACAACTGTGCCATATAAATTTTAACATCTGTTTAAATAGTTCACATGTGTATATTTAGTTGTTTTATTACTTATTTAAAGGTTAATGTACATAATGACGATGTTTAAATACCGAAACACAAAGTTAAAGTTGTGCTTGAAAAGTATTAATATTTTATCTCTTGTAAGCCGTAAACTTTGTTGCCTGTAAACTTTGTAGTCGTACAACTGGTACCACCTCGTAAGCCTTGTCAGTAAGTAAAATTTACGTATTAAATTGTGTGTATTATAAATTAAACCTTTCATAATAGTCATCTATTTTAAATATAATATAAGGATATTCTAAAACCTAAACAAAGTTTGGATACGAGGTAATTAAATTCTTACAATATGACACTTACCTTAACCCTGTTAAGTAAAAAAATAAAATTTGTCGTTGTGGCTGAAATTAAGATGTCTGCGAGATTCTTTATACTTGTACTTGTATGTATATATATATATATATATATATATAAAACACACACACTAAATAACGGTATAAAAGAAAGAGTCTAACAGAAAAGTAAAACATTGCACACCATTGCTGGTTCGAAGATCATCAAAAAACAACAGCTGGGATGAAGCTAACATAATTCAGCGGGAACCTCGTTTCTTTAAAAGGAAATCAATTGAAACTATACACATTAATTTTGCAGAACACCCAATCAATCAACTGAAATCAGTCGAAATCATGCCACTTTGGTCGCCGATTCTGAAAAATGCACTAAAAAGTAAACCAAATGTATCCAACAGATCAGATATTTATAATAAACCAATGCTAACTTCAAGCATGGTTTTAAGCATTTTAAGCATCTAACATGAACCAATAATGAAAAAGGCCCACTCTTGTTCCCTTATGTTTCCGACGTGACGATTACAATTTACCTTTAGCCTCTGGTCATTCGTAGGTGGTTGGTCAGCGAATGCAGACCTATTGTGGCCTGCATTCTGAAGTTCAGTTGTAACGATTAGTGTTGTGTTGTTGTTTATTAAGTGCATGTTTTAGAGTTAGTGAAGTTGACAAACAACATGGTGGTTGTGATTCCGGACTTTAGGCGTGCCACAACGCTTTGGTCTGATTTGTTTATTTTAACGTATTTTTGTAATTATGTGTTAGGTTAGTTATTTACCTGAAGAAGAGATAATACGGCAGATCTCGAAACGTAGTGTTACTGATTTTTTGTATCACTGAACGGTGGTAAATGTCCCGAAAAAATCCTGTTTCCTTTACAATCCTAACATCGTCGAAAACAAACTTCAAACAAAATACAACCGTTTACATTGTAAAAAAATTAAAAATAAATCAGGCTGCGTTAGTTAAAATAGTATGTTACTTAGAAACAATTTTATAAGTTTTGCATTATATCCATAGAAACGTAGTTTATTATTAACCGTAACATATGCGAAAACACTGAAACGATTATTTTATTACTAAATTATAGCATTTTGTGTGGAAGGACACCACTGGCGCTAATAAATACAAGCAGCACGGGATGTGTAATATTACACAATTATGAGAAGCTTCAAAGTCTCCATGAATGTCCCACCACGGGGTTGTGGTTACCCATGGGGAATCAGCATTCATTATGCTCTTGTTTTATTTATGTTATAACTGAGGGAATCTGCGTTATAGAATTTCATCCTGGTAGTTTAATATGATTTTTGAATAGTAATAATGTGTTTTGCACCAATAAAATAATGAAATATAGCATTCATTTATATATTGAAAAGAAAAACGAATTCTCTTACAGATATAATTAAATATTATTGAGAAAAATATATAAACTGCCACTAAAAAAATCACAATTTAGTGCATATTTTATTGAACCTATAAACTTCAAACACGAATTTTATCAACCAAAGGTAAATAAAATCTGCAATAATCTCGTCAGGTAAAATATAATATATAAAATATTACATCAATACATTAGCAGACATGAGATTAAAACATATTTAAATAACATCACAGTTTAACCTACAACTAACATCAAGCTAACAACTAACGAACATTTTCTTACAGGGCTCTAACAATATAGTACCATCTTGATAGCTCATGGGAGAGTAACTTAAATATGTAATAATGGTTAGTTTAAAGTATAAAGTAAGGCCAATTTCATTCTATTGATCATGGGTATTATATCTTGGCTGATGATTATTAGACTATGTTTGTTATAAGAGAGCTAAATATACACAGTTCAACCCAATTCAACAATAACTGTAATCTGATCCTTGTTTTTTTCTCAAGTATCTCGTAAATAGTTCTACTCAATTCAACTCCACTCAATTCCTTTATTGTAAAAAAAACATTAAATGCCTGGACAATCGTCAAAATACATCTATATACGATGTAATATATAAAATTAATAAATGAAAACAGAATTATTCATGTAACCTAACATAAGGTAAACTAATTATTTTGTCTTCTAGGTCTTCTCAAACACTGTAGTATTCTTTTAAAATAAGGAACTTTTAAAATTTATTCAGGAATTCCCTATCATCAGCAAACACTGTCAAGTAAAGAGGCAAAGTGTTGATGTACTAAATGCTTTGGATACATATACAAATCTAAGGCGATGCCAAGAATGAGTATTAATACTAGGACTATTACAGATACTGGATA
This sequence comes from Homalodisca vitripennis, assembly GCF_021130785.1. Classification (NCBI taxonomy): domain Eukaryota; kingdom Metazoa; phylum Arthropoda; class Insecta; order Hemiptera; family Cicadellidae; genus Homalodisca; species Homalodisca vitripennis. The sequence continues at coordinate 140,520 of NW_025776171.1, forward strand.
TACACCTAAAGGTACCGCCACCATGCCCGAAAACAAACACGATAAAGGTCTTATCAGTAGAAACATCTCGCAGATCATTAGATTTTAGAGGATCCTACCGGATCTACAATTGACTGGAGGTTCTCACACGTTGCCTACTCCAAGGCAGTGCAAGAGGTAATGTTGGTTGGGCACATGTATACAAGGGTGTAACAGAACTTTTACAGTATCTGCTTATTTTAACGCCACTAAAAACATTATCGCGTGTACTGAATTGATAAAAGATTTGTATAAACATAACATGGTTTTATTACATTTAACTCAGTTTGCTTACCCTGATAAGCAGCCTTAACGATATAACTAGCAACACGTTCCCTAGAGGAATCATCATCAGTTTCTTCAAAGCAAGAATTACGTACTTTTCAAAGCCACGAGAATAATAAAATGATATAATGAACTCAGTTTAGCACCATTGAGTAAAAATTAAATATCTGTGTCTATCTGATCATATCTTTGGAGCGTCCTTCTCTATCCGTCTGTCTCTTCCGTTATAACTAGATTCACTGTTTCAACTAACTTCTGGCCTTCTAGACATCATTGGACGTCCTACTAATTTATTTATTTATTTATACGGCATACACCATTTTACAAGAAATGTTAAATCCGATTCAACAAGAGATAAAATATCTTATAATACAATACAGTACAACAAGCAATAATATATTCAAAGGTAACAAGCAACAAATAAATAACACCAACTATATGAACAATTAAAAAATTATGGCAATAATCACAGCAACGATTTATATGTGTGTGGGGGCGTGAGGGTTGTGTGTGCGTATAATATATGTATGCGTGTATAATTAAATATAACCTGCAGTAGAGAATGAAGTTTCGACAAGTAATAATGTATCTTATAATATATAATAACAAGCAATAAATACATTTATAATATTTAACAAGCAATAAAAAACAAGATAACAAGCAATAATTATAAAACTTCTTATTACAGTATAATCACGATGCAAGAATGTGTGGAGAAGAATCACTCATGCACTTAACTTTTGTCATCACACTGATATGTGACCCTCTAAAGGCGTCACCAATCACTCATCACTAATTCCATCATTTGCAGTAAGAAGACGCACGGCTTGGCTACGAAATCGAGCCACACCAGGAGAGAAAAAGTCCACAGATCCACCTATCTCATTGCCGAGTTTAAAAAGGCGTGGGAGCTGATGATCCAATAATCATCCGACACTGAGTACCATTACTCAGATGTGGTTGGGACAAATTCTGTATCCTATTTCGCTTCAGCAGTACTTGTGACATGGGTGTCCTCTGAAACCTTTCCACGTACACTCTCTATTTTCGAATGGTAAAATCTGTGTGTTTTAGTTATCCTTTTACCGACTGATTTGTGCCTTTGAAAAAATAATCGACTAGACCTGATTCATATATAATGTGTGTCCTGACTCATTTTTGATGTGAGAAATCGAAATGGAACCTACATAGATGTCGCCGATTACTTGGATTGATTAAATACACATGTTACATCTAGGGCCACCATATTTCATAGGGTTAAATATATGTGTCACATTATACCTCGATTCCAAAGGTCTAAAATCAAGGAAGATTTTTCGTGGATGTCTCTGGAAGATATTAGCTGGAAATAAATAATAGTAAACTTTAAGAAATCTATAATGTAAGATGATTTAATCTCTTTGACAATCATTCCAACACAAACTATTGTTGTTTAATCAATTTGTATGATATTTATAGTTGTATTATTTACAGAATAATTCCTTTCTGTATATGTCTTGGAATTATATATCAAACTATGCCGTCCTCAATTGATTTGTAAAGATTATTAGATTAAATGTTGTTATAGGCATATTCTAGCCTATAATATATAAAAATAATATAAGGCAATAAATAGTGATGTAAATGTCATCACTGCAGTGCTTATGAAGTTTTACTAATTCGGATAACTTGCTAAAGTTAAGTTCGTAAAACTTGGAAGAGTGTCATTAAGATAAGATTACATTACCTTGGCTGTTATAAAGTCACCAGATGGTAAAGATAGAGTACCTGGTTAAGTTTGTTTGGAACTGCTGGGTATTCGCTACAGTTTGTTTTTAATAGTTCTTAAGGCGTTTATTGCACTAAGCTGAATGTTTTTGCACTGCACATGTTTTTATTAGTTTATAGTAACAACTCATTGAAACTTGAATATTCGTTTCCAGATGATAACCGCGATTCACTCCCATCTAAATCGAATATATTTAAGAACAGCACAAGTAGTGTTATAACCTCGTGTGTTTAGTCTGACAATATTGTTACCGTGACTTAGTTAAACGTCTCTTTATAACGTAATAATGCTCTGTAAAACACCATTTTTTGTGTACTTTGCGTATCATGGCGTAAATTATAATTCTAATGTGAGAAGTCGTTCTAACAATCACAATAAGGGTATTCAAAATTATGCCAACGAATCACCTAGCACTGTCCATATTAATATTTAATGGAGGATTGTTACTTTCACGTTACTTTATTATCGAATTGTAACATGAATTTTATAATATTCAATATTAACTCCACCACTTTAGATTTATATTCAAACGGCTTTTATACCTATTATTCTATTAAAGAACTGTGATGGTACTTCTACGAGATTATCCTAGAATATACATTTTCATAGTCAATTCAGTTCAAATATAAAACCCTGAGATAAAATTGTAAACATAACTGTACCGTAAAATATGTAATAAAAGTACTTATCGGTATGTGCTGAGCTAAACTATGAATGTTATATGTTTCCTTATATTTCCTCCGGGAGCAATATTACTAAGAAGTAAGGCAGCGAGACTATCATGAGTGTACGTGGTATCCCCAAGTGACTTTAACAATTAAACACGCGATATATCCTACCAGCGCAATATAATAATCATTCACCTGCATAATGAAGTATAGGCTTTATAATTATATGTCTGTACGAAAGTGTACTTAATTTAGCTCCTACCATAATATAGGACCTGCTTAAGTTTGGTGAAGCCTACATCGGGCTTGGATGTACAGTTGTGTCTAATCCATGAACCTAATTACTAATAAACAATTGATGTAACTCTTGTCTTTAACATTTTATTTCCATAAATAATAATTAGGGAATGTGACAAAAGTGTATTGCGCTTTTATTATATTTATTTATTTATAAGTGTTTAATATTTATAACACTCCTTTTTTATAAAGTTAAATAAAATTTAACTAATAGTTTAATATTGTGTAGGTATTTTCTTTTAATAATACCTAAAGGGCTGTCTGCTTAACGGCATAGTTACTGTGGTGAAGAATTATGTGATTGGCCAACGTACTTGACTAATCCCTCTAGTTAGTAATAACATCGCGTCATCGTCAGCAGTCGGACGGCGTCGCTTCGTTGGCTCGGAGGGCATTCCAGAATACAACTCTTGAATGGGTGCACCTCGAGTGACGTTGCTCGTTTTGAGGCTGTAGTCCTTCATTTCTTTAATATTATTTGAATTTAACACCCAAGGTTAGGGTATTTATTGAACTCCATTGTTTCGTTTTAAAAATAATTCTGAAATGTGTATCAGAAATGCGTGGATTTCGATCTCGATTACTCGTTTTGGGCCGAGAACATGTCAGTTAAATGACAGCGCATGACATTCCATGGGATAGAACTAAACTTTTGGCTAAACTTTTTAAATGGGTAATATGTTCAACAAGGAAATCGCAAATTAAGTACCTTTTGTAAACATTTGAACAAATGAGCGGAACATATTATAACTTTTATAAGTAACCGCATGGAATCCTGTTACACGAAACGTAGTAGTGTGAAGTAGGCATATCTTATAGTAGCAATATTTCGCTTATGCAAATATTCATCGTTTGATGTATCCTATAATCTAACATCATTATTTGCTCCTAGTGAAGTACATTTCTTTTTCAACTTACCAGTTAAAAACGAGAAGTCTAACACTTCCTGGTCCATACAAGAAGACTCAAAAAAGGAATAAACTTGTCTAAGTATATAACATAACAATAACGACAGAGCTCTGTTTTACAAGAATTGTCTAAACGATGAAGCTCATATCAAAGTCAATTCTTTGAATATAAATAGTAACAAAAATAGTTTATGGTAGACCTACTTACCTTATATAAAAAAAATAGCATACGTCGTTTAAAAATAAAGTAATTTTGAGACTTTTACATAGAGGTGTGTGGTTACAGCAAATTTCTTAGCTTAAAATGTATATAGCGAAAATATATTTCATATTTGAGGCTCAAAATATACGATACACATGTAATTATGTTACTACGCACTTATAAATATTAACGTTATTCATTGTCTTAATTTTAATGAAAAACTTTCCCCACGATTATAAATTCTAATGTGGATACCTAATAAACCAAGCTCGTTTGATCTCCCTCCTAGATTGTATGTTATCAGAGTTGTGTACTGAAGTTAATCTTCCGCCATGGAAAGCTGTGGTGAGGAATTTAAACAAAACATTACTGTATTGGATCATGTAATAAATAGTTTTTTTTTGATATAACAATCGTATTACCGAATTTATTTCCGCTCCGAAATATATTACATTACTAGTGCTTGATATATGTCTGTAATATAATGGACTGAGTTCATGTGTGGGTGGAATATAGTGTTTCTATCTCACATCTATTCACTCAACCGTCACGACCTGGTTGGCTTACCGAAAGTTTTACCTGCCCACAACATTAAACCTTAAACCAACAACTTATCAACTACCTTGATATTTTTACAACAATGTTCAACTGCTGTTGTTTTAACTGGCTGCATAAGTTCTAAAAATTTATTATTAATCTCTCATAGTACTTGACTTATCGTTTAAACAAAAAATTTAAACGTAACTTATGGAAACATGATTGCTCAGATTTTAGGATAATGGTCTGTGAAATCTAAAATAATTTGTTACACTAATTGATATCTAGACTACTTTAGAGATGTTAGGCCTTCATTTTATTAATTTAAATTGTTAAAATAACCATTCAGAATGTTATATAATTCAATTACGTTTCACATTTTAGTAATACTAGTTTACACTGACTTATTTGATTTATCATTTTAACTAGTCTTTAATTACTGGAACTGCATAGATCACCTAAGTTGTACAGTTTATAGAAGTTATTTATAATTTTATAGAACAATAATCTGACATTGAGAAAATTATGTATAAAAGATTTCCTACAGGACGTGTTGGGAACTACTCATAGACAGCAGCAGTTCCGCCTTTCATAGCTTCAGTAATATTCTTACGCGTAATGTTCTCCCTCTTCACTGCTCTTAACTGTTGGGCTTATTGGATCAGCGAGAGAACGGAGAAACGGAAAAAGCCGCTTTTCAGCGTGATTGTCTACGTTAGCTGTAAATGTTTGACCAACTAGTTGTATTTTTCTTGAATACCCGTTTTCGACAGGGTGATTTGGTAACATAGATCCATCTCGTTTTATTCTCAGTTCACATTGTGCGGTGTTTATCGAAGGTAATTGATTCACTTACCAACCCTGAAATAAGAATACAGGTGACGGGGATATGGAAGAGTACACCACAAGCTGTACTATAATTGTTTCTATGGATATAAAACAATGGTGTGAACAGAACATGATCATATGTCATGCTGGAGCATTGTGGATCATTTGTACTCGGACTAACCCTTTTTCAGCAGGTCTGTTGATGTTATAGAGGAGTGTATTGCTCTTCATCTAGCATCAGATCAGTTTTAAGAAGATTTTCTTCCTCTTTCATCTACACATGAAAATGTTGAATTTATCCATAAATGGTAAAGATCAGTTCATTCGCCTATGTCATCCGTTGCTTTGACAGTGATTGTGCTAATTATGTCATAATATTAGTTGTGTGTTTTTGGAAGTGCGATGAAATTTGGTTTGAATTAATATTGTTTTACAATTTTGTCATAGCATTTTACAGTAAGAGAAACTTCCCTACAATTTTGTGACGCATTTGTTTTTTGTAATTTATACAGTTTTAGTTGCTTGGAGTTATAAGTTAACTCAATTTTTAAACTAAGTATAAAAATAATAATTGTAAATCTCACCTTTTACAGTATCATTATTTACATTTTAAGAGAGATCGGTCTGGTTAAAAGGCCACACGTGCATGTAGGGGTATATGCGCCGGCCTCTAGGAGACATAATTCCTGCCTAGAATTACATTCCCAAATATTTCTAGTTTGAAAGCGGGAAAAATTTTGTAGACAGTGCATTAGTGATTATTTACTGATTTTGGGCACCATATAAAGTTATGATAAGGTTTGTCTAAATTTCTCAACATCACCATACTGAAATTTCTCCTGAAACTTGAAGGGTAGCCTATATCAGTATATATTTAAATTCCCATTAGCAGAATTCATCATTTATTACTTTGACCAAAACTAAACACATAAGACAGATACTTGTTTGCTCGGATAAGAATAATCATCCTGAATGTGTTGAGAGGTAGCGAGTTCGCTATGGAAGAATGCAGTAACCGAATTTCATGAAAATGGCTCATATCATCAAGTAGTGATATATTCAGGACGTGAGCAGGATATCTAAACCGTGTGCCGGCCCTCCCTGACGTATCGAATGTAATATGTCATTTGGGTTCTGTGATACATTTACAATATGCATTAGTTTCAGATATAACTCAACTCTTCCCTAAAACCGCATTAAACAGTTTGAAATTAACAGTGTCAAATTCTTTAAGAATATGATATTAAAATTATTATTTAAATTATATATATATAGCTCCCACCGCCATTTTTTGTAGATAAATAGTAAGAATAGTATATATTCATATTTTGTAACATTATTACTATGTTTAATAGTGCAAAGATATGTGTGGAGTACAAAATTTATAGAGGGATTTGTCTCCTCTCTTAAAAGTGTTAAAGTGTCACATAAAAACTGTACACGAAGACAATTTTACTACGTATATTTTTGCAAACAGACCATTATTTATCTGAGTTTTGTCGATAATTACGAGTCAATAATTACTTTACTTTTATAATACAGCAATTGTTTCATTAATTACTAATAATCCTTTCAGAAAAATCTCCGCTAATTTGTGAGTATAGTGTATAAAAGAATTGGTATAGGATACTTTGAAAATTAGGCATAGATTGTAGCAAGTGTACCTTTTCATAGGTTCAGTGATTCTTCTGCCAGTAAGTTCTATCTCTACTGTACCCCATTCCTTAGTATTAGTGAAGTCAAGCAATTCTTCTTGTGCGTAGATTTGTGTTTCAAGTGAACGGCTTTAGGTATATTTATCTCTTTTATACAGGTTATTGTTTACATAGTTTGTTATTATAAAATAATTATATTTAAAACTTTTTAACCATATCAAACTAACTAAATTAGTCATATGAGTAAAGCTAAAACCGTTAAGTCTACGTAAATTAATAATAATAATAATGTTAAATTACTTTCTATGTTAATAAAAACTCCTCCTAGATAATACAAGAATCGTGGAGATTGCACAGGTCCATGGAGATTACAAGTAAAGTTGACATCTACACAACTGTTTCAGTTGTACATAAACAAGTGAATTTTATTTATGTTCGTGTTCAGATACAATTAGAAGCTCCATCTCAAATATAACGCCTACTATATTCAATAATACATACTTTATCAAGGGTGGCTGGTCCTTAAATTTGATCCAGTCCTTGCAAGCAGTCCGCAAGCCCGGCCACTTGTGGTGGTTCGGAAGTCACTTTTAAGCCGTTGATGCCCAGGATAAGTGTTAGAGAGGGCTTCTTAGCCCTAACTTCGCTTACGTAAAATAAGATATCCTTCAACTTTTCTATATACAATTACAAAATTAATTTGTCCACTAACTATTATTACTTGGTTTCTGCACCCCGTACTTTATTGAAAGATTTCATATTGAAATGTCGTTCAAACACGAAAATAAGTGAGTTTTGGAAGTTTAGATGGCATGTCGTAAACATTTCCTGGTTTTAAAAGGTGTCAGGAAAGTTTATTTCCCTGTTGGGTTACGGAAATGTGTTTGCCTTTCCACAACATTGAACTTAAGGCTGCGCTCTACCACTCTGGTAAACGCTTATGCAAGGGTTTTGAATCTGCCTCATTGTAGGCTCATTTTTTGAGCTATTACAAACATATTGATGTCATTTAAGTAACTAAATATTTGTATACGTGCATTAGTTTTTGAAATTTCAATTTCAATTCAACTTAAGCTGCACATCAGGTGGAAAGTTTTTAAAAAAGGGTATTTTCAACGTTTCATAAAATAAAAACGTGAATTTATATTAAAGAATAAAATACAGACATTCGTAGATTGGAATATAGTAAGAGTAAAACTGCAAACGGTTTATTAAAAAGTTCTGAAGTTAAGGTACAATAAGGCAGACATGAAAGGTCTGCAAGCGCTATTCAATGCTCTGTCAGGTGGCGCGCGTGGCGGCTACAGCCGGAATCTGTAGGCAACTCTCCCACCACTACCTACTGGATATTTCCCCTCACCCGCTTTCGCTAGGTTATAACGTGTGGCCTTTCAGTGTTGGTGTTCCTTCAATTTGTTGATTTATAATATATCTATTCATACATTAATAATCAAGTTCCTGTCTTGCACAAATGAAAAATTGTAGTCAATATTTTGTTTTTAAATAATAATGTATTATGAACAAGTATGTATAAAGTATGAACTACAATATTTTTATTTATTCGTCATCCGATCAGTGTGAAAGGATAGGATCGTATAGGATCACAGGCGCCACTGAGCTCACGGGCGGCGGTGTCAAAGGACCGCGCCGCGCCGGGTCTTTCCAACGGCCATGGACGAAACACTACTTACGCGCCACCGTTGCGCGCCCATGCTATGAATGATCGTGTCGTGTGAAAGCTCTCATATACATCTTCATATCACCGAAATAGTGTTGGCGAACTCTTTCCGTAACAATAAATTCGTAACATGTAACAACAACCTCTACCTCCTGGGGAACAATAAATTATTGATTAATGTCAATATTTTCAAAATATGAGTGACATACCTCACTATGAGGTATTTTGTTTAGTGCAATATTATAGTCTAACTATAATAGGTCTTATTTGACTTAATGTATGATTGCTTCATTTGATTGTTAAACAAATCTCATTATATGAGCAGCTATTACCCATTACAAAATAAAGGAACTAAGATTTTAATATTTTAAATTAAAATTCCACTTTTAACTGTTTACTACAAATGCATATTGCCAGAACTAGTTGACCCAAGATACCCTCGAGGGCTTCCTGTGAGAGACAGACTAGATATTTTATAACTACAACTTTATGTTAGTATAATGCAATAGACGTGACAAGAGCAGCTGATATAGCAATTCATTTAATTCACATGTAAACCTATATTATCCCATACAGTCATGGAGACTAGTGGTAGGTACCTGTTAAAAAACAAACTACTCAATTAAATATGACAGATAGGTCCGTATGAGTTATTAGTTTCAATGCAACATTAATATTTTTGCGTAATGAGGGTAATAGAAATTGTGTTTTTATAACTAAAATGAGTTGTTTCCAAAATTTGAAGAAAGATGTTAGAGACATTTAATTCATTTTGCATCTAATCCAGTATACAGGGTGAGTGGCTCTTGGTGTGACAAAATGTTTTGGGTTATAATGCAATTTAAATGTGATACAATGGTGGTTATAAAAAAGTATAACTCCAAAAATTAAGTCTAAAATGAATTATTTTCAGTTTTTCTAAAACACCCGTGTTTTGTACGTAAACCTAATATTTCTCAGCAAAGTATGTGAGCAAACTACATCATTTTAAGATTCTCCGTTAAATTTTCAATTTGAAAAAGTTATCGGTTCAAACGGTAAGAAAAGAAAATTAAGCTTCAGGTCGATTCAAAAGGCAAAGTTGCTAAGTTTAAGAAAAACTGAAATATCATTGAACCCCATCTTTTTGTTGTACATTATTTGTTATTGTACATTCATTCCTTATCTTGCTTTGTAAGACCAGTGTCCACATGAATTACTTCTACCTCCAATAAACTATTTTTCTGCTCAATTTAGTCAAGTGTAGGCTGCCATGGAGTTCACTGGTATGGGAGTAGTGCTGATATGCACTTTATTTACGGGTTTTGTGATGGAAATGCGCATTGAACTCCATGACAGATTTACGTACAAAAACACGGGTTTTTAGAAAAACTGAAAATAATTCATTTTAGATCTAATTTTTGCAGTTAGACTTTTTTATAACCACCATTGTATAACATTTACATTGCATTATAACCCAAAAAATTTTGTCACACCAAGAGCCACTCACCCTGTATATACTCAGTGTAATATACTCAGGTAAATTTTTATCCTATACAATTTGCTAAGTAAAAACTGTAATTTCTCTCATGTTGGTCTTGTGATATTTTGCTTGATTGTAATTTTAATGTCTTGTGACTTTGTTTTTTGTTGCTGAATTTTGTTATGTTACTATTGTTCAATTCTGTAAAGTTTATTGTTGTTACAAAGTTATAATTACATTCTAATTTGGCAGACGCACAGAGAGTGACATGTAGCTGTGTGTAATAAGTCGTAAATATAAGAACTGAGCTCATACAATATGTAATTTTTTAATATACTGTTGCTGGTAGCGTGGTTAGTTAGTCTTAAAAATCATATGTGATCTGATAATTCTAAAAAAATGAAAGAATGATTGTATTTACAAGAAAATGTGTGGGTTTACATTATGTATCAGAGAATTAATAAAATTATGTTAGTTTTGTTGATAACATTAAAATTATTTAAATTTTCTATGGTTTTCATAACAATTCCTGCCTTGGCCAGTTTTTCCACGTATTCCAGATCGGTAGACACTCTGACCTGACAATATTACTGGAATGATTACGTTTCTGTTCGTTTTCAAATATTTCAGTAGACCGAATTTAAATTAACAAAAATAAAATATATTTTACTAAAACGTTTTATTGCATAATAATAAAAGTATGTTGTACCAACGAGTAACGGTAGGAAAAGTACCGGTTACAGTTTCATACTGATTTAGCCGATCTCCACACTACGTGGCGCGAGTGCGTTGTTACGAGCCGTACGCCACCGAACGCATTTTCTTTCGGCAAATAACTGAGATGCTCCGTAGTCCCGATACTGCGATCTCTGGCCTGTGGTACATCGCAGTCTTAACAAATCTAAAACATGTACTGTAATAAAAGTGAAAGTATCATGTAATGTTATTCACATGTAATATTTGAAGGAAGCCACTCCCAGTCTGATTTTTTCTATAAATTTTACGTATCATGTTTTGCCTAAATTGTACTACAATATTTTATATATGTTTAGCGATAGTTTTCATGTGTATCTTTGTGTCCATTTACTGTCAGTATATAGGGGCAGACTAATGTGAATAAAGCATAGTCTGCTTTATAGTGTGTGAGTCGGACGTCGAGCACCTGGCTCGGGTCCCCCGGCTCGGCAAATGTCGGAGGCGCTCGGTAAGTTCCGATCCCTTCCACAGCATCTACTCATTGCCCTCCCTACAACCGATTTTGCCAGCGCTCCAAGCGGATTTTTGAAACATCGTACTGCGATTTCTGGCCTGTGGTAGAGCGCACCCTTAACCGAACCGAATTTGAACCATCTTGCTGTGAAACCACTTTGATTTGGAATAATTATTCCCCAGAAAAAATATTGAGAGAGTTGTGATTCCAGAAGAAAGCCATTATAATAATTTCAAGATTACATTTTAGAGAGTCGTGTATAGATGTTTGCTGACTTTACACAGCCTCTATATTCTACAGGCGATTCTGTGCTGCTTCTCAAAGTGTACTTTGGTGAGGGGATGGTCACAATTACGAAACAAGGTTCGGAACAACTATCGGAACAACACAGAATAACGGATTTAGCTTAGCTCCCCAACCAATTCGGTGCCAGTCTAATTAAAGGGTTTCCGTAAATGCTTAGAAACTTTAAAAATTTCACTGAATAGTTAAAACTCCTTTTGGTTCCAGGTGTATTTTATTCTGTTGATGCGCACCGCTGCGCTGGGACACAAGCCCATATAAAATCTGTATCAGATAATAGTGCAATGAGTCAGTGAATGTTCTTATAAATGTATGATTAATTTAATATCAATTTTTTATTGGCATATAAAACAGTTTCTAAAATCTATATTGTAATGCCTTATGCAATACCATGTACATTGCCCTAACGCAATAAACTATTATTATATTCTTACAAATTAATTTTTTTCTATTTAAATTACGATGTATGTATGTGTATGAATGTAAGTATGACATTTTAAATCTTGTAGAACATAGGGATATTGACAAACAAATTATATATATGCTTTATATGGTGTACCACCTCATTTCAACTCTAATTGATATTTGATCTGCATTAAAAGACTCTAGCTAAGAAAGATCAGTTGGTTATTATTTTTACTGAATTTAAATAAAAATATTTAGAATAAATTAATCAATAACTCTTGTCTCGCTTTTTAATGAAGCTTCAAAGTTAAGTCATGTTATTTAATAGTGGGGCTTTAAAAGTGTCCAGTAACACAAATTGAAAAATACATAAGAATTATCATTCGAATTTGAAATACTCAGTTCAGTTTTACTGGCACAAGTGCCTAATACAGTAAAAGGTTTTATATAAGTATGTATAAAACTGCAATATGTATAGAAATGTGTTTCCATTCAGTTTATTACCGTTAAACTGACCATTTTGCTCCAACGGTCATCTGCATATTATGTGTGGGATCTCTCAGGAATTGTGAAGTCTCTATTTTCACGAGGATATTTAATGTATTTTATTTTATTTTACTATTTGAAAATATACGTCAGGATAATTGACCTAGAAATTGGTAAGCGTAGAAAGCAATCATTATGTAGGAACAAATAATATGTACTTGTGTTAATATTCGGTTTGTACAAGCGACGTGGCTTTACTTAGTTGTTTGGAAATTACTTATTTAACATTTAAGTCGTTTTTAGTTTAAAGGAAAGTTCTTCAAAACCTGTAGATTAGATTAGAATATCTTTTAATGAATTTTTTACATAGATTTCGAGAATGGCATTAACTTATTTTTATGTTTAAGCATAGACCGTTTCTTAATTAGTATCAATAATACAAATACTATGACCAGCGAGAAAATAAAAGAAAAAACTAATAATTTAAATGAATTAACTTGATTATATTTCTTGATCATCAGGAGTCCATTTAGAAACAAAACTGTTAAAGTACTTGGCAGTTTAGATAATAATCTGTTTATTTGTGAGTGCTCACCTCCGTAATTGTAGCTGGTGTTGTTAATGAGTTCATTAGATGAAGTGTTTTTAATTGCAACTCAGCGAGTAAATAAGGATTCAGACCTAAGGCGGGATAATTATCAATTCCCCTTTAATTTCTTATTTTAATAAGCAAATATTGATAGTAATATAAGTGGAAATTACATCAACTGTATTTTTATTGATCATTTAGATCCGTCTACTTATAAAAAAATGTCATTTTTATTGAATACTTATGCTCTACCTCCAAAGATGATTCCAAACATTTAATAAAAAATTAAACGAGTAATATCATAAGTATAACGGTAGAAAATTTGTTTTGTATATTCCCATGTTATTTATATATTAATATATTAAGAGATATTTTAACTTGATATATAGTTCAATTTATGTAAATTAAATAGATCACATTAAGCAATAGAATGAATTGGTGTAGGTCACATAGGCAATGTAAATATGTCAGATGTCAGTTTATTTACGCTAAATATAATACGCTTAACGTTTAAAAGAAGATAGGAGTACAACACACCAAATATCGCGTATCAAGATTATCTACAATCCCATAGACAATTTTAAATCCATATCTCATTTCATAAACGAGATTTCCTGTGGAAAAATAGACAGACATCATACTTAGAAAGGTTTTTGTGGATAGTCTTTAAACATGAGTCAGTAAACAGCGAATCTATTTCTAGTACTAACTGTGTTGAATTTACTTTAAATTCAATGCACATAGATTCTAAATAAAATATGCGGCCTTGTTACCACGAAAATATGTGACTCGGTAAACACAAACAAGGGCCTGTGGTAAACAACACTTCCCAGTTTGCAATTTGAGAACCACAATATTTGACAACCTACATGTAAAATCTTTATATTAACTGTTTCGCGTAAAACAGCAATCACTCTTACATTCATCACTAACGTCAAAAGTTAAAGCTAGAACTTCTAAAAGTAATTTCAAAACCAGAACATAATATTTTTATCGGTAAACATTTAAAAATTAGTGCTTAAGTGAAGGTCCACTATTAAGATTTAATTATATTTAATTACTAATATATAACTCTTATTGAATTAAATATTTTCTATAACTTGATTTAATTTAATAAACTCAATATTATCTAAGTTACATTGTGACCAAAACCATGTTTGAAACATCTAACGATTTATTATAGAATTAGCATAGTTTATCTTGTCACGTCTTAAAATTAATACGTAATTTCTCTAAATTTTTAATCGTGTCTCCAGTAATGAAAAATATGTTTATTTATTTTTGCTACATACTCGTATACAAATTAAACAATTAGGACATGTGTAAGTATTTGGATTATTAATAATTTAAACGTTTTAGCACCAACAATAAAAACTAATTGAGAGAGCGTTAACAAAGCATATTAGTGTTAATATCCCACTATCATCCGTGTCGGTGTGATGTGTGATTGTGTTTCTCGTACTCGTGACTTGTGCTCGGGACTTGCATTCTCTACAGTGACAACGCCTGGACTAGACTCTAAGCAACTTTTAGATATGTTTGAATCCTTTTCTTTCCCTTCTTTACTTCTCTCTGTTCTCTACTGTTGTATGTACTAATACTTCCCCAACCTGACGAAGAGGATAAATTCCAATCCTCGAAACTTTGTGTTTTACCTTTTGTAACCATAAACGATGGTAAATGTCCTAAAACCTGTTATCCTGTCAAACCATTCGTCGCCAATAACAAACTTCTGCAAATAAATGAATCACTATTTAGAAAACAAGCATCCAATTTTGATTAGCTTGTCCTATTAAATTCCGACCCACGGTGATTAAAAAAGAAAGATCTGAGATTATACAAAATTACTTTTGTGAAATATTATTTAGACATAAAACTTGAAAACAACAAAAGTATTATGGAAGTTATATTAACTTAAGATGTTTAAGGTATTTTTAGCGTCTTCCATAATAAAAGGACGTACAGGTTGACAAGGATAAGGGATAGAGGATGCGTTCTGGCAAGATCCCATAACACAGTCACTATGAGAGGGTGTTGTGGGCACTACCCCATCATTGCCTCCCTGTTAGAAGGAATTGCATATTATTTGTGAACCTATATCTCACTGCAATTCCCAAAATTATATTTTTCCTCGCTTGATGCACTTAAATCCGACTGTCCGATACACAAGTAATAGTGATATCACTGTCAACTTCCATGGTCCTGTCAACGGTTTGGTTAATTTCTGGTGAATTAAATATTTAGAAAAAAAACTTGCATCTGTACTAAGAAGTGGTACGATCTTCTTAATACAAGGGATGAGGGAGATCACCACCTTGTTTAAGGTTGCTTAATTTTCAGATTTTTGAGTGATTACTAGAGTTACCAGACTGAGAAGTAAACCTGCTTATGGATAACATGCCAAATTTTGAAGTGGGAGTGTTTTCTGTTACAGAAACAAGTTGTGAAGAAGAATGTAGTTTTAATTGAAAAACACGTTGGGCGATGGTTTTTTTTATATTCGTTAAAAGTAGCACAACTATAGCTGCGTTACATATGTGTCTTCCCTGCTGCTATTTCTTCATTAGTATTCCGAAGAGTCTTCTTAATTTTACTTAATCTCTGTTTTTTTCAAACTTAAATATTGATGGATTCTTTAATGAGTGTACTGAATGCTTCACTGCAGTTTCAATTAAACGATTTACAAAAGCTCCTATTAACAAGGTGTAGAATAAATGTGTTATGACTTGTTAAATCAAGTAAACTGTGTATGTGTGTTATCAGAAAACACGATAATTTACACCTCACTACAATATGATGTGCTCGTGGAGACCCAACTAAAGCGTTTTTTTTTTTATTATTGGAACATTTTCCACGATAAAACGATTAGATTATTGTAAGTTGTACTACATATTTTAATACTTGTTGCAGATTAAGAGGCAAACGAATATTCACAAAAATGTTTAAATATTGATCTTTAATTGCCTAAATTCCGAAATTCCTTTAAATATGGAGCTCAATACCCAATGCAGCTGTTAATTCTCAAATAAAAAAATATTTCAAAAGCTTTAAAAATGTTAATGTTTACACAAGTATAATAAAGTTAGGATACAACTCATGTGCAGATTTTCAGGATTTTTTATATATCCAATAGATCCTAAAAATATAAGTCTGCGGGGACTCGGTCACGTGATCTCAGGTAACCCCAGCTGCGGACTAAAGTACGATTTAGCTCAGGTCCACAACGATAAGCTCTGGCCAACATTTCTCCCCTCTGTGGTAATTTATCGTACCCTTGCAGCCCTTTATCCGCCTGATAGATATTTCAATCTAGTTTCAAGCATTTTACAATAGATTATATGTTAACCAATAAATTTGTTTACTAAAATCATATTAGAGGTTATTATGGTTTGATGTTGTTTAAAATGTTACAGTGTTTATTATTTTCAAATGCTGTGCTTGAAGATTAAATTGGCTGAGTGTTTGTTGAGCGAAGTATATCCCTCAGGGGGGGGTGGAAAAATCACATTTCAGTTTGTTTACACGATATCCCAAAAATAACTTGACGCAAAGGCTTGAAACTTTTCATGAGAATTCTTTGTGGACAACGTCATATTCGAGATAGTGTACTTCACTGTGATTTGGCTGAGCTTTAGCAAAACTGTGTTTATTGTTCTTATGGTTAACTAAATGGCAACGAGAAATTCTCAGAATAAACAAATGTGTAACCAAGCTGATATAATCGTATGACAAGCGACGTAGTAACTCTTATGGCCTATCAGAAGAGTTGTTTATTGTAAATCACTTTTGTGTTCATTATTTATTAAGCTAAGTTTAATTTTCATTTCAATATATTTAAAATGGTTTCTTCAACGACAGAGCATCATAATTGATTGTACCAAATATGTTACTTGTGAACAGTCCAACTTTAATTGCAATCATCTACTGACCTCCCCGGGAATAGAACCCTTGGCCTGAGGGTTAAACAACAGTAGTCTTTACCCTTTTCAAGGCGAAGGCCAATTTTTAGGGCCAATTTCTGATGTTACTCATTACAATTTAAGAGTAATCAATGACTTGTTCAATTTTTATTCCCTACAAATAATTGAGAAATCCGCGCTTAAAGGTTTGAGGCACAAATTCATTTAATACAAATTGGGTCGGAATAGTCACACTATTCTTAGTTCCTTTTGGAAGTAATTCATCTACTAAGAATGAATTTTAATGTATGTAAAAGAGAAAAGGTTTTATACATTTTGTGGAATAATAATTATCTCACATATTGAAGGAGGGATACTGTTCATCATATTAATTTTTATTTGCAATCAGGAAAATTAATTAATTATGTATGTAATTATAAGTTACATAATTTTATACAATAATTAATTATATAATTATTTATGTTGATAAAATTATTATTTGTTATTTTTTATGTATTTATTTAATTTATTAAAATGTTTATTGTCAGGTTTAATAAAGTTAAAACTAAATAAAAGCAAGAACGAGTTGGCCAGAATACAGATGGCTTACACCTTCATCCCAACTCTTGCACATAAATATCCTTACTCCCTGTTTGTAATGTTCGACACCCAACAGGATCTGCTTATCCATATTTTGCTGCTCTATTGTTGAGAAATTTCATATCCTCAGAAATGTCTTGCCTGATTTATCTGCGATGTGTCTGTAAAATTATTATTGCCTTAATTTCAATAATTACAAATTATCTGTTGTTACGTTCGATTCCACCTCGAGTCTGCCATCCATCGTGGTGTCGGAGAGTGAATCAATAGAAAATACAAATAGAACAATTATTTTGTCAATGGTTTGGAACTCGTTTCTTTGGCAAGTTCTTATGAAGAAGAAAGTGAGCTTTGAAGAAATACTTTGAGTCTGTGTTTAGCAAACCCTTAATACTCTCAAAAGTGTCATTCTTGCTTCTAAGCTCTAGACAATAATTTTTTTGGAGAAAAGTTCTACTATGGCTTTGGGAGTGTGTAAGAGTCTTGCTAATAAGTAATTAAATAATAAATTAACTGTAAATGCACGTCTTGCTCTTCATCTTAAGTGAAAAAATGACTATGAAAATATTATCTTCTATTCAAATGTTTTGGGACATTTCTAAACACTCAATGAAACGTTCACTAAATGGCTCAGCAAGAAAATAATGTCAAATAAAGAGTCAAAAAATTTCAAAAGAGTTTCTTACTAAATCCAAAAGTATTATCACTTGTTGAAAAAGCTATATTCTGCAGACTTCGGGTCCAAAAAAGATAAAAAATGAAATATTTCTATTAGTATAATGAATGGTAAACTAAAATCCTTTTATAATTTTATTTTAATTATTATTTTTTGGCACTTGTTTCAGAAATATTTAGGAAAAAAACAAAATAAGAAGTGATAATAATCCATTTCAAAATAAAATAATTTATTGGTTAAGATTATGTTGATGATATCTTATGTCTTTTCAACCGAACAGTTTTTACAATTCCTAAATTCTATATCACCAACAATTAAGTTAAAAAAACAAAAAAATCAAAATTAACATTCTCGCTATAATAATTTCTAATATTAATTGAAATCACTCATTTGTTACATGTATGGATCTAATATCCTTATAATATAGGAATTAAGAAACATATGAGTACCTTTCAATACTAAAATAAACAACGCTGGTAGAAAAACCTTTCGAGATTCAAAATTTTCCATTAGTTACCAAACAAGAAAAATACATTTAAACTTATTAAAAATAAAGTAAATCAAAAGGATGACAAATAAGAATTATACAAATAATCTGGAGTATACAAAATTACCTGTAGTGAATGTAAAATCTATTATATTGGTCAAACTGTCAAAAATTTTAATAAGAGCTTTAAATAACATATACAGGCTTTGAAAACAAATAACGTGTCTACAGTAAAATTAAATTCCACTGAACGTTTATTACAATCTAACCATAACCACACAAATATTGAAAGAACATTGGAATTTTAGATATCGAAAGGAAAAGAGAATATTTAACACGAAAGAAGAATCACATATCTATATAAATTATAATATATATCCTCATCATATTTCAAATAGAAATCTAAAAAATAAGACAAACCCGATTAAAAAAATTAAATTCTGAACACTGATCAAAATTACAACTGAGCCATATAAATTTAACATATGTTTACATTGTCCAAATGTGTATATTTAGTTGTTCATTATTTATTTAGAGGTTAATGTACACGCTGATGATGGTTGAATACCGAAACAAAAAGTTAAATTTGTGCTTGAAAAATATTAAAATTTTATCCCTTGAGGTTTGTAGCCGTAAGACCGGTACCACCTTGTACGCCTTGCCCGTAAGTAAAATTTGCTTTTTAATTTTTTGTATTATAAATTAACCTTATCATAAGTGTCATCTGTTCTTAATATAATATAAATGTATATTCTAAAACCTAAACAGTGTTTGCATACGAGGTAATTACATTCTTAAAATATGACACTTCCCTTTACCCTATTAACAAAAATATTTAATTTGTCGTTATGTCCTGAATTTAAGATATCTACCGGTATAGTTCTCTTTTAAAGACATATAGGTATTCTCTTTATAGCATATATATGAGGCATAACTATTTAATATAACACATCCCGTGCTTCTTATATTTATTAGCGCCAGCGGAATCCATTCACACAAAATAAAATGTGTACTGGAAAACTATGTTTCTATGGAAATAATGCAAATGTTTTAAAATATAATTGACTTGTTTCTAAGTAACATACTATTTAAAATAACGCAGCCTGATTTATTTTTAATTTTTTACAATGTAAACGGTTGTGTTTTGTTTGAAGTTTGTTTTTGAAGATAAAAGAATTGTGAAGGAAACACGATCTTTTCCACCGTTCAGCGATACAAAAATCAGTAACACTACGTTTTGATATCTGTAGTTTTATCTCCTCCAGGTAAATAACTACATAATTACAAACTACGTTAAAATAAACAAATCATACCAGAGCGTGACACTCTTAATTCAGGAATCACAACCCGATGTTATGTGTCTACTTGACTAACTCCCAAACATGCACTTAATAAGAAAATAAACAAAACAATAATTATTACTACTGAAATACAGAATACAGGTGACAGATCTGCATCCGCTGACCAACCACCTACGACTGACCAGAGACCAATAACAAATAATAAACCTCACAACAGAAACAGAAGGGAACATGAGTGGGCTGTTTATATTATTAGTTCATGCTAGATGAAATTTTTAAAACCATAAGATTTGGAAGGAGTCCGCTGGCGCTAATACATATAAGCAGTACAGGATGTGTTATATTAAAACAATAATGAGAAGCTTCCTTGAATGTCCCACCACGGGGTTGTGGTTATACATAAGGAATCAGCATTCATTATGCTCTTGTTTTATTTGTGTTATAACTGAGGGAATCCGCGCTGTCAAATTTCACCTTGGTAATTAATTATGGTGTTTGTATTGTAATGATGTGTCTTGTATTACTATCACAAAACATAACATTTAATTATAGTTTGAGAAGCGAGTCAATTTCCCTTACTAATATAATTAAATATTATACAGAAAAATACATTAAATGCCTTAAAAAAACCACATTTTCTGCATATTGTATTAAACCTATAAATCTCAGTAATGGTTAGTTTAAAGTATAAAAAAACAAATTAATTTACTATTAAAGACCAATTTCAATCAATTGATCATAGGCATTATATCTTGGCTGATGATGGATAGAGTATGCTTATTAGAAGAGAGTTTAATCGACCCCAATTAAGCAATAAATGTAATCTGACCCTTGTTTTTCCTCTGGCGATAATTAGTTGATGTACTAAATAAATATCTATATTATTACAGATGCTGGGAATACACATAGAGGAAATGAGGAAATCCCGAAAACAAACGCGATAAAGGTCTTAGCAGTAAAAACATCCTCTAAAAAGGTCATTCGATTTTAGAGGATCCCACCGAATCTACAATTGACTGGAGGTTCTCACACGTTGCCTACTCCAAGGCAGTGAAAAAGGCAATTGATGGTTGGGCACATGTATGCAAGGGTGTAATAGAACATTTACAGTATCTGCTTATTTTAAAGCCACCAAAAAATTACCGCATGTACTGAATTGATAAAGATTTATATAAACATAAGATGGTTTAATAAAATTTAACTCAGTTAGCTTACCCTGATAAGTAGTTTTAACGATATAACTAACAACACGTTCCCTAGAGGAATCATCATCAGTTTATTTAAAGCAAGAATTACGTACTTTTTAAAGCCACGAAAATAATTAAATGATACAATGAACTCAGTTTAGCACCATTGAGTAAAAATTAAATACCTGTGTTTATCTGATCATATCTTTGGAGCGTCCTTCTCTATCCGTCTGTCTCTTCCGTTATAACTAGATTCACTGTTTCGACAACCTTCTGGCCTTCGGGTCATCATCGGACGTTCTACTGATGATCCAATAATCATCGGACACTGAGTACCATCACTCAGATGTGGTTGGGACAAATTCTGTATCCTGTTTCGCTTCAGCAGTACTTCTGACATGGGTGTCCTCTGAAACCTTTTCACGTACACTCGCTATTTTCGAATGGTAAAATCTGTGAGTTTTAGCTATCTTTTTACCGACAGCATTTGTGCCTTTAAAAACAAAACTCGACTGGACCAGATTCACATATAATGTGTATCTTGACTCATGTTTGATGTGAGAAGTTAAAAGGGAACCTACATAGGTGTCGCCTATTACTTGGATTGATTAAATACGCATGTTACATCTAGTGCCACCATATTTCATAGGGTTAAATCTATGTGTCACATTCTACCTCGATTCCAAAGGTCTAAAATTAAGGAGGATTTTTCGTGGATGTCTCTGGAAGATATTAGCTGGAAATAAATAATAGTAAACTTTAAGAAATCTATAATTTTAGATTATTTAGCCTCTTTGACAATCCATTTCAACACAAACTCTTGTTGTTTAGTCAATTTTTATGATATTTATAGTTGTATTATTTACAGAATAATTCCTTTCTGTATATGTCTTGGAATTATATATCAAAGTATTCCTTCCTCAGATGCTTTATAAAGTTTATTAGATTTAATGTTTTTCTAGGCATATTCTAGCCTATGATATATAATAATAATATAAGGCAATAAATAGTGATGTAAATGTCATCAATGCAGTGCTTATAAAGTTTTAATAATTCGGATAACTTGCTAAAGTTAAGTTCGTAAAACTTGGAAGAGTGTCATTAGGATGAGAATACATTACTTTGGCTGTTATAAAGTCACCAGATGGTAAAGATAGAGTACCTGATTAACTTTGTTTGGAACTGCTGGGCATTCGCTACAGTTTGTTTTTAATAGTTCTTAAAGCGTTTTTTTGCACTAAGCTGAATGTTTTTGCACTGCACATATTTTTATTAGTTTATAGTAATAACTCATTCAAACTTGAATATTCGTTTCCGGATGATAACCTCGATTCACTCCTATCTAAACCTAATATATATATGAACACAGTGGTTTTATAACCTCGTGTGTTTAGCCTGACAATATTGTTACTGTAACTTAGTTAAATGTATCTTTATAACGCAATAATGCTCTGTAAAACACCATTTGTATGTACTTTGCGTATAATGGCGTAAATTATAATTCTAATGTGAGAAGTCGTTCTAACAATATCAATAAGGGTATTCAAAATTATGCCAACGAATCACCTAGCACTGTCCATATTAATATTATTTAATGGAGGATTGTTACTTTAACGTTATTTCATTATCGAATTGTAATATAAATTTTATGATATTCAATATTAACTCCACAACTTTAGATTTATATTCAAACGGCTTTTATACCTATTATTCTATTAAAGGACTGTGATGGCACTTCTAAGAGATTATCCTATAATATATAAATTTTCATAGTCAATTCAGTTCAAATATAAAACCCTGAGATAAAATTGTAAACATAACTGTACCGCAAAATATGTAAAAAAAAGTACTTATCGGTATGTGCTGAGCTAAACCATGAATGTTATACGTCTCCCTATATTTCCTCCGGGAGCAATATTACTAAGAAGTAAGACAGCGAGACTGTCATGAGTGTACGTGGTATCCCCAAGTGACGTTTACAATTAAACACGCGATATATCCTACCAGCACAATATAATACTCATTCACCTGTACAATGAAGTAGAGACTTTATAATTATATGTCTGCACGAAAGTGTACTTAATTTAGCTCCTGCCATAATATAGGACCTGCTTAAGATTCGTGAAGCCTACATTGGGATTGGATGTACCGTACAGTTGTGTCTAATCCATGAACCCAATTACTAATAAACAATTGATGTAATCTTGTCTTTATCATTTTATTTCCATAAATATTAATTAGGTAATGTGACAAAAGTGTATTGCGCTTTTATTATATTTATTTATTTATAAGTGTTTAATATTTATAACACTCCTTCTTTATAAAGTTAAATAAAATTTAACTTATAGTTTAATATTGTGTAGGTATTTATTGAACTCCATTGTTTCGTTTTAAAAAATAATTCTGAAATGTGTATCAGAAATGCGTGGATCTCGACCTCGATTAATCGTTTTGGGCCGAGAACATGTCAGTTAAATGACAGCGCATGATATTCCATGGGATAGAACTAAACTTTTGGCTAAACATTTTAAATGGGTAATATGTTCAACAAGGAAATCGCAAATTAAATACCATTTTTAAACAATTTAACACAATAACATGCTATTTTATGTTATTTAGGCTAATAGAATGAGCGGCACATATTATAACTTTATAAGTAACCACGTGTAATCCTTTTACACGAAACGTAGTGTGGAGGATTAACTTCACGTCATAACTTCACTTTTAATCGTCCTGGACCTGTGCAATTGCCCTGATTCTTGTATTATCTAGGATTTTTTATTGAAAAACAAATCTACACACCGAAAGTCTTACTTGCCTTCACTAACCCTAAGGAATATAATTCTGCCATTTTCCTCAATTGTCCAACAAAGCTCCCAAATGAAGAGCAGTAGAGATAGAACTTACTGGCAGGAGAATCACTGAACCTACGAAAAGGTACACCCGCTGCTATTTATTTCTACATTTCAAAACCTCCTGTAAAAATCCTTGTATTTAGTGTATTCGCGAAATAACGGAGATATACGTTTTTTGAAAAAAAAAAGTATTAATAATTCATGAGTCCGTAACTGTATTATAAAATCGGAGTAATTATACACTCGTAATTATTGATAAAACTCAGACAAATAATTGTCTGTTTGTAAAAATATACGTTGTAAAGTAATTAAAATTTCCCTCGTGTAAAGTTCTCATGTGACACTTTATATCTCTTTATCTTTATATCTATCAGGCTCTGATAGCTCACTGTTCCTGAGATTGTCTGTAGCTCTATGAACTAGCTTCTGAGAGTTCCTGACATCTGGAAACTGGGTGTTCAAAGGGGATGTCACTAAGAGATGCTATAGAAGCTTTGAGGCTTTGGGGGCTGTCTTCTAACACAAATTAGTTAAAACTATTAACAGTATAGAAATAAAATAAATATTATATTAAATTAGAGTTTTTTAATTAATTATGTACTTTTTATATTAGAAAACAGAATATAAATTTAAATATTTTGGATCGCCTAAACAGCACAATGTTAGTAATATACTTCTTAGCCCAGTTCATATGGAACCGTGCAAAAAAGTGTAGTTAGCCCCCTACCACACAAAGAACATTCCTAGGTAATAGTATATTCTTGTTGGTCTCTCAATGGTCCAAAAGTATCTCAGGCTACTAGAAGAAAAAATTACTATAGCTACGAGAAGTTACACTTACTAATAATCTATGGGTAATTTTCAAGATTCTTGTGATAATTCGTTTATGCAGTATGTTCACAGCGAAACACATAAACACTTAGTAAAATATAATTCTTTTAAATAATCTTAAAAATTTCTGAAATTTGATTATTTATTTTAGGAATATTAAGTAATACACATGGTTCTTATTTAGGCTTTGTCCGTCACTACCAATGGTCGTTTAAAAATTTTTGTGAGGTGTTTAGTAAAACCAAGTACTAAATAGTCCTTATGTTTTTTTTTCATGGAAATGTTCAATAAAAAAATATTCCGATATATATTTTGGATGAGTAGAGGGTATTATATACAGGTAAATAATACCCACTAGTAGCCAGTTCGTTTTAACTTCTCCGTACTGTAAGAGATCTATGCCGTAAGGCTTGTTATCTTTGCGTTTGACCCGTTTCGACTTCAATTCGTATCTTTAGATAAGGAGTTTTGTGTAGAATCAGCATATTTCAGCTGAAACACACTCTACCTTAGGACAGGATGTGGATTGCTAGAAAAATACCTTTACCTAATCTAATAATTATTCTTTTAATTTTCGGTGCAATCCTTTCAATATGTGCAAATTACATTTACTGTAAAGTCAGTATCTCAATATCTCCTTCCCTAAAAACACTTACCTAAAACTGCACTATTCCCTGATTTTTCATACTGTCCTGAGCTTTACCGGACTTCATTGTATCAGGCTCGAATGTTCGAGGCCGCTACAATCCGGTAGTCAGTCGGCTTGTACAATTGGCGATTTGACAAGGATTAGATATAATTAGACAAATTTATAAGCTAGTGATATTTTCTAGTTCACAAATATCTATGTACTATGAAAAATAATAATAGTATTGCAAAATATTATGTTAATGTACTCGTATTATTTATCTAAAAAACATAGCTTTGGGATTTTCATATTTGTCTCCATACTGTGGCCGTAGTGCCTATTCTGTTTGCGTCTGCTTCACATTTGTATCACAAGCAAGTTGCGAATCAGCTGAAAATACAATAAAGGTTTCAATAGATAAAATTAAAAAATTTAAATATAATGTTATTTTTAAACTGAAGTGACGTTTTAAACAGTTGAAAGCGGCTTAGAGTATATCTGAAACTAATCCATATTGTAAATGTATCAGGGAATCCAAATGAAATATTACATTCGATTTTCATCCAAAACATAAGTTCAATCAATCATATTAACAATTAATTTTGTTAAGGAAATATTTTTGGTTTAATGTACGACAATCTGTTTTATATTCACGCATATATACAATATACGCATATTTTACAATGTATTAGATATTTGTTTTTATCACTTAATATGAATTTGTCTTCCATGTTGTCAAGGAATATGTCAGCCAGTAATCCAGATAGTGGTGATCCCATTGGAAATCCTTGTGCATTACACTAATATAAAATACAACAGTGTTCAAGGTTGTATTCTTCACTACTAAACCGTCGCCAAATGACATTAACCACCACTATCCATTGTATGCCACCATTAGACCATTCTTTTTCGTAATAGCAATGACTGTTTAATGTATTGATATATGGAAAATTAACGCTTTATACGTTTACAAACCATATCAATGTATTTTACATCTATAAGTAAACTGTTCTATACTCGTAACTGGAATTTTTAGACACTTAATAATCGTTGAATGGAATCATATTTTTTTAATCTACTTAAATAAAACTGAATAACATAAATCAGGAGTATTAATACAAACCCAATCAATAAATATCACAAATAAATTTAGGACTATCATATATGAATTTTTAATTCCCAGTCCATATAATGTTATAATTTAGAAAATTATGTCATGAAATCAATGCAGTAAATAACAATAGCTTTTTGGAGTATAAAATATTAACAGTTTTGTATAGTCTCCATAGTTTTATAAATAGGTGAATTATATTGTTTTATCCATGGTCCAAGAATAATATGTCTTTACCAACAACTATCATTGACCAATTAAATTCTAAAAACTCAGAGAAAATATTGACTTTTGAAAACTTTTGTTTGTATTTTTTTAGGTAAAATATATATTTAAAACAATTTTTTTTCTATTCACCATATAAAATTCATAAGGCATAAAACAACATTTATACAGAACAAAATGGAACCATTGAGAGGTCACTTATAGATCTTGCTTCTACAGTTGACAACCGGCAGAAATGTCGAGCCCCAAGATTAATAGTTATCTCGCTCGAGGTCTGGATCCTTGTTCACTTCCTTAGTTCTAATTAACAAACACCCTCTTTAATGAACTCATTAATAACACCAGCTCCACTTCATTGGTATGAGGGGCGCGGCAGTTTAAACCACCTTCTTATATTATAAAATTAGTTTCACGTATTTAAAAAGGACTTTTTAATTATTCACGTAATTGACTTATGGAATGAAGGTAGAATAGCTTTATTCTTACAGAATATTTTACTACTTAAAAACCATCACTACAGAAACACTATTGACACTTTTCGGGTAAGGTTTCAGTTATAAATTACCTTATTATTTTATGACATTAGGTTACGTTATTATAACAGCCTTTTGTTTGAAATTATCCACGTAATTATCTTTCTAAATGAAAGAAGAATAGCTTAATATTTATGGGCTCCTAAGTGTTTTACAACCGGGACAAAGCTAAAGTTGTATTTTCATATTTTTTTATTCTATTGCTTTATGGAAATTTGTTTATAAAATTTAGATATATGAGTAAAACACTAAAATACAGCTTTTTTTCTTTGAAAACCCTTTACCAAATTACTCTTTTTGACACATCGTTGATAATTTTTTTATATCTTCATCCATTATGACCTTTACAACAAATAAGACGTTCTACCATTATATATATATATATTGTCCAGTCTGCATTTGGTGGGTCTAGCATTCTAAATAGCTCTAGGTGATTCATTGTTTTCTGTGTAAAATATAACATACTACCGAATTATTGTACAGGTTTTTCTTTCTATTCCAGTTCATTGTATTAACGATCATTTTTCCGATACACGTATACATAAATTACACTGAAATTTGCTATTGTAGAGAAATATGTTATAATAGATTACATTCTCTAGCAAATGTTCCGGAAAATGATTATAATTGGTACTTTTAATATAGTAATCGGTAAGACGTCAAGATCAAGATTTAATAAATATGAACTGCACCAAAATTTTAATTATTATTTATTTTCCTCAATTTAATTTACATCAATCTGTAACATTTTAAAGTGATTCAATCATTTTAATGTACTAACGTCAACTCGAAAACTATTTCGTCCACCCATCTGCGTTTGGGAGTTGGGTGAAAAAGAATGTGTCACTATTTATGTGTCAACGTCCTGACTGACGCTCCATTTTTTTCCCTATTGTTGACCCTTTCCTCATTTGGTTTTACATACGTTGATGGCCAATTTAAAATGAAAATCTATTATAAATATAGAAGCTTTTAAAGTTCTGTTAATTTGTTTTGGCATTCCAAGTTAGTTTATTCACTCACATTTAATTAAATATTACAACTGTATTCAAGCAGTTTATAAGTTGAAGATCCGTCTGAGACCTTTTAAGAACACAA
Organism: Homalodisca vitripennis; assembly: GCF_021130785.1. Taxonomy (NCBI): domain Eukaryota; kingdom Metazoa; phylum Arthropoda; class Insecta; order Hemiptera; family Cicadellidae; genus Homalodisca; species Homalodisca vitripennis. Next base: position 169,250 of record NW_025776171.1, read on the forward strand.
CTCCACTGGAGTATACAAAATTCCATATATTTATAGAAACAAAAATATCTCTTTTACTCTTGTGGATAGACAACACACTACGTACACATGATGTATGCATATCGGTCATAGGGGAACACAGCTCGAAGTAATAAAACCGTCATATTTATCTTAGATGGTTTAAGTTTCAGCCAATGACGACACAGCTCCATCCAGACTACTCACCTTACAGACGGATAAGCATTATTTGCAGTTTCTGTGTGGCGTGTTGACTGTTGTTGATTCTCCACACGAGACCAAAATATATTAAAAACTTGTATCAGTAATTGTTCGGTGCAGGTCAACCCGAAAACTCAACTATTGAACAAATAATGATTAAGAGATGTCAATTTAGATTAATGTTTTGATGGTGCTCCTTAGCGGAGTTTATCCGAGTTTTAAACTGACGAAATTTGTACAATATTGGGAATACCAAAATACTGAGATTCAAAATAATTTTATATGTAGAGATGTAAAACCTCTTTCTACAAGCCATCCTTACAACTAATTTTTAAAATTTTTGTTTTTTGTTTAACTCATTACATGCAAATAGCTGTAAATTGCTCATGTTTTAACGACAATATATAACACTACATCTGAGTTTAGAAATGAGTCAATGCCAAGCAATTATAGTGTACACTTAAAGGAATTAACTATGCTAAATATCTGCACAGTATGTATCTATAGTATTCTATCAGTGATAATCAACTTAAACGTAATATATACTGCAAACACAAATAGTGCAATTAATCTGGCGATAACAAAACATGCTCGGTTACTAAGCCGAGCAGAGTTGTGTAATTTCACACCGCTACCAGGAACTGCTCCACAACAGCCAGTAAAATTCTAGATAAGAATAATTTGGATTGCCCACTTTTTATCACCATTTCGTTAAATTTATCTTTGTTAACGATTATATAATGCTGTACCTTTGGTTTAATAGTGATACTATGAATTTATAATTTGATTTGTGCGTTACACAGTTAACTTGCTCATGTAAATGCAAGAACTAACACGATTGCATTAATAATTTATAAAACTGATTAAACAAACTGTATATGAATAATATCTTAAATTAATAGCGGTATATAAATTTAAACTTTTTATGATTATCAGATTATATATCACTTAAGACTTGGATTTTGCTTCATCAAAACTTCTGAAGTAGTAAAATCAACCAGAAAGAAAGTTAGTCGTTTTGAAAATTGTTTTGCAAAATGTGCACCGAGTCAATAGGAAACTCCTGTATTTAACATCTGCTGCAGGAACAAACTGTAGAACTACAGTTTATGTTACATTCTCTTAATACTCCCACGTGACCTCTGTGTTGGAAGAAACGTCAGAAGTTTCTTGTCTACTTTGAATGGAACAGATTAGCTAAGCACGAAAATTACTTAAAACATATTTATCAAGTAATGAACATTGCTATTACTGTAATGTTGTTTTTAGTAGCTTTAGTTATCACTCAAAACAGACCATTAGATAACCACGATTTAAGTTTGAGGCTACAATAATATTTTCAATAACCAACTGGGTATTGGCAATTACTGATCGTTTAAGTAGAACGTACTACAATTATACAAAATGTTAGTACAATTTTGCTCAATAATCAATATATCGTGCAACTGCTTGAAGTAACAATATTTGTTTTTATATATAGAAATATTTGGTGATCTCCTATTCTCTTTGTTAAGTTAAAATGTAACGTAACATAGATATTTCTGTCGTATAAATTTAAGGATATAACTTGTGTCTTTAGTTGACCTAAGTATACCAATATCATAAAATTTCAAGGGCGAATGTGGAATCATTAAAATTCAACCCTGAAATTAATTTATAAATATGATATTGTTAGTAAAAGTTTGACGTTGTGTTAACCCAAAAAATTTAATTATGGTCGTATTGAGCCATCTTGTAATAAGTCTTGAGATTTTTCGAATTATTTAGGCAAGATAAAAATTTAGAAACATTTAACATTTACGACTTAATTTTATAATATAAAAACAGTGCTTAACCTATAAATTCTGAACAAAAACGAATAAAAATATTAATATTACCTCTGTCAAAAGAGGCCAATCACCTTTAAGCTATATTCTATCTGTACCCAAGGGTCACAGGTGCAAGGATGTTATCAAACATAACTACAGGGTGATCATTACAAGGTTGGCAGACCTGAAAAAGTGCTACGGTCACAGACAGCGCCGTTATTGAACTTGCTTGTTCTCTAACTTACATCCCAGGTCAAACAAATTACGTATTACCAAAATAAGCTTAGTGATTTGGCGGACTTACTCGTAAAAAATTTATCGTTCTGAACAATAATATTTGAAAATCCGTTTTGATGACGATTTATAATACTATTACTATAATATTGCAGGAAGAAAAAATTCACTCGATGGTTATTTTTTTCTATTTCACTGTATGAGTTTATTTATCTCCACGCGTGTTGTTCATTTGGCTGATAATATTGTTTGTAATAAGATAACCTAACACTTTAACTTAAATAGAATATGCTAAATTTTAATTTAAATTAAATGCAATAATCTATGTAAAAAATTCAATGATGGGTTGTGTCAGGGCCGGCAAAATTATGCAACTACAACCTATTTACCAGTTTGTGTCTTACTTCAGACACATTAATTTCAACACCATTTGTCACAGGCGATAAATATAATAAATAACACTTTTGTAACAATAAATATTAAAACCTGCAATAAAATCATAACAAAATAGTCATATATAATGATTGCATAGAAGTACATTCCAATGGTAAATCTATTTCTGATGGCGAACATTAAAACTTCATATGTATAATTAAGTACATTATGGTATATTTGTAGATGTATTTTCATTTTATTTCAAATATTTTCAGCAATGTAAAACACAAGTGTTTACAAAATAGGTCGTTCTAGGATAACTTAAATATTGCTTCTTATCACCATAGGCAGCACGGAGCTCTATAATATTGTGTGACAAGTATACTTACATCCTATAGCTAGGCGCAGTGCAGCTTGCATGTAGTTAAAACTTTGCTAATTTCACTTGGTTACTCTCGACAAGTAGTTAGTATATGAAGCACAGCAGTTTTAAAGTTGAGTTTCCTTACACTCATAACTTATTAAAGATCTTGAGTAAAGCATAAAATACTAACTCGTTGCACCGTTAGAAGAAATGAAATAATTACTAATAAATATTTTCGCCTTGTTTTATGTGACATATTTTTCAATATAACATCCTTCCTACTATATAATCCTAAAACTATTTACAGTTATTGAATGCTGTCAAGTAACGAAACTTCAGTTCAGTTAAAATCTATCTTCTATCCTTTCTTTTGAATATTACACAATTTTTTACCGGTTTTAAAACAGCCTCACGGTAATACAAGAGCAAAAGAGAGACGAGTTCCTCTCTCAACAAGTGACGCAAGCCGGAAGTTGTACACACAAGGTCTCTTTCCTTCCTGTTTCCTTCTGGTTCCTTTAAATTACATTTCCATCTCTGTGAAACCTACTCACATCTTCACTTCGGAAGTTTAATTGATATGTCGTCGTAAACATTTCCAAGTTTAGTAAGGTGTCAGAAAAGTTTATTTCCCTGTTGGGTTGCGGAAATGTGTTTGCCTTTCCACAACATCGAACTTAACCGAAACGAATGTCAACCACCTTGCTGTTAACTACTTTGATTTGGAATAATTATTCCCCTGAAAAAATATTGAGAGAGTTGTGATTCCAGAAGAAAGCCGTTATAATAATTTCATGATTACATTTCAGAGAGTCGTGTAGAGATATTAATTGTTGGTGAAATAGAATTTAGGAATTGTAAAACCTGTTCTGATTGGTCCTCATATAGGTTGAAAAGACATAAGATATCATCAACATATCTAAACTAATAAATTAATTTACCTTTAAATGGATTATTATCACTCCTTATTTTGTTGCCTAAATATTGCCGAAACACGTGTCAAAAATAAAATAATTTATAAAAGGGTTTTAGTTGACCATTCATTATACTAACATAAATATTTCATTATTTATCTTTTTGGATCCAAACTCTTCAGAATATAACTGTTCAACAAGTGACGTTACTTTTGGATTTAGCAAGAAACTCTTTTTACATCATTTGACGCTTTAGTTGACATTATTTTCTTATTCAACCATTTAGTGAGTGTCTGGCTTGAGCGTTTAGAAATGTGCCAAAAAATTCGAATATAAGAATATATTTTCACAGGCATTTTTTCATTTAAGATGAAGAGCAAGACGTGCATTTACAGTTCATTTATACATTAATTACTTTTTTTAATAAAACTCTTACTCACTGCTAACGGATATTACGCCTAGTCATAGTCACTCAAACTGCAGAACGTTCTAGAAAAATAAAATGACTGTCTAGAGCCTAATGACAGCATGAATGACTCTTTTGAGAGTAATAAGGGTTTAATAAATATCAGAAAACTTCCGTTCGCACTTTTACTCCAACCAGATCATACCATTTCCAAACCATTCAAAAAACAATTGTTCTATTTGTATTGGTTATTACTTCACTGTTCGAGACCACGATGGATGGCAGACTCGAGGTGATCTCGAACCTTACAAGGGATACAGTTAACCTTTATACCACCAACATTTTTCAGCTTTGTACTCTGGTATACACAATTTGTTTAATTTTGAAGCCAAATAAATAGGGTGTGACGTTCTGTATTGTTGTATAAATTACGTATACATTTATTCAGTCCAAAAATAAACATCTTAAAATAGGAAATTTATATTTTGAGGTATTTTAAGCATGATAACTTCCTCTGACCCGAACCTTCAAGTTGTTATGTAATAATGAAAGAGACCACGTGCCTTTCTTATGGGCGTATAGTATTTATTATTATTATTTGGCTTGTACACTACATACTTTATCCAAATCCAAAACCTCCAAGATTCTACATATTTGTAAAACACTATGTTTCAGATAAATAAATAAAATAAGTAAATAATTCAATCATACAAATTACAATAAAACTAATGTATAATTATCATTAATTAATTGATACGTACAGCCAAACAAACAAAAGGTTCACGTGGACGCAGAAAAGTCCAGTAACTTTTCGAAGTCAAACCGATTTCCTCTTACTTGCTGTAGTCTGACAAAGAGTTTTATGTGTTTCCAATAATTGCAGCTGTCCATCCTCTCTCTCCCTCTGGGTATTATGGAAACTACCTCCTTTCATCGTTAAAATAAATTGCAAAACTACCTGCTGGTCACTCGTGAAGAATCTGTTTGGCTCTCCATAATCTCTCCAATAATTGTATTAAGGAGTGAACTAAATTATCCCTTTTTTTTATATAAAAGCAATTTATGTAAAATTTATCATCATTATTTGTCTAAAAATGTAATATAGTATCCGTAAAGGTTGTCAAAAGTAACGTGTAACAGTAAAAATATGACATTATCACAACGGTCTAATACACTGTGTAGTAACAAATCACTGTTACTTTTAAAACCCATTAATAACTATATTAGTTCTTATTTTGTATTTCTTCCTAAATGATTTACAATTCGTAATAATTATCAATTTTCAGTAAAATATCGATTAAAAATGGGGTAGAATAGAAAATGTTATTGATTTTAAAACTTTAGAGTGTAAAACACATAATAATGTCAGTATTTAGGCGATGGCATTCACTTTTCCTTTAAAGATGTAATATTGTTCAGTGATATTGGTTTTAAATCAATTCCAATTTCTTGAGTACGATCCAAGTAATAACAACGATTTAAGGGAATAAAACAACTAATTAATGCTGTTAATTTACAAAACTAAAAATATGTTACTCAATCATTCCTAAGCATTACATAGCGCTTTCTGTAAATAGTATCTTTATTATATCTTTAATCTTATTTTACTAGTTTATAAGGTCTTTAAAATTATTCACACACAAAAGTCTTGTGCTAAAGCACATACTAAAATAGTCGATGGAAATATATTAAGGAGGTGTAATTAAGTTACTACACATGTTATGAGTCACACCTACAACCTTAGAAGCACCTTTTGTAATCGAGTACTTTTATGTTGATGACGAGATGTTTAAGCTATCCCGACAATCCCTTGCGGAGTGTATAGGATAAAACTAAAATCGTATCACGTTCCATCTTGCCACAAAATATCGGAGAATCCTAAATCACTACAAAGTTTAACTTGAAAGTTGAAGTACAAGAAAACTGCTTCTTTAAAAGTGCATATAATAGGATGAAATAGTTTCTATGTGCTTTTAAAAACAGCGTGCCCTTTGTGATATTTCCAGAACAGTAGGGTTCCATTATACAGAGGAAAAGTAATCAAGGCGGTAAAGCCGCAATTAAGGCCCTTCAATGATTCAGCTATCATAAGTATATGGCTCAACTTTACACCATTGTTGACAACTTGCTGAGTTCATTACTCTAGAATTTAGTTATGTCTTAACTAACTTCATGCTGGGTCTGCAGTCGCCGTGACATTTATTGTACTTCCATCAGTGTTGTCGAACTGGCATTGCGTCTTTTTATTTTCTAACGAGTGCAAAAGGTAAAGGATGTTTTATTTCCTTAAGGCCCAAGAGGTACTTAAACTGGTACGAGTGTTAGCATTATAGAAATATTATCATTGTAGATACCTCTAAACTGCATTCATAGATATCTCATTAAATAATTTATATTTACTATTTAGTTATTTAAAATAAACCAGGAACATTAAGATGGTCATATTTAGCTAGATCTCTAATGAAACTAATGTTAAATCCACCTTAATAGATTAGAAAATTTACATTTTCAAAGAATCCTAAGCCGAAATGTGCTATTTCACCAACCGCTTCAAACTGTCCAAATTTAAAAAGTTGATTCAAAAACTATTTGAAAATACATCACTTTTGGAATAAGATATGGTTCCTTTAATAGTACTTAATTTACTACAATTTTCAATTTCTTCTATCAATTTATTGTGTTTTCTGACTTAAATTTTAGAGAATAAAAATGGTATAAAATTATCAGTTAATCTGAAATCATTTGTTCCAAGATATGCTTGACCATCTTGTCTTGTCAGTTCCCAGAAATATAAAACTGGAAGTTAGACGAGCAAAAATTATCTCAATACAGCTCTTTCTTAGCTAGAGTCTTTTAATGCAGATCAAACATCAGTTAGAGTTGAAATTAGGTGGGAAATCCTAGAAAGCATTTATATATTTGTTTGTCAATATCCATATTTTCTACAAGGTTGAAAATGTACACATACGTTCGTCAAATTAAAATATAAAAACGAATAAATTTGTTAGAATATAATAATAGTTTATTGCATTAACACAATGTACATTGTATTGTAAGCAGCATTAAAGTACAGGTATTAGAATATATTTTATATACAAATAATCAATTGATATTAAATTAATCATACATTATAAGGACATTCACTGAGTCATTGCACTATTATCTGATACAGATTTTGTATGAGCTGCTAACTGTCCTAGCGCAGCGGTGCGCATCATCAACAGAATAAAATACGCCTGGAATCAAAAGGAATTTTTTACCAAATTCAGTGAAATTTTTAAAGTTTCTACGCATTTACGTATACCCTTTAATTAGACTGGCACCGAATTGGTTAGGGACCTAAGCTAAATCCGTTGTTCTGTGTTGTACTCGATAGTCGTAGGTGGTTAGTAGACGAGTGAAGACGTATTGTGACCTATATTCCGTAGTTTAGTTTTAATGATTAGTGTTTTGTATAGTTTTGTATTAAGTGCATGTCTATAGAGTTAGTGAAGTTGACAAACAACATGTAGGTTGTGATTCCTGACTTAGGCGTGCCACAACGCTTTAGTAAGATTTGTTTATTTTAACCTAGTTTGTAATTATGTATTAGGTTAGTTCTTTACCTGAAGAAGAGATCAGATTGCAGATCTCGGAACGTAGTGTTACTGTTTTCTTGTTTCACTGAACGATGGCAAATGTCCGGAATAATCCTGTTTCCTTTACAATCCTTCCATCGTCAAAAATAACCCTCAAACAAAGAATGCTCATCACATTTCAAATAGCAATCTGAAAATAAGACAAACCCGATACAAAAAATTAAATGCTGAATACTAATCAAAATTACATCTATGCCATATAAATTTAACATCTGTTTAAATGGTCCACATGTGTATATTTAGTTGTTTATTACTTATTTAAAGGTTAATGTACATACTGATGATGTTTGAATACTGAAAACACAAAGTTAAAGTCGTGCTTGAAAAGTATTAATATTTTATCTCTTGTAAGCCGTAAACTTTGTTGCCTGTAAACTTAGTAGTCGTAAGAGCGGTACCACCTCGTAAGCCTTGTCAGTAAGTAAAGTTTACGTATTAAATTGTGTGTATTATAAATTAATCCTTTCATAATAGTCATCTATTTTAAATTTAATATAAGGATATTCTAAAAGCTAAACAAAGTTTGGATACGAGGTAATTAAATTCTTACAATATGACACTTACCTTAATCCTGTTAAGTAAAACAATAAAATTTGTCGTTGTGTGCTGAAATTAAGATGTCTGCGAGATTCTTTATACTTGTACTTGTATATATATATATATATATATATATATATATATATATGTGTTATATATATATATATGTGTTATATATATATATATGTGTTATATATATATATATATATATATATAACACACACACTAAATAACGGTATAAAAGAACAAAAGAAAGAGTCTAACAGAAAAGTAAAACATTGCACACCATTGCTGGTTCGAAGATCATCAAAAAAACAACAGTTGGGATGAAGCTAACATAATTCAGCGGGAACCTCGTTTCTTTAAAAGGAAATCAATTGAAACTATACACATTAATTTTGCAGAACACCCAATAAATCAACTGAAATCAGTCGAAATCATGCCACTTTGGTCGCCAATTCTGAAAAATGCACTAAAAAGAAAACCAAATGTGTCCAACATATCAGATATTTATAATAAACCAATGCTAACTTGAGGCATGGTTTTAAGCATTTTAAGCGTCTAACATGAACCAATAATGAAAAAGGCCCACTCTTGTTCCCTTATGTTTCCGACGTGACGATTGCTTTTTACCTTTAGCCTCTGGTCATTCATAGGTGGTTGGTCAGCGAATGCAGACCTATTGTGGCCTGCATTCTGAAGTTCAGTTGCAACGATTAGTGTTGTGTTGTTGTTTATTAAGTGCATGTTTTAGAGTTAGTGAAGTTGACACACAACATTGTGGTTGTGGTTTCTGATTCACGCTTGTTACAACGCTCTGGTATGATTTGTTTATGTTAACCCAGTTTGATAATATGTGTTATGTTAGTTATTTACCTGAATATTAAATAATACGGCAGACTTCGAAACGTAGTGTTACTGATTTTTTGTATCACTGAACGGTGGTAAATGTCCCGAAACAAATCCTGTTCCCTTTACAATCCTCCCATCGTCAAAAACAAGCTTTAAACAAAAATACAACCGTTTACATTGTAAAAAAATTAAAAATAAATCAGGCTGCGTTAATTAAAATAGTATGTTACTTAGAAACAATTTTAAAAGTTTTGCATTATATCTATAGAAACGTAGTTTATTATTAGCCGTAACATATGTGAAAACACTGAAACTATGATTTTATTATTAAATTATAGCATTTTGTGTGGAAGGAGACCACTGGCGCTAATAAATACAAGCAGCACGGGATGTGTAATATTACACAATTATGAGAAGCTTCAAAGTCTCCACGAATGTCCCACCACGGGGTTGTGGTTACACATGGGGAATCTGCATGCATTATGCTCTTGTTTTTATTTATGTTATAACTGAGGGAATCTCCGTTATAGAATTTCACCCTGGTAGTTTAATATGGTTTTTGAATAGTAATAATGTGTTTTGCACCACTAAAATAATGAAATATAGCATTCATTTATATTTTGAAAACGAAAAACAAATTCTCTTACTGATATAATAAAATTATATAGAGAAAATATATTAACTGCCACTAAAAATCGCAATTTAGTGCATATTTTATTGAACCTATAAAACTCAATCATGAATTTTATCAACCAAAGATAAATACAATCTGCAATAATCTCGTCAGGTAAAATATAATATATCAACAGTTACATCAATAAATTAGCAAACGAGATTAAAACAAATTTAAATAATATCACAGTTTAACCTAAAACTAACATCAAGCTAACAACTAACAAAACATTTTCTTACAGGCCTCTAACAATACAGTACCATCTTGATAACTCATGGGAGAGTAACTTAAATATGTAATAATGGTTAGTTTAAAGTATAAAGTAAGGCCAATTTCATTCTATTGATCATTGGTATTATATCTTGGCTAATGATAATTTAGACTATATTTATTATAAGAGAGCTAAATATACCCAGTTAAACCCAATTCAACAATAACTGCAATGTGATCCTTGTTTTTCCTCAAGTATCTCGTAAATAGTTTTACTCAATTCAACTCCACTCAATTCCCTTTATTGTAAAAAAAAAAAACATAAAATGCCTGGACAACAGTCAAAATACATCTATATACGATGTGATATATAAAAGTAAGAAATGAATACAGAATTATTCATATAACCTAACATAAGGTAAACTAATTATGGAAGCCTACATTTCTTTGTCTTCTAGGTGTTCTCACACACTGCAGTATTCTTTTAAAATAAGGAACTTTTTAAATTTATTCAAGAATTCCTTGTCATCAGCAACACTTTAAAGTAATGAGGCAAAGAGTCGATGTACTAAATGCTTTGGATACATATACACATCTAAGGTGATGCCAAGAATGAGTTTTAATACTAGGACTATTACATATGCTGGGTCTACACCTAGAGGTACCGCCACCATGCCCGAAAAAAAACACGATAAAGGTCTTATCAGTAGGAACATCTCGCAGATCATTAGATTTTAGAGGATCCCACCGGATCTACAATTGACTGGAGGTTCTCACACGTTGCCTACTCCAAGGCAGTGAGAGAGGTAATGTTGGTTGGGCACATGTATACAAGGGTGTAACAGAACTTTTACAGTATCTGCTTATTTTAACCCCACCACAAACATTATCGCGTGTACTGAATTGATAAAAATGTGCATAAACATAAGATGGATTTATAACATTTACCTCAGTTTAATTACCTGATAAGTAGCCTTAACGATATAACTAACAACACACTCCATAGAGGAATAATCATCAGTTTCTTCAAAGCATGAATTACGTACTTTTTAAAGCCACGAAAATAATGATACAATGAACTCAGTTTAGCACCATTGAGTAAAAATTAAATACCTGTGTCTATCTGATAATATCTTTGGAGCGTCCTTCTCTATCCGTCTGTCTCTTCCGTTATAACTTGATTCACTGTTTTCAACAACCTTCTGGCCTTCGGGTCATCATCGGACGTTCTATTGATGATCCAATAATCATCGGACACTGAGTACCATTATTCAGATGTGATAGGGACAAATTCTGTATCCTATTTCGCTTCAGCAGTACTTCTTACATGGGTGACCTCAGAAACCTTTACACGTACACTCGCTATTTTCGAATGGTAAAATCTGTGTGTTTTAGTTATATTTTTACCGACTGCATTTCTGCCTTCCTTATCAAACTATTCCTTAATAATATAAGGCAATAAATAGTGATGTAAATGTCATCACTGCTGTGCTTATGAAGTTTTAATAATTCAGATAACTTACTAAAGTTAAGTTCGTAAAACTTAGAAGACTGCCATTAGGATGAGATTACATTACTTTGGCTGTTATAAAGTCACCAGATGGTAAAGATAGAGTACCTGGTTAAGTTTGTTTGGAACTGCTGGGCATTCGCTACAGTTTGTTTTTAATAGTTCTTAAAGCGTTTTTTGCACTAAGCTGAATGTTTTTGCACTGCACAGGTTTTTATTAGTTTATAGTAATAACTCATTCAAACTTGAATATTCGTTTCCGGATGATAACCGCGGTGCACTCCCATCTAAAACGAATATATTATTAAGAACAACACAAGTAGTGTTTATAACCTCGTGTGTTTAGCCTGACAATATTGCTACCGTAACTTAGTTTAAACGTCTCTTTATAACGTAATAATGCTCTGATAAACACCATTTGTAAGTACTTTGCGTACCATGGCGTAAATTATAATTCTAATGTGAGAAGTCGTTCTAACAATATCAATAAGGGTATTCAAAATTATGCCAACGAATCACCTAGCACTGTCCATATTAATATAAGGGAGATGTCACCGAAACGTAGCTCCATAAGAAACACATGTAAACTTAAGGAACACTTTTCTCAGCTTCAGATTGTCCTAGAAGCTTGAAATTTTTACCACCTAACAATCATGTTGTTTTGCATGCTCCGTAGCAAAATTATTACTATATTATAAAAATAATCAGTTAAACAATTTTTTTTAAATGTTGTATGTTTTTAGTCTACGTTTTTTTTTAAATATAAATTTATAAATGCAAAATTTATGAGGGAAAAATTGTTATTTTGCTACCGAGCCTAGGCACTAAGTCAACATATAAGCACAAAAAGTTTCAGAGATCTATCTATTATAGGTTCTGAGAAAAGTGTTCCTAAAGTTAAAAAATACAACTTTCGAGAAATCAAGAAAAACTAAAAGTTTTTTAATCTTACTTTTAAAATGCACCAGGTTCATAAGATTGAGTGTCTGCTGATTCCTTATCTTCACATTTTCTCTTCTGGGATCTCCTTTTTTGCCTAGCTTCTTTTGTCAGTTGAAGAACAGCAATTTCAGCTTTTTTTAGTCGATCAGTGTCCACTTTTGCGAATCCGTCAATCGCGTTGACACCTGGAGTAATTCCCATTTCTTTAAGAACTTTTGCACGAGCCATTGCTCCATCATTAAATGTAATTACTGCATCTAAGACTCCTATTCTTAATGTGTTTAGACCAACAAATGTTGACTTTGGAATCCTAGACCATATGATGTTGTTTAAACTTTCGTTTGGATTTTGCGTTTTCCCATGCTTACATTTAGATAGTAAATCTTTATGGGAAAAATCTCTAAATATAGGTTTTATAGTTTTTATAACTTCTGGTGCAAGAGCATTTTTGTGGTCATAACTTTCATTTGCATTTGTTGCTGCCAATCTATTGTATTTGCACCAACTTTCTTTTCCCGTTGGGCAAAGGCCATGTTCTGGTTTGTCGTTTGTTGAGTTCTTGTAAAAATATATCGCCCACACTTCTCTTTGCATTTTTTCAACATCTCCAGCACTTCTCCTAATTGCCAGTCCATAATAGTTTTGTAATCTATCAATTTCTGCGTCAGTTAATCTCCCCTTATCCTTCCCACCTAATACTTTACCATCTGCTAATTTTACACCTTGCATTTTAGTTTTAAGTCGCCTCAACCTTGAGCCTAGCCGCTTCTGCACGTGTCCGATACATTCTAATTTGTCAACAGTAACTAAGTTTCCATAAGGTTTTTTTTCACAAACTAAATTATTATAACTGTTCGAGTCACCGTCTCCCAAGTATTTTAAATATCGAACACCTCGAGTTTGTTCTGACCGTGAAAAAATTGTAAGCATACCTTTACCTTCCATGCCGCCACTTGAGCCACTATAATTTTTTATGCAGTCCTCTTCTTTACACACAGTTTTATTTAAAGTACACTTTTGGCAATATTTGGTCAAACACTCAACATCTATTACTTTTCCACTATCAAATGATGTTGTAGTCACTACACCATTTAGTGAAGTATGCCCCCTACGCTGCCAGGTGCCGTCAAAGCATGCTGCAATATCCGTCAGCCCTTCATTTTCTTTTACTGCATCTAATGCAGCTTCACGCATTGAATTCTCACTAACAACAGTAATAGCATTGGCTATGTGCTTATTGTGGATTTTGAAGCGATTGTTTGGAGGTGGCAGATTCATAATAGCGCAAAGAGTCCTACCAGCTGCTTCACCTTTTCCGATAGCCCGTAATCCATAAACATACCTGGTATTAATTTCATAAAGTCTATGTTTGGTAAGTTTAGAAGACATAGCTGTCTTGTTTTCCATGCACTGTATGCATTTCAGAACAAGGTTAGTGGCTAAACATTTTATAAGTATTTTATTTTCTTCCAGAATAACAGAATTCTCCGCACCACAATATTTACATTTTACAAATCCCCTTATAAGCTCAGAAACAATGTCTAGGTTTATAATTATATTTTGGCCTGCCTGAAGGTTCTCAGTTTGAGAATTGTCAATAAATTCTGGGATATAAGCCAATTTCTTTTTAGAACTTGAAATAGGTTTTGTAGTAGTTGACAAATCAGTAGTCAGCCTAGGTGAAGCTTCATTAGAATCAGTATTTTGTTCACAGGTTATATCACTACACTGTCTGCCACTAAAATTAGTATCTGTAACATATTGATTGCCTCTAAATTTCCTTTTCCAAGATGATTTAGCTCATGGCATTGTAATGTATCACTTAGAAACACTCAACAATCAAAACTAAACACTTGAATTGAAATCATCAAAACACAAGCAGAATGTAAACAAAACAGCAGGGAAAGTACAATCCAGTCAATTAGAAGAATACAGTACAGTCACGACAACTACAGCTGACTGCTTTATTAGTAAAACAGTACTATATAACATACATAAGAGGCATGCAAGCAGTTCTCTGTCATGGAGCACGCAAACTTGGTGTGCATACAATCTTTATAATTTATTTTTCAATAATAAATAATATTTTACTATGCATGTATTATATATATTTTTACTCAGGAAAAACTCAGAGAAAAATATAAAAAAATAAAAAAAATTTGAAAAAAAAAATTACATTTTTCAGTGACATCTCCCCTTTGGAGGATTGTTACTTTCACGTTACTTCATTATCGAATTGTTCATTAACTCCACCACTTTAGATTTATATTCAAACGGCTGTTATACCAATTATTCTATTAAAGAACTGTGATGGAACTTCTACGAGATTATCCTAGAATATATATTTTCATAGTCAATTCAGTTCAAATATAAAACCCTGAGATAAAATTGTAAACATAACTGTACCATAAAATATGTAATAAAAGTACTTATCAGTATGTGCTGAGCTAAACCATGAATTTTATATGTCTCCCTATATTTCCTCCGGGAGCAATAGTACTAATAAGTAAGGCAGCGAGACTATCATGAGTGTACGTGGTATCTCCAAGTGACGTTTACAATTAAACAAGTGATATATCCTACCAGCGCAATATAATAATCATTCACCTGCATAATGAAGTAGAGACTTTATAATTATATGTCTGTACGAAAGTGTACTTACTTTAGCTCCTGCCATGATATAGGACCTGCTTAAGATTCCCTGTTTATTTTTAAGTTTGGTGAAGCCTACATTGGGATTGGATGTACAGTTGTGTCTATCCATGAACCCAATAACTAATAAACAATTGTTGCAACTCTTGTCTTACTTGTCTTAAACATTAAATTTGCATAAATATTAATTAGAGAAAGTGACAAAAGTGTATTGCGCTTTTATTATATTTATTTATAAGTGTTTAATATTTATAACACTCCTTCTTTATAAAGTTAAATAAAATTTAACTTATAGTTTAATATTGTGTACGTATTTTCTTTTAATAATACCTAAAGGGCTGTCTGCTTAACGGCATAGTTACTGTGGTGAAGAATTATGTGATTGGCCAGCGTACTTGACTAATCCCTCTAGTTAGTAATAACATCGCGTCATCGTCAGCAGTCGGACGGCGTCGCTTCGTTGGCTCGGTCGGCATTCCAGAATACAACTCTTGAGTGGGTGCACCTCGAGTGACGTTGCTAGTTTTGGGGCTGTAGTTCTTCATTTCTTTAATATTATTTGATTTTAACACCCAAGGTTAGGGTATTTATTGAACTCCATTGTTTCGTTTTAAAAATAATTCCGAAATGCGTATCAGGAATGCGTGGATCTCGATCTCGATTAGTCGTTTTGGGCCGAGAACATGTCAGTTAAATGACAGCACATGAAATTTCATGGGTTAGAACTAAACTTTTGACTAAAATGTTTAAATGGGTAATATGTTCAACAAGGAAATCGCAAATTAAATACCTTTTTTAAACAATTTAACACAATAACATGCTATTTTATGTTATTTAGGCTAATGAAATGAGCGGCACATATTATAACTTTATAAGTAACCACGTGTAATCCTTTTACACGAAACGTAGTGTGGAGTAAGCATATCGTATAATAGCAATATTTCGCTTATGCAAATATTCATTGTTTGATGTATCCTATAATATAACATCATTATTTGTTCCTAGAGAAGTACATTTCTTTTTCAACTTACCAGTTAAAAACGAGAAATCTAACAATTCCTGGTCCATACAAGAAGACTCAAAAAAGGAATAAACTTGTCTAAGTATATAACATAACAATGTGCAAATCAAACAGTTGTGTATATGTCAACTTCACTTTTAATCGTCCTGGACCTGTGCAATCACCCTGATTCTTGTATTGTCTCGGATGTTTTATTGAAGAACAAATCTACACACCGAAAGTCTTACTTGCCTTCACTAACCCTAAGGAATACCATTCTGCTATTTTCCTCAATTGTCCAATAAAGCTCCCAAATGAAGAGCAGTAGAGATAGAATAAAGCTCCCAAATGAAGAGCAGTAGAGATAGAACTTACTGGCAGGAGAATCACTGAACCTACGAAAAGGTACACCCACTGCTATTTATTTCTACATTTCAAAACCTCCTGTAAAAATCCTTGTATTTAGTGTATTCGCGAAATAACGGAGATATACGTTTTTTGAAAAAAAAGTATTAATAGTTCATGAGTCCGTAACTGTATTATAAAATCGGAGTAATTATACACTCGTAATTATTGATAAAACTCAAACAAATAATTGTTTGTTTGTAAAAATATACGTTGTAAATTAATTAAAATTTCCCTCGTGTAAAGTTCTCATGTGACACTTTATATATCTTTATCTTTATATCTATCAGGCTCTGATAGCTCACTTTTCCTGAGATTGTCTCTATGAACTAGCTTCTGAGAGTTCCTGACATCTGGAAACTGGGTGTTCAAAGGGAATGTCACTAAGAGATGCCATAGAAGCTTTGAGGCTTTGGGGGCTGTCTTCTAACACAAATTAGTTAAAACTATTAACATTATAGAAATAAAATAAATATCTTATTAAATTTGAGTTTTTAAATTAATTATGTACTTTTTATATTAGAAAACAGAATATAAATTTATATATTTTGGATCGCCTAAACAGCACAATGTTAGTAATATACTTCTTAGCCCAGTTCATATGGAACCGTGCAAAAAAGTGTAGTACCACACAAAGAACATTCCTAGGTAATAGCATATTCTTGTTGGTCTCTCATTAGTCCAAAAATATCTCAGGCTACTAGAAGTAAAAATTACTAAAGCTATGAGAAGATACACTTGCTAATATCTATGGATAGTTTTAATACTTCCTGTGATAATTCGTTTATGCAGTATGTTCACAGCGAAACACACAAACACTTAGTAAAATATTGTTTTTTTAAATAATCTTAAAAATTTCTGAAATTTGATTATTTATTTTAGGAATAATAAGTAATACACACGGTTCTTATTTAGGCTTTGTCCGTCACTACCAATGGTCGTTTTAAAATGTTTGTGAGGTGTTTAGTAAAACTAAGTACTAAATAGTCGTTATATTTTTTTTCATGGAAATGTTAAAAAAAAAATATTCCGATATATATTTTGGATGAGTAGAGGGTATTATATACAGGTAAATAATACCCACTAGTAGCCAGTTCGTTTTAACTTCTCCGTACTGTAAGAGATCTATGCCGTAAGGCTTGTTATCTTTGCGTTTGACCCGTTTCGACTTCAATTCGTATCTTTAGATAAGGAGTTTTGTGTAGAATCAGCATATTTCAGCTGAAACACACTCTACCTTAGGACAGGATGTGGATTGCTAGAAAAATACCTTTACCTAATCTAATAATTATTCTTTTAATTTTCGGTGCAATCCTTTCAATATGTGCAAATAACATTTACTGTAAAGTCAGTATCTCAGTATCTCCTTCCCTAAAAAACTTACCTAAAACTGCACTATTCCTTGATTTTTCATACTGTCCTGGGCTTTACCGGACTTCATTGTAACAGTTGAAAGCGGCTTAGAGTATATCTGAAACTAATCCATATTGTAAATGTATCAGGGAATCCAAATGAAATATTACATTCGATTTTCTTCCAAAACATAAGTTCAATCAATCATATTAACAATTAATTTTGTTAAGGAAATATTTTTTGGTTTAATGTACGGCAATCTGTTTTATATTCACGCATATATACAATATACGCATGTTTTTACAATGTGTTAGATATTTGTTTTTATCACTTAATATGAATTTGTCTTCCATGTTGTCAAGGAATATGTCAGCCAGTAATCCAGATAGTGGTGATCCCATTGGAAATCCTTGTGCATTACACTAATTTAAAATACAACAGTGTTCAAGGTTGTATTCTTCACTACTAAACCGTCGCCAAATGACATTAGCCACCACTAACCATTGTATGCCACCTTTAGACCATTCTTTTTTGTAATAGCAATGACTGTTTAATGTATTGATATGTGGAAAATTAACCCTTTATACGTTTACAAACCATATCAATGTATTTTACATCTATAAGGAAACTGTTCTATACTCGTAACTGGAATTTTTAGACACTTAATAATCGTTGAATGGAATCATATTTTTTTAATCTACTTAAATAAAACTGAATAACATAAATCAGGAGTATTAATACAAACCCAATCAATAAATATCACAAATAAAATTTAGGACTATCATATACGAATTTTTAATTCCCAGTCCATATAATGTTATAATTTAGAAAATTATGTCATGAAATCAATGCAGTAAATAACAATAGATTTTTCGAGTATAAAATATTAACAGTTTTGTATAGTCTCCATAGTTTTATAAATAGGTGAATTATATTGTTTTATCCATGGTCCAAGAATAATATGTCTTTACCAACAACTATCATTGACCAATTAAATTCTAAAAACTCAGAGAAAATATTGACTTTGAAAACTTTTGTTGGTATTATTTTAGGTAAAATATATATTTAAAACAATTTTTTTCTATTCACCATATAAAATTCATAAGGCATAAAACAACATTTATACAGAACAACATGGAACCATTGAGAGGTCACTTATAGATCTTGCTTCTACAGTTGACAACCGGCAGGAGTGTCGAGCCCCAAGATTAATAGTTATCTCGCTCGAGGTCTGGATCCTTGTTCACTTCCTTAGTTGTAATTAACAAACACTCTCTTTAATGAACTCATTAATAACACCAGCTCCACTTCATTGGTATGAGGGGGGCGGCACTTTTAAACCACCTTCTTATATTATAAAATTAGTTCACGTATTTAAAAAGGACTTTTTAATTATTCACGTAATTGACTTACGAAATGAAAGTAGAATAGCTTTATTCTTACAGACTATTTTAGTATTTAAAAACCATCACTACAGAATCACTATTTACACTTTTCGGGTAAGGGTTCAGTTATAAATTACCTTATTATTTTATGACATTAGGTTACATAAATTATAACGGCCTTTTGTTTGAAATTATCCACGTAATTATCTTTCTAAATGAAAGAAGAATAGCTTAATATTTATGGGCTCCTAAGTGTTCAACAACCGGGACAAAGCTAAAGTTGTATTTTAATATTTTTTTATTCTATTACTTTATGGAAATAAATTTGTTTATAAAATTTAGATGTGTGAGTAAAACACTAAAATACAGCTGTTTGTTCTTTGAAAACCCTTTACCAAATTACTTTTTTTGACACATCGTTGATAATTTTTTTATATCTTCATCCATTATGACTTTTACAACAAATAAGACGTTCTACCATTATATATATATATATATATATATATATATATATATTGTCCAGTCTGCATTTGGTGGGTCTAGCATTCTAAATAGCTCTAGGTGATTCATTGTTTTCTGTGTAAAATATAACATACTACCGAATTATTGTTCAGGTTTTTCTTTCTATTCCAGTTCATTTTATTAATGATCATTTTTCCGATACTCGTATACATAAATTACACTGAAATTTGCTATTGTATAGAAATATGTTATAATAGATTACATTCTCTAGCAAATGTTCCGGAAAATGATTATAATTGGTACTTTTAATATAGTAATCGGTAAGACGTCAAGATCAAGATTTAATAAATGTGAACTGCACCAAAATTTTAATTATTATTTATTTTTCTCAATTTAATTTACATCAATCTGTAAAATTTTAAAGTGATTCAATCATTTTATTGTACTAACGTCAACCCGAAAACTATTTCGTCCACCCATCTGCGTTTGGGAGTTGGGTGAAAAAGAATGTGTCACTAATTATGTGTCAACGTCCTGACTGACGTTCCATTTTTTCCCTATTGTTGACCCTTTCCTCATTTGGTTTTACATACGTTGATGGCCATTTTAAAATGAAAATCTATTATAAATATAGAAGCTTTTAAAGTTCTGTTCATTTGTTTTGGCATTCCAAGTTAGTTTATTCACTCACATTTAATTAAATATTACAACTGTATTCAAGCAGTTTATAAGTTGAAGATCTGCCTGAGACCTTTTAAGAACACAATCCCACTGGAGTATACAAAATTCCATATATTTATAGGAATAAAAATATTTCTTTTACTCTTGTGGATAGTCAACACACTACGTACACGTGATGTATGCATATCGGTCATAGGGGAACACAGCTCAAAGTAATAAAACCGTCATATTTATCTTAGATGGTTTAAGTTTCAGCCAATGACGACACAGCTCCATCCAGACTACTCACCTTACAGACGGATAAGCATTATTTGCAGTTTCTGTGTGGCGTGTTTACTGTTGTTGATTCTCCACACAAGACCAAAATATATTAAAAACTTGTATCAGTAATTGTTCGGTGCAGGTCAACCCGAAAACTCAACTATTGAACAAATAATGATTAACAGATGTCAATTTAGACTAATGTTTTGATGGTGCTCCTTAACGGAGTTTAGCCGAGTTTTAAACTGCCGAAATTTGTAAAATATTGGGAATACCAAAATACTGAGATTCAAAATAATTTTATATGTTGAGATGTAAAACCTCTCTCTACAAGCCATCCTTACAACTAATTTTTAAAATTTTTGTTTTTTGTTTAACTCATTACATGCAAATAGATGGTAAATTGCTAATGTTTTAATAACGACCAATATATCACATTACATCTGATTTTAGAAATGAGTCAATGCCAAGCAATTATAGTGTACACTTAAAGGAATGAACTATGCTAAATACCTGCACAGTATGTATCTATAGTATTCTATCAGTGATAATCAACGTAAACGTAATATATACTGCAAACACAAATAGTGCAGTTAATCTGGCGATAACAAAACATGCTCGGTTACTAAGCCGAGCAGAGTTGTGTGATTTTTCCCCGCTACCAGGAACTGCTCCACAACAGCCAGTAAAATTCTAGATAAGAATAATTTTGATTGCTCACTTTTGGATCACCATTTCGTTAAATTTATCTTTGTTAACGATTATATAATGCTGTACCTTAGGTTTAATAGTGATACTATGAATTTATAATTTGATTTGTGCGTTACACAGTTAACTTGCTCATGTAAATGCAAGAACTAACATGATTGCGTTAATAATTTATAAAAATGATTAAACAAACTGTATATGAATAATATCTTAAAGTAATAGCGGTATATAAATTTAAACTTTTATGATTATCAGATTATATATCACTTAAGACTTGGATTTTGCTTCATCAAAACTTCTGAAGTAGTAAAATCAACCAGAAAGAAAGTCAGTCGTTTTGAAAATTGCTTTGCAATATGTGCACCGAGTCAATAGGAAACTCCTGTATTTAACATCTGCTGCAAGGAACAAACTGTATAACTGCAGTTTATGTTACATTCTCTTAATACTCCCACGTGACCTCTGTGTTGGAAGAAACGTCAGAAGTTTCTTGTCTACTTTGAATGGAAAAGATTAGCTAAGCAAGAAAATCACTTAAAACATATTTATCAAGTAATGAACATTGCTATTACTGTAATGTTGTTTTTAGTAGCTTTAGTTATCACTCAAAACAGACCATTAGATAACCACGATTTCAGTTTGAGGCTACAATAATATTTTCAATAACGAACTGGGTATTGGCAATTACTGATCGATTAAGTAGAACGTACTACAATTATACAAAATGTTTGTACAATTTTGCTCAATATTCAATATATCGTAAAACTGCTTGAAGTAACAATATTTGTTTTTATATATAGAAATATTTGGTGATCTCCTATTCTCATTGTTAAGTTAAAATGTAACGTAACATAGATATTTTTGTCGTATAAATTTAAGGATATAACTTGTGTCTTTAGTTGACCTAAGTATACCAATATCATAAAATTTCAAGGGCGAATGTGGAATCATTAAAATTCAACCCTGAAATTAATTTATAAATATGATATTGTTAGCAAAAGTTTGACGTTGTGTTAACCCAAAAAATTTAATTATGGTCGTTTTGAGCCATCTTGTAATAAGTCTTGAGATTTTACGAATTATTTAGGCAAGATAAAATTTAGAAACATTTCACATTTACGACTTAATATAATATAAAAACAGTGCTTAACCTATAAGTTCTGAACAAAAACGAATAAAAATGTTAATATTACCTCCGTCAAAAGAGGCCAATCACCTTTAAGCTATATTCTATCTGTACCCAAGTGTCACAGGGCCTGTGCGAGGATGTTATCAAACAGAACTACAGGGTGATCATTACAAGGTTGGCAGACCTGAAAAAGTGCTACGGTCACAGACAGCGCCGTTATTGAATTTGCTTGTTCTCTAACTTACATCCCAGGTCAAACAAATTACGTATTACCAAACTAAGCTTAGTGATTTGGCGGACTAACTCGTAAAAACTTTATCGTTCTGAACAATAATATTTGAAAATCTGTTTTGATGACGATTTATAATACTATTACTCTAATATTGCAGGAAGAAAAAATTCACTCGATGGTTATTTTTTTCTATTTCACTGTATGAGTTTATTTATCTCCACGCGTGTTGTTCACTTGGCTGATAATATTGTTTGTAATAAGATAACCTAACACTTTAACTTAGATAGAATATGTTAAATTTTAATTTAAATTACATGCAATAATCTATGTAAAAAATTCAATGATGGGTTGTGTCAGGGCCGGCAAAATTATGCAACTACAACCTATTTACCAGTTTGTGTCTTACTTCAGACACATTAATTTCAACACCATTTGTCACAGGCGATAAAATATAATAAATAACACGTTTGTAACAATCAATATTAAAACCTGCAATAGAATCATAACAAAATAGATAATGAGTGCATAGAAGTACATTCCAACGGTAAATCTATTTGTGATGGCGAACATTTAAACTACATATGTATAATTAAGTACATTATTGTATACTTGTAGATGTATTTTCAATTTATTTAAAATATTTCCAGCAATGTAAAACACAAGTGTTTACAAAATAGGTCGTTCTAGGATAACGAAAATATTGCTTCTTATCACCATAGGCAGCACGGAGCTCTATCATATTGTGTGACAAGTATATTTACATCCTATAGCTAGCAGTGCAGCTTGCATGTAGTTAAAACTTTGCTAGTTTCACTTGGTTACTCTCGACATGTAGTTAGTATATGAAGCACAGCAGTTTTAAAGTTGAGTTTCCTTACATTCATAACTTATTAAAGATCTTGTGTAAAGCATAAAATACTAATTTGTTGCACCGTTAGAAGAAATGAAATAATTACTAATAAATATTTTCCCCTTGTTTTATGTGACATATTTTTCAATATAACTAATTGAAACTTTCCTACTATATAATCCTAAAACTATTTACAGTTATTGAATGCTGTTATGTAACGAAACTTCAGTTCAGTTAAAATCTATCTTCTATCCTTTCTTTTGAATATCACACAATTTTTTACCGGTTTAAAACAGCCTCACGATAATACAAGAGCAAAAGAGAGACGAGTTCCTCTCTCAACAAGTGACGCAAGCCGTAAGTTGTACACACAAGGTCTCTTTCCTTCCTGTTTCCTTCGGGTTCCCTTAAATTACATTTCCATCTCTGTGAAACCTACTCACATCTTCACTTCGGAAGTTTAGTTCATACGTCGTAAACATTTCCAAGTTTAGTAAGGTGTCAGAAAAGTTTATTTCCCTGTTGGATTGCGGAAATGTGTTTGCCTTTCCACAACATCGAACTTAACCGAAACGAATGTCAACCACCTTGCTGTTAACTACTTTGATTTGGAATAATTATTCCCCTGAAAAAATATTGAGAGAGTTGTGATTCCAGAAGAAAGCCGTTATAATAATTTCATTATTACATTTCAGAGAGTCGTGTAGAGATATTTGCTGACTTTACCCATCGATAGACGATACTGTGCTGCTTATGAAAATGCACTTGGTTGGGTATGAAGGTCACAATTACGAGACAAGGGTTGGGAACAACTATCGAGTACAACACAGAACAACGGATTTAGCTTAGCTCCCCAACCAATTCGGTGCCAGTATAATTAAAGGGTTTACGTAAATGCTTAGAAACTTTAAAAAATTTCACTGAATTGTTAAAACTCATTTTGATTCCAGGCGTATTTTACTCTGTTGATGATGCGCACCGCTGCGCTGGGACAGTTAGAAGCTCATACAAAATCTGTATCAGATAATAGTGCAATGACTCAGTGAATGTCCTTATAATGTATGATTAATTTAATATCAATTCATTATTTGTATATAAAATATATTCTAATACCTGTAAATTAATGCTGCTTACAATACAATGTACATTGTGTTAATGCAATAAACTATTATTATATTCTAACAAATTTATTCGTTTTTATATTTTAATTTGATGAACGTATGTGTACATTTTCAACCTTGTAGAAAATATGGATATTGACAAAGAAATATATAAATGCTTTCTAGGATTTCCCACCTAATTTCAACTCTAACTGATGTTTGATCTGCATGAAAAGACTCTAGCTAAGAAAGAGCTGTATTGAGATAATTTTTGCTCGTCTAACTTCCAGTTTTATATTTCTTGGAACTGACAAGACAAGATGGTCAAGCATATCTTGGAACAAATGATTTAAGATTAACTGATAATTTTATACTATTTTTATTCTCTAAAATTTAAATCAGAAAACACAATAAATTGATAGAAGAAATTGAAAATTGTGGTAAATTAAGTACTATTAAAGGAACCATATCTTATTCCAAAAGTGATGAATTTTCAAATAGTTTTGAATCAACTTTTAAATTTGCAAAGTTTGAAGCGGTCGGTTATTTAGCACATTTCGGCTTAGGATTCTTTGAAAATGTAAATTTTCCAATCTATAAAGGTGGATTTTACATTAGTTTCATTAGAGCTCTAGCTAAATATGACCATCTTAATGTTCCTGGCTTAATTTAAATAACTAAATAGTAAATATAAATTATTTAATGAGATATCCATGAATGCAGTTTAGAAGTATCTACAATGATAATATTTCTATGATGCTAACACTCATACCAGTTGAAGTACCTCTTGGCTCGTAAGGAAATAAAACATCATTTACCTTTTGCACTCGTTGTTAGAAATTAAAAAGACGCAATGCCAGTTCGACAACACTGATGGAAGTACAATAAATGTCTCGGCGACTGCAGACCCAGCATGAAGTTAGTTAAGACATAACTAAATTCTAGAGTAATGAACTCAGCAAGTTGTCAACAATGGTGTAAAGTTGAGCCATGTACTTATGATAGCTGAGTCATTGAAGGGCCTTAATTGCGGCTTTACCGCCTTGATTACTTTTCCTCTGTATAATGGAACCCCGCTGTTCTGGAAATATCACAAAGGGCACGCTGTTTTTAAAAGCACATAGAAACTATTTCATCCTATTATATGTACTTTGAAAGAAGCAGTTTTCTTGTACTTCAACTTTCAGGTTAAACTATTTGTAGTGATTTAGGATTCTCCGATATTTTGTGGCAAGATGAAATGTGATACAATTTTAGTTTTCTCCTATAAACTCCGCAAGGGATTGTCGGGATAGCTTAAACATCTCGTCATCAACATAAATGTAGTCGATTGCAAAAGGTGCTTCTAAGGTTGTAGGTGTGACTCATAACATGTGTAGTAACTTAATTACACCTCCTTAATATATTTCCATCGACTATTTTAGTATGTGCTTTAGCACAAGACTTTTGTGTGTGAATAATTTTAAAGACCTTATAAAGTAGTAAAATAAGATTAAAGATATAATAAAGATACTATTTACAGAAAGCGCTATGTAATGCTTAGGAATGATTGAGTAACATATTTTTAGTTTTGTAAATTAACAGCATTAATTAGTTGTTTTATTCCCTTAAATCGTTGTTATTACTTGAATCGTTCTCACTAAATTGGAATTGATTTAAAACCAATATCACTGAACAATATTACATCTTTAAAGGAAAAGTGAATGCCATCGCCTAAATACTGTCATTATTATGTGTTTTACACTCAATGTTTTATATTCAATACTATTTGCTATTCTACCCCATTTTTAATCGATATTTTACTGAAAATTGATAATTAATACGAATTGTAAATCATTTAGGAAGAAATACAAAATAAGAACTAATATAGTAAAACTATCTTACACCTGATGTTATTATTGGGGTTTAAAAGTAACAGTGATTTGTTACTACACAGTGTATTAGACCGTTGTGTTAATATCATATTTACTTACTTTTGACAACCTTTAGAGATACTATATTACATTTTTAGACAAATAATGATGATAAATTTTACATAAATTGCTTTTATATTAAAAAAAGGATAATTTAGTTCACTCCTTAATACAATTATTGGAGAGATTATGGATAGCCAAACAGATTCTTCACGAGTGACCAGCAATTAGTTTAACAATTTATTTTAGCGAAGAAAGGAGGTAGTTTCCATAATACCCAGTGGGAGAGAGAGGAAGGGCAGCCGCAGTGTTATTGGAAATACATAAAACTCTTTATCAGACTATCAGGTGAGAGGAAATCGGTTTGACTTTGACAGGTAACTGGAATTTTCTTCGTCCACGAGGATCTTTTGTTTGTTTGGGTGTACGTTACAATTAATTAATGATAAGTATACATTGGTTTTATTGTAATTTGTATGATTTAATTATTTAATTATTTTATTTATTTATCTGAAACATAGTGTTTTACAAATATGTAGAATCTCAGGGGTTTTGGATTTGGATAAAGTTTGTAGTGTACAAGCCAAACAACACTAATAAATACTATAAGCTGAATGAAAGGTACGTGGTCTCTTTCATTATTATGTAACAACTTGAGGGTTCGGGTCAGAGGAAGTTATCATGCTTAAAATACCTCAAAAAATAAATTTCCTCTTTTAAGATGTTAATTTTTGGACTTAATAAATGTATACGTAATTTATACAACAACACAGAACGTCACACCATATTTATTTGGCTTCAAAATTAAACAAATTGTATATACCAGAGTACAAAGCGAGACCAGCTCGAGTCTGCCATCCATCGTGGTCTCGAACAGTGAAATAATAGGCAATACAAATAGAACAATTATTTTGTGAATGGTTTGGAAACTTTATGATCTGGTTGGAGTAACAGTGCGAACGGAACTATAGTTTTCTGATATTTGAACTCGTTCTAATGAGGTATATGTGTTGTTTTTCTATAGAGTCTTGCCATGCTTCGACTTTTCATGGAGAATATAGGTTTAACAGTTCGATGTGTACCTATGTATGGTGGATCCCTTTATTGGTTCAAAAGTAATTAGTAGTTTAGATATTTTAATAATTCCTTTGGTTAGTTTTTATGAACCTCAAAGGAGAAAGTGAGCTTTGAAGACATACTCTCTTCTTCAGTATGTATTTAATAAACCCTTATCACTCTCAAAAGAGTCATTCATGCTGTCATTAGGCTCTAGACAGTCATTTCAACCGATATGAGGACCAAGCAGAACAACTTTTACCATTCCTAAATTCTATATCACCAACAATTAAGTTAAAAAACAGAAAAATCAGAATTAACATTCTCGATATAAGCATTTCTAATATTAATTTATTGTAATCAATAATTTGTTAAATGTATAGAAAAAGAACCCAAATCTATAGGAAAACAAATTACCAGCATTTCACTCAATGATAAACAGAATGTTGAATATACCAAAGATTAATGAGAAAAATAGTAAATAAAAAGAATAAAATATGCAGCTGTCAAAAATGTAGACAAAATGAGTAAGAATAAAACAAGGAAAATCAATAAAGTCACGATATAATCCTAGTAATAATGAAATTCAGAAACATATATGTGTACCTTTCAAAACTAAAATGAATAAAGCTGTTCGAAAAACCTTTCAAAATTCAAAATTTTCATTAGTTACCAAACAAGAAACAATACATTTAAACTTATTAAAAACAAAGTAAACCAAACAGATGAAAAACAAGAATTATACAAACAATCTGGAGTATACAAATTTAACTGTTGTGACTGTGAAATATATTATATTGGACAAACTTTCAAAAATGTTAATGCAAGATTTAAAGAACATATAAAGGCTTTGAAAACAAATAACCTTTACTAGAATCTTACCATAACTACACTAATATTGAAAGAATATGGAAATTTTAGTTATCGAATGGAAAAGAGAAAAATTAAACACGAAAGAAGAAAGAAATATCTATCTAAATTATAATAAATATGCTCATCACATTTCAAATGGCAATCTGAAAAATAAGACAAACCCGATAAAAAAAAATTAAATGCTGAATGTTAATCAAAATTACAACTGTGCCATATAAATTTAACATCTGTTTATATTTATAAACATGTCTACATGTGTATATTTAGTTGTTTATTATTTATTTAAAGGTTAATGTACACACTGATGGTGTTTGAATACTGAAAACACAAAGTTAAAGTTGTGATAGAAAAGTATTAATATTTTATCTCCTGTAAGCCATAAACTTTGTAGTCGTAAGAGCGGTACCACCTCGTAAGCCTTGTCCGTAAGTAAAATTTACGTATTAAATTGTGTGTATTAAAAATTAATCCTTTCATAAGAGTCACCTATTTTTAATATACTATAAGGATATTCTAAAACCTAAACAAAATTTGGATACGCGGTAGTTAAATTCTTACAATATGACACTTACCTTAACCCTGGTAAAATAATAAAATTTGTCGTCATGTGCTTAAATTAAGATGTCTGCCAGTATAGTCGTCTTTTAAATACATGTAGGTATTTTCTAAAAGGATTCTTTATACTTGCACTTGTATATATATATATATATATATATATATATATATATATAATGCCTATATATATACACACAAAAAATACCGGTATAAAAGAACAAAATAAAGAGTCTAACAGAAAAGTAAAACATTGCACACCATTGCTGGTTCTAAGACCATCAAAAAAACAACAGCTGGGATGAAGCCAACATAATTTAGCGGGAACCTTATTTCTTTAAAAGGAAATCTATTGAAACTATACACATTAATTTTGCAGAACACCCAATCAATCAACCGAAATCATGCCACTTTGGTCGCCGATTCTGAAAAATGCACTAAAAAGAAAACCAAATGTATCCAACAGATCAGATACTTATAATAAACCAATGCAAGATTCACAGCATGGTTTTAAGCATCTAACATCTAACCAATAATAAAAAAGGCCCACTCTTGTTCCCTTATGTTTCCGATGTGACGATTGCTTTTTACCTTTAGCCTCTGGTCATTCGTAGGTGGTTCGTCAGCGAATGCAGACCTATTGTTGCCTGCATTCTGAAGTTCAGTTGTAACGATTAGTGTTGTGTTGTTGTTTATTAAGTGCATGTTTTAGAGTTAGTGAAGTTGACACACAACATGTTAGTTGTGATTTCTGATTTATATGCTTGTCACAACGCTCTGGTATGATTTGTTTATTTTAACCTAGTTTGTAATTATGTGTTAGGTTAGTTATTTACCTGAATATTAAATAATACGGCAGACCTCGTCACGTAGTATTACTGATTTTTTGTATCAGTATTTACCTAGTAGAATAACCCCAAAAAATCCTGTTTCCTTTACAATCCAAACATCGTCGAAAACAAACTTCAAACAAAATACAAGCGTTTACATTGTAAAAAAATTAAAAATAAATCAGGCTGCGACAATTAAAATAGTATGTTACTTAGAAACAATTTTAAAAGTTTTGCATTATATCCAAAGAAACGTAGTTTATTATTAGTATTAGTAAATTATGGTATTTTGTGTGGAAGGAGTCTGCTGGTGCTAATAAATATAAGCAGCACGGGATGTTTTATATTAAACAATTAAGAGAACCTTCAAAGTCTCCATGAATGTCCCGCCACGGGGTTGTGGTTACACATGGGGAATCCGCATGCATTATGCTCTTGTTTTATTTATGTTATAACTGAGGGAATCTGCGTTATACATTTCAATCCTGGTAGTTTTAATATGGTTTTTGAATTGTAATAATGTGTTTTGGCATCACTAAAATAATGAAATATAGCATTCATTTATATTTTGAAAACGAAAAAACTAATTGTCTTACTGATATAATCAAATACTATAGAGAAAAATATATTAACTGCCACTAAAAAATCATAATTTAGTGCATATTTTATTGAACCTATGAACCTCAATCATGAATTTTATCAACCAAAGGTAAATACAATTTGCAATAATATCGTCAGGTAAAATATAATATATCAACAATTACATCAATAAATTAGCAAACGAGATTAAAAAAAATTTAAATAATATCACAGTTTAACCTACAACTAACATCAAGCTAACACCTAACAAACATTTTCTTACAAGGCTCTAACAATATAGTACCATCTTGATAACTTATGGGAGAGTAACTTAAATATGCAATAATGATTAGTTTAAAGTATAAAGTAAGGCCAATTTTATTTTATTGATCATTGGTATTATATCTTGGCTGATGATTAATAGACTATGTTTATTATGAGGGCTAAATAAACCCAATTCAACAATAACTGTAATCTGATCCTTGTTTTTCTTCAAGTATCTCTTAAATAGTTCTATTCAATTCAACTCCACTCAATTCCTTTATTGTAAAAAAAACATAAAATGCCTGGACATCGTAAAAATACATCTATATACGATGTGATATATAAAAGTAATAGATGAAAACAGAATTATTCATGTAATCTAACATAAAGTAAACTAATTATGGAAGTCTACATTTTTTTGTCTTCTAGGTGTTCTCAAACACTGTAGTATTCTTTTAAAATAAGGAACTTTTTAAATTTATTCAGGAATTCCCTATCATCAGCATCACTGTCAAGTAAAGAGGCAAAGAGTTGATGTACTAAATGCTTTGGATACATATACAAATCTAAAGCGATGCCAAGAATGAGTTTTAATACTAGGACTATTACAGATGCTGGAAATACACCATGCCCAAAAACAAACACGATAGAGGTCTTAGCAGTAGAAACATCTCGCAGTTCATTAAATTTTAGAGGATCCCACCGGATATACAACTGATTGGAGGTTCTCACACGTTGCCTACTCCAAGGCAGTGAAAGAGGCAATTGTTGGTTGGGCACATGTATAAAAGGGTGTAACAGAACTTTTACAGTATCTGCTTATTTTAACGCCACAAAAAAAATTACCGCATGTACTGAATTGATAAAGATTTTTATAAACATAAGATGGTTTAATAAAATTTAACTCAGTTAGCTTACCCTGATAAGTAGTTTTAACGATATAACTAACAACACGTTCCCTAGAGGAATAATCATCAGTTTCTTCAAAGCATGAATTACGTACTTTTTAAAACCACGAAAATAACAAAATGATATAATGAACTTAGTTTAGCACCATTGAGTAAAAATTAAATATATGTATCTATCTGATTATATCTTTGAAGCGTCCTTCTCTATCCGTCTGTATCTTCCGTTATAACTAGATTCACTGTTTCAACTAACTTCTGGCCTTCTAGACACCATTGGACGTCCTACTGATGATCCAATAATCATCGGACACTGAGTACCATTACTCAGATGTGGTTGGGACAAATTCTGTACCCTATTTCGCTTCAGCAGTACTTCTGACATGGGTGTCCTCTGAAAGCTTTACACGTACACTCGCTATTTTCGAATGGTAAAATCTGTGTGTTTTAGTTATCTTTTTACCGACTGCATTTTTGCCTTTCAAAAAATACTCGACTAGACCAGATTCACATATAATGCGTATCCTGACTAATGTGAGAAATCAAAATGGAACCTACATAGGTGTCGCATATTACTTGGATTGAATAAATACGCATGTTGCATCTAGGGCCACCATATTTCATAGGGTTAAATCTATGTGTCACATTCTACCTGGATTCCAAAGGACTAAAATCAAGGAGGATATTTCTTGGAGGTCTCTTGAAGATATTAGCTGGAAATGAATAATAGTAAACTTTACGGAATCTATAATTTTAGATTATGTAGCCTCTTTGACAATCATTCCAACACAAACACTTGTTTTTTAGTCAATTTGTATGATATTTTTTATTGTATTATTTACAGTATAATTCCTTTCTGTATATGTCTTGGTTTCAGATTAGTTTCAGATATACTCTAAGCCGCTTTCAACTGTTTAAAACGTCACTTCAGTTTAAAAATAACATTATATTTTAATTTTTCTATTTTATTTATTAAAACCTTTATCGTATTTTTAGCTGTTTCGCAACTTGCTTGTGATACAAATGTGAAGCAGACGCAAACAAAATACACAACTACGGCCACAGTATAGAGACAAATATGAAAATTCCAATGCTATGTTTTTTAGATAAATAATACGAGTACATTAACATAATATTTTGCAATACTATTATTATTTTTCATAGTACATAGATATTTTTGAGCTATAAAATATCACTAGCTTATAAATTTGTCTAATTATATCTAATCCTGGTCAAATCGCCAATTGTACAAGCCGACTGACTACCGGATTGTAGCGGCCTCGAATATTCGAGCCTGATACAATGAAGTCCGGAAAAGCGCAGGAAAGTATGAAAAATCAAGGAATAGTGCAGTTTTAGGGAAGGAGATATTGAGATACTGACTTTACAGTAAATGTAATTTGCACATATTGAAAGGATTGCACCGAAAATTATAAGAATAATTAGAGTAGGTAAAGGTATTTTTCTTGCAATCCACATCCTATCCTAAGGTAGAGCGTGTTTCAGCTGAAATATGCTGATTCTACACAAAACTCCTTATCTAAAGATACGAATTGAAGTCGAAACAGGTCAAACGCAAAGATAACAAGCCTTACGGCATATGCCTCTTACAGTACGGAGAAGTTAAAACGAACAGGCTACTAGTGGGTATTATTTACCTGTATATAATACCCTCTACTCATCCAAAATATATATCGGAATATTTTTTATTGAACATTTCCATGAAAAAAAAAAAAAATATAAGGACTATTTAGTATTTGGTTTTACTAAACACCTCACAAAAAATTTAAAAACGACCATTGGTAGTGACGGACAAAGCCTAAATAAGAACCATGTGTATTACTTATTATTCCTAAAATAAATAATCAAATTTCAGAAATTTTTAAGATTATTTAAAAGAACAATATTTTACTAAGTGATTATGTGTTTATCTGTGAACATACTGCATAAACGAATTATCACAAGAATATTGAAAACTACCCATAGATTATTAGTAAGTGTAACTTCTCATAGCTATAGTAATTTTTACTTCTAGTAGCCTGAGATACTTTTGGACCATCGAAAGACCAACAAGAATATACTATTACCTAGGAATGTTCTTTGTGTGGTAGGGGCTAACTACACTTTTTTGCACGGTTCCACATGAACTGGGCTAAGAAGTATATTACTAACATTGTGCTGTTTAGGCGATCCAAAATATTTAAATTTATATTCTGTTTTCTAATACGAAAAGTACATAATTAATTTAAAAAACTCAAATTTAATAAGATATTTTATTTATATACTGTTAATAGTTTTAACTAATTTGTGTTAGAAGACAGCCCAAAAAGCCTCAAAGCTTTTAGATCATCTCTTAGTGACATCCCCTTTGAACACCCAGTTTCCAGATGTCAGGAACTCTCAGAAGCCAGTTCATAGAGCTGGAGACAATCTCAGGAACAGTGAGCTATCACAGATATTGCCTAAGTGCCACATGAGAACCTTACACGAGGGAAATTTTAATTACTTTACAACGTATATTTTTACAAACAGAATTATTTGTCTGAGTTTTATCAATAATTACGAGTGTATAATTACTCATATTTTATAATACAGTTATGGACTCATGAATTATTAATACTTTTTTTTAAACGTATATCTCCGTTGTTTTGCGAATACACTAAATACAAGGATTTTTACATGAGGTTTTGAAATGTAGACATAAATATCAGTGAGTGTACCTTTCCGTAGGTTCAGTGATTCTCCTGCCAGTAAGTTCTATCTCTACTGCTCTTCATTTAGGAGCTTTATTGGACAATTGAGGAAAATGGCAGAAAGATATTCCTTAGGGTTAGTGAAGGCAAGTAAGACTTTAGGTGTGTAGATTTGTTTTTCAATAAAAAATCCTAGATAATACAAGAATCAGGGTAAATGCACAGGTCCAGGAAGATTAAAAGTGAAGTTGACATATACACAACTGTTTGATTTGCACATAAACATGTGAATTTTATTTATGTTCGTGTTCAGATACAATTTATAATGGATTAGTTTTCGTACAATATAAACTTCATGTCAAATATAACTACTACTATATACAATAATACACAATATATATATATATATATATATATATATAGAGAGAGAGAGAGAGAGAGAGAGAGAGAGAGAGAGAGAGTGGCTGCTCGTTAAATGGATGACCAATGAGCGATCCTGTTATTGCAAGCAGCCCGCCAGCCCGGCCAATGGTAGTGGTTCGGAAGTCACATTTAAGCCGTTGGTCCCCAGGATAAATGTTAGAGAGGGCTTCTTAGCCCTAACTTCGCTTTCGTAAAATAAGATATCCTTCAACTTTTTATATACAATTACAAAATTAATTTGTAAGCTAACTATTATTACTTGGTTTTTGCACCCTATACTTTATTGAAACATTTCATTAAAAAGCTGATCAAATACGAAAATACAAGTGGGTTTCGGAAGTTTAGTTCATACGTCGTAAACATTTCCAAGTTTAGTAAGGTGTCAGAAAAGTTTATTTCCCCTGTTGGGTTGCGGAAATGTGTTTGCCTTTCCACAACATCGAACTTAACCGAACCGAATGTCAACCACCTTGCTGTAAAACTACTTTGATTTGGAATAATTATTCCCCTGAAAAAATATTGAGAGAGTTGTGATTCCAGAAGAAAGCCATTATAATAATTTCATTAATTATTTCAGAGAGTCGTTTAGAGATATTTGCTGACTTTACCCAGTCTGTATATTCTCGAGACGATACTGTGCTGCTTATGAAAATGCACTTTGGTGGGGGGTATGAAGGTCACAATTACGAGACAAGGGTTGGGAACAACTATCGAGTACAACACAGAACAAAGGATTTAGCTTAGCTCCCTAACCAATTCGGTGCCAGTCTGGGACAGTTAGAAGCTCATAAAAAATCTGTATCAGATAATAGATATAGATAACAGCATTAATTTAGTTGTTTTATTTCCTTAAATCGTTCTCAATAAATTGGAATTGATTTAAAACCAATATTACATCTTTAAAGGAAAAGTGAATGCCATCGCCTAAATACTGTCATTTATATGTGTTTTACACTCAAAGTTTTTAATTCAATAATATTTGCTATTCTACCCCATTTTATAATCGATATTTTACTGAAAATGGATAATTAATACGAATTGTAAATACTTTATGAAGAAATATAAAATAAGAAGTAATATAGTAAAAATATCTTACATCTGATGTTATTAATGGGTTTTAAAAGTAGCAGTGATTTGTTACTACACAGTGTATTAGACAGTGTTGTGTTAATGTCATATTTTTACTATTACACGTTACTTTTGACAACCTTTAGAGATACTATATTACATTTTTAGACAAATAATGATGATAAATTTTACATAAATTGCTTTTATATAAAAAAAGGGATAATTTAGTTCACTCCTTAATACAATTAGTGGAGAGAATATGGAGAGCCAAAAAGATTCGTTACGAGTGACCAGCAGGTAGTTTTGCAATTTATTTTAACGATGAAAGGAGGTAGTTTCCATAATACCCAGAGGGAGAGAGAGGATGGACAGCTGCAATTATTGGAGACACATAAAACTCTTTGTCAGACTACAGCAAGTAAGAGGAAATCGGTTTGACTTCGAAAAGTTACTGGACTTTTCTGCGTCCACGTGGACCTTTTGTTTGTTTGGCTGTACGTATCAATTAATTAATGATAAGTATACATTAGTTTTATTGTAATTTGTATGATTGAATTATTTACTTATTTTATTTATTTATCTGAAACATAGTGTTTTACAAATATGTAGAATCTTGGAGGTTTTGGATTTGGATAAAGTATGTAGTGTACAAGCCAAATAATAATAATAAATACTATACGCCCATAAGAAAGGCACGTGGTCTCTTTCATTATTACATAACAACTTGAAGGTTCGGGTCAGAGGAAGTTGTCATGCTTAAAATACCTCAAAAAATAAATTTCCTATTTTAAGATGTTTATTTTTGGACTGAATAAATGTATACGTAATTTATACAACAATAAAGAACGTCACACCCTATTTATTTGGCTTCAAAATTAAACAAATTGTATATACCAGAGTACAAAGCTGAAAAATGTTGGTAGTATAAAGTTAAATGTATCCCTTGTAAGGTTCGAGATCACCTCGAGTCTGCCATCCATCGTGGTCTGGAACTGAAGCAATGGAAAATACAATTTTTAGAACAATTATTTTGTGAATGGTTTGGAAACTTTATGATCTCGTTGGAGTGAAAGTGCGAACGGAACTATAGTTTTCTGATATTTGATCTCGTTCTAATGAGGTATATGTGTTGTTTTTCTATAGAGTCCTGCAATGCCTCGACTTTTCATGGAGAATATAGGTATAACATTTCCGATGTTTACCTAAGTATGGAGGATCCGTTTATTGGTCCAAAAATAATTAGTAGTTAGTTTTAATAATTTCTTTGGTTAGTTTTTATGAAGGTCAAAGAAGAAAGTGGGCTTTGAAGGCATACTCTCTTTTTCAGTCTGTATTAAGTAAACCCTTATTACTATCAAAAGAGTCCTTCATGCTGTCATTAGGGTCTAGACAGTCATTTTATTTTTCTAGAAAGTTTTGCGGTTTGAGTGACTAGGGCTAGGCGTAATATCCGTTAGTAGCGAGTAAGATGCTGTGCCATATAAATTTAACATCTGTTTAAATGGTCCACATGTGTATATTTAGTTGTTTATTATTTATTTAAAGGTTCATGTACTGATGATGTTTGAATACTGAAAACACAAAGTTAAATTTGTGCTTGAAAAGTATTAATATTTTATCTCTTTTAAGCCGTAAACTTTGTTACCCGTAAACTTTGTAGTCATAAGAGCGGTACCACCTCGTAAGCCTTGTCCGTAAGTAAAATTTACGTATTAAATTGTGTATATTATATATTAACCCTTTCATAAGAATCATCTTTTTTAATATAATATAAGGATATTCGAATACCTAAACAACGTTTGGATACGAGGTAATTAAATTCTTACAATATGACACTTATCTTAACCCTGTTAAGTAAAATAATAAAATGTGTCGTTGTGTGCTGGAATTAAGATGTCTGCGTGATTCTTTATACTTTTACTTGTATATATATAAAACACACACACTAAATAACGGTATAAAAGAACAAAATAAAGAGTCTAACAGAAAAGTAAAACATTGCACACCATTGCTGGTTCGAAGATCACCAAAAAACAGCAGCTGGGATGAAGCCAACATAATTCAGCGGGAACCTCATTTCTTTAAAAGGAAATCAATTGAAACTATACACATTAATTTTGCAGAACACCCAATCAATCAACTGAAATCAGTCGAAATCATGCCACTTTGGTCGCCGATTCTGAAAAATGCACTAAAAAGAAAACCAAATAAATGTATCCAACAGATCAGATACTTATAATAAACCAATGCAAGATTCACAGCATGGTTTTAAGCATCTAACATCTAACCAATAATAAAAAAGGCCCACTCTTGTTCCCTTATGTTTCCGATGTGCCGATTGCTTTTTACCTTTAGCCTCTGGTCATTCGTAGGTGGTTGGTCAGCGAATGCAGACCTATTGTGGCCTGCATTCTGAAGTTCAGTTGTAATGATTAGTGTTGTGTTGTTGTTTATTAAGAGCATGTTTTAGAGTTAGTGAAGTTGACACAACATGGTAGTTGTGATTTCTGATTTATACGCTTGTCATAACGCTCTGGTATGATTTGTTTATTTTAACCTAGTTTGTAATTATGTGTTAGGTTAGTTATTTATCCGAATATTAAATAATACGGCAGATCTCGAAAAGTAGTGTTACTGATTTTTTGTATCACTGAACGGTGGTAAATGTCCCGAAAAAATCCTGTTTCCTTTACAATCCTCCCATCGTCGAAAACAAGCTTCAAATAAAATACAACCGTTTGCATTGTAAAAAATTAAAAATAAATCAAGCTGTGACAATTAAAATAGTATGTTACTTAGAAACAATTTTAAAAGTTTTGCATTATATCCATAGAAACGTAGTTTATTATTAGCCGTAACATATGCGAAAACAATGAAACCATTTGTATTATAAAATGATAGCATTTTCTGTGGAAGGAGACCACTGGCGCTAATAAATACAAGCAGCACGGGATGTGTTATATTAAACAATTATGAGAAGCTTCAAAGTCTCCATGAATGTCCCACCATGGGGTTGTGGTTACACATGAGAAATCCGCATTCATTATGCTCTTGTTTTATTCATGTTATAACTGAGGGAATCTGCGTTATAAAATTTCATCCTGGTACTTTAATATCGTTTTGAATTGTAATAATGTGTTTTTCACCACTAAAATAATGAAATATAGCATTCATTTATATTTTGAAAATGAAAAACAAATTCTCTTACTGATATAATCAAACTAGCTGTTTCCCGCGGCTTCGCACGCGTCTCTTAAGCTTTGCCCGTATATTTCTTTGCCTTCAAATAGTGTTTGGCTATTTAATATACGTAACTGTGTCGTAATTGCAGTTTATAATGTGCAGGCGCTTTGATAACTTTCATATCTTGCAGTACAGCCTGGTGGTGAGTTACATCAATGTGCATTGTATATAAACCTTCTACATAGAAAAATACAAATTTTCATAGTGATCGGTCCAATAGTTTCTGAGTCATTAAAGGACAAACACACAAACATTCATTTTTATATATTATTATTGATCATTGGTGCAATCTGAATTTAAAATTAGGCAATGACGTCTTCTATGCAACCTGCATTACACTACTGATCAAGCACTTTACAATAAAAATTTTCTATATTTTAAATGTTATCAAATGTTTCTGCCTCTTTGATGAACTTCAGCTGAAAGTATTAACAGCTGTTAAATATCAGTTCGCTTTGTATTATGTGTCATAGCGCAGTCTGTCGGATCCAATATAAAACACTCTAACATCAACAACGATTTATAATTAAAAAATTAATTAAATAAACTATTTAAATTGGACAAAATTTACTCTAGTATGTATGCCTATGTTACTTCCAGGAACGTGTAGAATCACTATACAAAATTTCACGATGTTTCGTGCATTGGTTCCAGAGTTATATCGGAACATACAAACAAACATTCGCATTTATATATATATATATATATATATATATATATATATATATATATAGATAATATAGAGAAAAATATATTAACTGCCACTAAATAAAACCACAATTTAGTGCATATTTTATTGAACCTATAAACCTCAATCATAAATTTTATCAACCTAAGGTAAATACAATCTGCAATAATCTCGTCAGGTAAAATATAATATATCAACAATTACATCAATAAATTAGCAGACATGAGATTAAAAAAATATTTAAATAACATCACAGTTTAACCTACAACTAACATCAAGCTAACAACTAACAAACATTTTCTTACAGGCCTCTAACAATACAGTGCCGTCTTGATAACTCATGGGAGAGTAACTTAAATATGTAATAATGGTTAGTTTAAAGTATAAAGTAAGGCCAATTTCATTCTATTGATCATGGGTATTATATCTTGGCTGATGATTATTAGACTATGTTTATTATAAGAGAGCTAAATATACCCAGTTAAACCCAATTCAACAATAACTGCAATGTGATCCTTGTTTTTCCTCAAGTATCTCGTAAATAGTTCTACTCAATTCAACTTCACTCAATTCCCTTTATTGTAAAAAAAACATAAAATGCTTGGACAACAGTCAAAATACATCTATGTACGATGTGATATATAAAAGTAAGAAATGAACACAGAATTATTTATGTAACCTAACATAAGGTAAACTAATTATGAAAGTCTACATTTCTTTGTCTTCTAGGTGTTCTCACACACTGCAGTATTCTTTTAAAATAAGGAACTTTTTTAATTTATTCAGGAATTCCTTATCATCAGCAACACTGTCAAGTAAACAGACAAAGAGTTGACGTACTAAATGCTTTAGATACATATACAAATATAAGGTGATGCCAAGAATGAGTTTTAATACTAGGACTATTACAGATGCTGGATATACACCCAGAGGTACCGCCACCATGCCCGAAAACAAACGCGATAAAGGTCTTAGGAGGAGAAAAAATGTCGCAGAAAATTAGATTTTAGAGGATCCCACTGGATCTACAATTGACTGGAGGTTCTCACACGTTGCCTACTCCAAGGCAGTGCAAGAGGTAATGTTGGTTGGGCACATGTATACAAGGGTGTAACAGAACTTTTACAGTATCTGCTTATTTTAACCCCACCACAAACATTATCGCGTGTACTGAATTGATAAAAATGTGCATAAACATAAGATGGTTTTATAACATTTACCTCAGTTTAATTACCTGATAAGTAGCCTTAACGATATAACTAACATCAAGTTCCCTAGAGGTATAAACATCAGTTTCTTCAAAGCAAGAATTACGTACTTTTTAAAGCCACGAAAATAATAAAATGATATAATGAACTCAGTTTAGCACCATTGAGTAAAAATTAAATATCTGTGTCTATCTGATCATATCTTTGGAGCGTCCTTCTCTATCCGTCTGTCTCTTCCTTTATAACTATATTCACTGGTTCAACAACCTTCTGGCCTTCGGGTCATCATCGGACGTTCTATTGATGATCCAATAATCATCGGACACTGAGTACCATTACTCAGATGTGGTAGGGACAAATTCTGTACCCTATTTCGCTTCAGCAGTACTTGTGACATGGGTGTCCTCTGAAACCTTTACACGTACACTCGCTATTTTCGAATGGTAGAATCTGTGTGTTTTAGTTGTATTTTTACCGACTGCATTTCTGCCTTCCTTATCAAACTATTCCTTAATAATATAAGGCAATAAATAGTGATGTAAATGTCATCACTGCTGTGCTTATGAAGTTTTAATAATTCAGATAACTTACTAAAGTTAAGTTCGTAAAACTTAGAAGACTGCCATTAGGATGAGATTACATTACTTTGGCTGTTATAAAGTCACCAGATGGTAAAGATAGAGTACTTGGTTAAGTTTGTTTGGAACTGCTGGGCATTCGCTACAGTTTGTTTTTAATAGTTCTTAAAGCGTTTTTTGCACTAAGCTGAATGTTTTTGCACTGCACAGGTTTTTATTAGTTTATAGTAATAACTCATTCAAACTTGAATATTCGTTTCCGGATGATAACCGCGGTGCACTCCCATCTAAAACGAATATATTATTAAGAACAACACAAGTAGTGTTATAACCTCGTGTGTTTGATCTGACAATATTGCTACTGTAACTTAGTTAAATGTATCTTTATAACGTAACAATGCTCAACACCATTTGTACGTACTTTGCGTACCATGGCGTAAATTATAATTCTAATGTGAGAAGTCGTTCTAACAATATCAATAAGGGTATTCAAAATTATGCCAACGAATCACCTAGCACTGTCCATATTAATATTTAATGGTGGATTGTTACTTTCACGTTACTTCATTATCGAATTGTTCATTAACTCCACCACTTTAGATTTATATTCAAACGGCTGTTATACCAATTATTCTATTAAAGAACTGTGATGGAACTTCTACGAGATTATCCTAGAATATAT
The DNA here is from genome assembly GCF_021130785.1 of Homalodisca vitripennis. Taxonomy (NCBI): domain Eukaryota; kingdom Metazoa; phylum Arthropoda; class Insecta; order Hemiptera; family Cicadellidae; genus Homalodisca; species Homalodisca vitripennis. Next base: position 211,684 of record NW_025776171.1, read on the forward strand.
ATTTTCATAGTCAATTCAGTTCAAATATAAAACCCTGAGATAAAATTGTAAACATAACTGTACCATAAAATATGTAATAAAAGTACTTATCGGTATGTGCTGAGCTAAACTATGAATGTTATATGTTTCCTTATATTTCCTCCGGGAGCAATATTACTAAGAAGTAAGGCAGCGAGACTATCATGAGTGTACGTGGTATCCTCTAGTGACTATAAAAATTAATCACGCGATATATCCTACCAGCCCAACATAATACTCATTCACCTGTATAATGAAGTAGAGACTTTATAATTATATGTCTCTACGAAAATGTACTTACGTTAGCTCCTTCTTAAGAGTTCCTGTTGATTTTTAAGTTTGGTGAAGTCTACATCGGGCTTGGATGTACAGTTGTGTCTATCCATGAACCCAATTACTAATAAACAATTGTTGTAATTCTTGCCTTACTTGTCTTAAACTTTAAATTTCCATAAATATTAATTAGGGAAAGTGACAAAAGTGTATTGCGCTTTTATCATATTTATGTATTTATTAGTGTAAAATATAAAACCTCCTTCCTTACAACGTTATATAAAATTTCACTGATAGTTTAGTGTTCATAGGTATTTTTATATATAATACCAAAAGTTCTGTCTTCTTAACTGCATAGTTACTGTGGTGAATAATTTTATGATCGGCCAGCGTACTTGACTAATCCCTCTAGTTAGTAATAACACCGCGTCATCGTCAGCAGTCGGACGGCGCGGCGTCGCTTCGTTGCGTTGGCTCGGTCGGCATTCCAAAATACAACTCTTGAGTGGGTGCACCTCGAGTGACGTTGCTCGTTTTGAGGCTGTAGTCCTTCATTTCTTTAATAATATTTGATTTTGTAACCCAAGGTTAGGGTATTTATTGAACTCCATTTTTTTGTTTTAAAACATAATTCTGAAATGTGTATCAGAAATGCGTGGATCTCGATCTCGATTACTCGTTTTGGGCCGAGAACATGTCAGTTAAATGACAGCGCATGATATTCCATGGGATAGAACTAAACTTTTGGCTAACATTTTTAAATGGGTGATATGTTCAACAAGGAAATCGCAAATTAAATACCTTTTTTCAACAATTTAACACAATAACATGCTATTTTATGTTATTTAGGCTAATGAAATGAGCGGCACATATTATAACTTTATAAGTAACCACGTGTAATCCTTTTACACGAAACGTAGTGTGGAGTAAGCAAATTTGTTGTTTTAGGACCTAAGTAAAAACTGGACATAATAAAACGTTTAAGTAAAGGCGAAACTGCGACGAGTCTATCGGTGTTTTATGGTGTTTAGAGAACATATACAACGTGATGTTGATAAAGTATAACACGTGTCAACAATGCAGAGCATAGGATGGAGATGACCGAACAAGAAAGACAATGAAACCCGAAAAACATTATTACATGAATGTTACAATCTACAGAGGGTCTTTTCAAGCAAAAGTAAGGAATTTCCAATTGTAAAGCCTATAGGCATGACTTAGACTGTTGAAATGAACAACAAACTTGAAGTCTTTTAAAGCAAGCATTCGATACCTCAAACAAGTTTAAATTTTGTCATTATATTCGGCAACTTGACATAACAGGAGAAAACTCAGTATGATAGGTTTGAAATTGCTGATTTCTAAGAACAAGTTAATAAAAAAAAACATCACTGAATTGGATCATGTCATAAATAGTTTTATTTCATATTACAATCGTTTTAGCGAATTTATTTTCTCTCCGAAATATATTACATTAATAGTGCTTGATATATGTCTATAATATAATTGATTTAGGTCATGTTTTGGAGGAATAATACAGTGTCACTGTCATCTGTCTATTCGCTCAACCGTCACAACCTGGTTGCCTTATCGAAAGACTTTCTTGTCCACAACATTAAACCTCAAACCAACTATTTATCAACTACCCTGATATTTTTACAGTAATGTTGAACTGCTGTTGCTTAGCTGGTTTCATGAGTTCTAAAAATTTATTATTAACCTCTTACAGTGCTTGACCTAACGTTTAAACAAAAATGTTAACGTAACTTATGGAAACATGATTGCTCAGATTTTAGGATAATGGTCTGCTAAATCTGAAATAAATTGTTACACTAATTGCTATCTAGACTACTTTAAATATGTTAGGCCTTCATTTTATTACTTTAAATTGTTGAAATAACCATTGAGAATGTTATATAATCCCTATAGGTTTCACATTTTAATAATACTAGTTTACACTGACTTATTTTATTTATCATTTTAACATCTTTAATTACTGGAACTGCATAGATCACCTAAATATAAAATTATTTATAATTTTCCAATATTAAATCTTTATGTCACGTTGAGAATATTTTGTATGCAAGAATTGCTACAGGAAGTGTTACGAACTACCCATAGACAGCAGCAGGTCCGCCTATCATAGCTTCAGTCATATTCTTACACGTAATATTTTCCCTTTATACTGTTCTGAACTGTTGGTCTTATTGGATCAGCGATATAAACGAGAAAGTCGCTTGACAGCGCCATTGTCCAAGTTAGCTGTAAATGTTAGACCAACTAGTTGTACATGACATAATAATATAACCATCAACCATCTATTAATATTTCATTGAATAACCGTTGATGAATGGTTGAATTTGGTAGAATAGATCCATATCGTTTTATTGTACCAGTTCACACTGACCTACCAACTCTCAAATAAGGAATACAGGCGATGGGGATATTGGATGTACGCAATGGTGCGAACAGATCATATTAGTATTATAACGGTGTTCATGGAGCATTGTGGAACGTTTGTTCTCAGCTAACCCTTTTTTATGCAGGTTTTCCGATGTTCTAGAGGAGTTTATGGTTTTTCCTCTGGCATTAGATGACTTGTGAGGAGATTTCCTCCCTCTTTCGACTGCACTTTATCTTGGAGTAATCAATTGGTGGCAAATATCAGTTTATTCGCTTACGACATCCATTGCTTTGAAAGTGGTTTTGCTAATTTTGTTGTGTATCTTTGGAAGCTCGATAAAAACTGGGTCGAAATAATATTGTTTTATTATTTTTCCAAGGAATGTGATAGTAAGAGAAAATTCCCTACATCTATTTCGTATATTGGAGTTATAGGTTAACTCAATTGTTGAACTAAATAAAAAAAATATAATTGTAAATCTCACCTTTTACAATAAAATTATTTAAACTTTAATAGAAATTAATTTGGTTGAATGGCCACACGCGTATGGCTCTAGGAGATATAATTCCTGACTTTAATTACATTTACAAATATTTCGAGGTTGGAAGCGGAGAAAATGTTTTTTAGACTGATATTTACAGTTCATTGTAACACTGAATAAGTGCTAATTAACTGTGTTTTGATATCATATGAAGTTATGATAAGGTTTGACTACATTTTTCAACATCACCACACTGAAATCTCTTCTAAAAAGTTTAAGGGTCTACATTTCTATATATTTAAAATTTATTATTAGAATCCATAATTTATTATTTGACCACACCTACACATATAAGACAGTTACTTGTTTGCTCGGATAAGAAGTTTATACTGAATGTACTGAGAGGTTAGAGTGTTAGCTATGGAAGAATGCAGTAACCGAATTTCATCAAAATGGCTCATGTCATCAAGTAGCAATATATTCAGGACGTGAGCAGGATATCTCACCGCGTGCCGGCCCTCTCTGATGTATTGAATGTAATATTTCATTTGGATTCTGTGATATAATTACATTATGTATTAGTTTCAGATATACTCTAAGCCGCATTAAACTGTTTAAAACGACACTTTAGTTAAAAAACATGTTGAAAAAAATTATATCTAGTCCTTGTCAAATCACCACTTTTACAAGCCGTCTGACTGCCGGATTATAGCGGCCTCGATCGTAGAAACATTTGAGCCTGAGACGATGAAGTTCGGAAAAGCCCAGGAGTATGAACAATCAAGGATTAGTGCAGTTTTAGGTAATTGTTTTAGGGAAGGAGATATTGACATGCTGGCTTTGCAGTAAATATAATTTGTACATATTGAAAAGATTGCACCTAAAAATAAAAAATGATTAGATTAGGTAAAGGTATTTTTCTTACCATCCACATCCTGTCCTAAGGTAGAATGTTTCAGCTGAAATCTGATGATTCTACACAAAAATTCTTATGTAAAGATACGAATTGAAGTCGAAACAGGTCAAACGCAAAGATAACAAGCTTTGCGGCATAGATCCCTTATAGTACGGCGATGTTAAAACGAACTGGCTACTAGTGGATATTATCTACCTGTATATAATACCCTCTACCATCCAAAATACATCTCGGAATATTTGGTTATTGAACATTTCGATAAAAAAATATATAAGGACTATTTATTTGGTTTCACTAAACAGCTCACAAAAACTTTAAATCGACCATTAGTAGTGGCGGACAAAGCCTGAATAAGAACTCTGTGTATTCCTTTTTTTTTTTTTTTTTTTTTTTTTTCTTTGGGATATTGGGGTGGATTCCTAGATCCTCACACGTCAACCTGAGCTTATTGTGTGCCCCTTTGATGTTAGAGGGGTAAGCCTATCTTCGTGCCCTTAATTAGGCTAAGAAGCTTTTCCCCGATACTAGCAACTGGTTCGTCGCCTGGTTGTTTATCACCGAAAAGAGCCCTTCTCCTTGCTCCCAGTCTCTCACAGTCCAGTATTATGTGTTTTGCAGTCTCTTCAGACTTATTGCAGAGTCTACACTCCGAGTCCTCATTTCGTAAACCTAGAGTGTTTAGGTGTTTCCTGAAGTGGCCGTGTCCAGTGATCAAGGCAATCACTTGCTTAACCCGATCCCTCCCCAGCCCCATCAGCCATCTGGTGAATCCGGAGCTAGAATCGGCAAGCAGTCTTTTGCCGAGTGCTTGTCCTTGGTGACTCTGCCACCGCAAGCGGTGTGTCTTCCTGGACCATTTGTTTATACTTTGATAAGCGGCTGACTTGCTTATACCACAACTCGGTTCTGGACCGGTGTATGGCATGCTTGCTCCGCTTTTGGCAAGCCTGTCGGCGCATTCGTTGCCACCTATGCCTGTGTGGCCCGGTACCCAACCAAGACGCACACAGTTGCGTGATCCAAGCTTGCAGAGAGTGTTAAAGCACTCCCACACAAGCTTGGATGAAATGCTGTTGGAGTCAAGAGCTTTAAGAGCTGCCTGACTGTCTGACATTATACAGATGTTCATTTCCTGGTACCTTCTGGTGAGGCCTAGGTTGGCACAGGCTAGGATACCATAGATTTCGGCTTGAAATATGGAGCAGTTCCGACCCAAACTGCCGCTAAGGGCAGTTCTAGGGGATTGACTAAACACTCCATATCCAGTTCTACCCTTAATAAGCGAGCCATCCGTGTACCAGACAAAGCTCTTTCTTATTGTTGGGATGTTATCTTGCGATTTCCACTCATCTCTGGAGTAGAAGTCAACAGAGAATGGCTTATTGAATACGAACTCCGTTCTCATTGTGTCGGAGACCATTTCGAGAATAGCGCTTGGGTTTACAGCTTCAGTGATGGCGCCATGGCTCGCGTTAGACGCGCCATTCCTCCACAAGCCAGCAACCATCAGCCGATAAGCTGACTTACGCGCTTCAGCTTTTATATGAACATCAAGAGGTAGAAGTCCTAAAGCCACCTCGAGGGTCGCTGAGGGACTGCTCCTGAATGCTCCGGTTACAAAGATTGTGCCAAGCCTTTGTAAGCTTTCAAGCTTGGCTTTGGCAGTTACCTGATTCACCTTTGTCCACCAGACTAATGAACCATAAGTGATTTGAGGCCTTACAACTGCTTTGTAAAGCCATAGTGCTATATGGGGTTTTACGCCCCATGAGATTCCTGCCAGTCTCCTGGACGTCATGAGCGCCCACTTTGCTTTGTGCAGGATATTATTAAGATGATCATTCCACGTAAGCTTATGGTCTAGAGTCAGTCCTAAATATTTGACTGTCTTTGACCACTCCAGCTGAGTGGATGCGAGTTTCAGCCTAGAAAGAGACTCTAGGTTCTTTTTTCTAGTGAATGGTACAACTACTGTCTTAGAGGGATTTACTTTCAGTCCCTCTCCCTGACACCAGTTGTGTACATGTTGAAGGTTGGTATTCATGATATCAACAACAACATTTGTGTATTTTCCCTGTACCATAAGGACTATGTCGTCTGCATATCCTTGGACATAGATTCCGTTGTTAGTAAGGTCCTCAAGTAGACCATCTACTACTAGATTCCACAGTAGAGGTGACAGGATGCCTCCTTGAGGACATCCCCTTGTGGGTGCGATCACAAGCGATACTTCATTGAGATCGGCCCTGATCCGTCTGGAGCACAGCATGGCCCTAAGCCACCGGCACAGAGCTGGCTCGAGGCCACGTCGCTGTGCTCCACTTACCATTGCAGTGAATTTGGCATTGTCGAAAGCTCCTTCAATGTCTATGAAGGTGCACAATGCCAATTCCTTGGCGGACAGGCTATCCTCAATCCTACTGACTAATTGGTGCAGTGCTGATTCACAGGATTTGCCTTGCTGGTATGCATGTTGGTTGCGATGAAGGGGAGTGTCTGAGAGAACTCCCTTTCTCAGGTGCCTCTCCACCAGTCTTTCTAATGTTTTCAGTAGAAACGAAGATAAACTGATGGGACGAAAAGATTTAGGGACAGAGTAGTCCGCTCTCCCTTTTTTAGGGATGAAGACCACCCTGTTGAGACGCCAGACTTGTGGTATGTACCCATAGGCTAGGCTCGCCCTGAATAGTTCACATAGAAGGGTAAGGAGATTCTCCGGCCCTTGTTGAAGCAGGGCCGGAAAGATTCCATCCCCTCCTGCAGATTTGAAAGGGGCAAATTTAGAAATTGCCCATTTGGCTTTAGAGAGAGTGACAATCCTTCTGGCAATGGCCCAGCTACCACGACAAGCTCTTGGCCGTGAGCCTGCCTCGTGATTACCAGACGTTCCAGTGTCGTCATTCTCAAAGATACAATCAGGGAAGTGAGTCTCAAGGAGAAGTTTGAGGCTATCACTAGACCCGGAAGTGTGTTGACCTCCCTGGGACCTTAAAGATCCCAAGTGACCGGTTGGACTTGAGGCTAGCAAGCGTTGCAGTCTAGCTGCCGCGCTTAACTCATTTACCTTCTGTGTAAACTGCCTCCAGGAACTTTGTTTTGCTTTTTTGATTGCTAGGCTGTATTCTGTTAGAGCTCTATGATAGGACTCCCAGATACGGCTCCTTTTGCATTGATTGTACAGCTTCCTGACATTAGCCCTTTTGCGAGCGAGGTCTGCAGTCCACCACTTACTATTGGTTCGACTCTTCCCCCGTCGCAATGGGCAATTGTCATGGAAGCTATTGATTATAGCATTCTGCAGGTCAGAAGCTATCTGATCTATGTCTGTGAAGCATCGCACCCTTCCGCCTACCGATCCCAACTGTGACTGAAGGTCAGACTTATATCCCAACCAGTCAGTCCTCCCGGGATTACGATAGAGGACCTCTGCAGCCTCATCTTGCAAGTTAAAGAGGATATACCTGTGATCCGATAATGAGGCCTCTTCGCTTACGTGCCACTTATCAACCATTCCAAGTATTCCTTGTGTGCAGATTGTTATGTCAATAACTTCTTGTCTAATTCGTGTTGCGAACGTAGGGCGGTTACCTTTATTACATATAAATAGGTCCCTACTTAGAAGAAATTGTAAAAGTGCCTCACCTCTAGGGTTAGTGTTGGTGCTGCCCCATCCAGCAGAGTGATGGGCGTTGGCGTCACAACCTAGAAGAAGTTTTTGACGTCTGGCTTGTGCTTCTTCCACCAGGAGCTCTAGGTCTCTTGATGGAGGGAGTTCCCTGGCATCATATGGCAAGTATACGGAGCCTACAATTGTGCTCTGCACTATACCTCCATTCTTCCAGGTCAGTGTGCCCACAGTGAGATCTCTGGAGCAGAATTCGTTGAGGGTTAGAAAATCCAAGCCTCTCCTCAACAGGATGCAGGTTCTGACATTCCTTAGAGAGGTACAGTAAATTAACTTACCTTTGGTTTCATTTAGGCCCGCCACTCTCCCTTGGTGAAGCCATGGTTCTTGAATCAGTGCCAGATCAAATCCCTCCTGGAGGAAGAACTGGCAGAAGGCTGCCGAGGCAGCCCTACTGTGCTGGAGGTTGATTTGTAGAACTCGTGGCATTGTCCTTGACTGTCGAGGAGACAATTGAGACCTGCCAGAGTCCTAAGTTGGCTCTACAGTTGGAAGCCTTCACAGCCTTGTAGCAGACCTCGTCCAGGAAGCAGACGAATCCGTAACCTTTCGGGTCTGGCTTGGATGGAAGGATTTTCCACTCGTTTACATTCAGGTTGGGGTTCTGCTTATTGAACATCTCAAGTACCTTTTCAGGTGTCTTCTTCAGAAGCTTCGGGTGAGCTCTGAAAAACACCCTAGTGGACCTCAAGATGTCCTTACGCAGACCCACTCTCAGAGAGATATCATCTCCCAGAGGTTTTATTCTTTGGATAACTTCTTCCAGCCAACGTTTGGTGTGCTCGTTGATGCAGGAAGCAATTAAAACACCTTTCTCTAGGTAGGTGCCCGCAAACGATGGAACGGAACCATCCTCCAGGGGTTGGATTTCTTCCATAATTGCGTCCTCGATGGCTTCTCCTTGCTCTGCACTAAGCTTCGCTTCCGGGTAGCCTTCGAGGGCTATGGCCATTTTAATCGCTGCGACCTCTCTGTAGGTAGCCTTGGGTGTGCTACCAGAGGCCTCGGGATCGTGGGCTTCGGGCTTTTGGGTTTCCCTCCTAGCCTTCTTTGCGGGTCCCTCAGCGGAGGGCGGGGTGACCAAGGTGCCTCTGGGGCGTTTGGCCGACCCCACCCCCGCCTTGGTACCCGCAGTTGGGCCCGGAGTTGAGACCTCCTGCCGTTCTGGATTCTTTTTCTTCTTCTTTTTCCCCCTCCTCCACTTGGAAGGGTCAAAAGCTTCACCCTTTTCAAGAAGTTTAGCCTTTAGTACTTCTCTTCTTTGAGCAGTGGTGAGATTGGGCCTCTTCATTTCTGTGTATTACTTAATAATGCTAAAATAAATAATAAAATTTCAGAAATTTTTAAGAGTATTTAAAAGAACAATATTTTACTATATGTTTATGTATTTTGCTATGAACATACTGCATAAACGAATTATCACAGGAAGTATTAAAAACTATCCATAGATATTAGCAAGTGTATCTTCTCATAGCTTTAGTAATTTTTACTTCTAGTAGCCTGAGATATTTTTGGACCACTGAGAGACCAACAAGAACATACTATTACCTAGGAATATTCTTTGTGTGGTAGGGGCTAACTACACTTTTTTGCACGGTTCCACATGAACTGGGCTAAGAAGTATATTACTAACATTGTGCTGTTTCGGCGATCCAAAATATTTAAATTTATATTCTGTTTTATAATACAAAAACTACATAATGAGCTTAATAATTCAAATTTAGTAAGATATTTATTTTATTTCTATACTGTTATAATATTAAAGGTAATAGTATTAACTAATTTGTGTTAGAAGACAGCCCCCAAAGCCTCAAAGCTTCTAGAGCATCTCTTAGTGACATCCCCTTTGAACACCCAGTTTCCAGATCAGGAACTCTCAGAAGCTAGTTCATAGAGCTACGGACAATCTTAGGAACAGTGAGCTATCAGAGATATCGCCTAAATGACACATGAGAACTTTACACGAGGGAAATTTTAATTACTTTACAACGTATATTTTTGCAAACAGACAATTATTTATCTGAGTTTTGTTGATAACTACGAGTGTATAATTACTCCGATTTTATAATACAGAAATGTGTATATCTCCGTTATTTTGTGAATACACTGCATACAAGAATTTTTACAGGAGGTTTTGAAATCTAGAAATAAATAGCAACAGGTGTACCTTTTCGTAGGTTTACTGATTCTCCTACCAGTCACTTCTATCTCTACTATTCTTCATTTGGTAGCTTTGTTGGAAATTGAGTAAAATTGCAGAATGATATTCCTTAGGGTTAGTGAAGGCAAGTAAGACTTTTTGTGCGTAGACTTGTGTTTTAAGTGAACAGCTTTGGAAATATTGATCTCTTTTATACAGGTTGTTGCCTTAAAAGTTTGCTATTCTAAAAGAATTCAATTTACTACTGTTTAACCATATGAAACTAATTAAATTAGTCATTAGTTTATAAGTAAAGCTAAAACCGTTAATTCTACGTAAATTAATAATAATAATAATGTTAAATTACTTTCTATCTTAATAAACACTCCTAGATAATACAAGAATCGTGGAGATTGCACAGGTCCATGGAGATTACAAGTGAAGTTGACATCTACACAACTGTTTCAGTTGTACGTAAACATGTGACTTTTATTTATGTTCGTGTTCAGATACAATTAGAAGCTCTATCTCAAATATAACGTCTACTAGATACAATAATACATGTATATAAGATACATGTATTATTCGCTATCGTATATAAGATATTATAATAAGATATCCTTCACATTTTTTATATACAATTACGAAATTAATTTCTATGGTGACTATTATTAATTGGTTTCTGTACCCTGTACTTTATTGAAACATTTAATTAAAACGCTGTTCAAATACGATAATACAAGTGAGTTTCGGAAGCTTAGTTCATACATCTTAAACAGTTCCAAGTTTAGTAAGGTGTCAGAAAAGGTTATTTTCCTGTTGGGTTGCGGAAATGTGTTTGCCTTTCCTCAACATCGAACTTAACCGAACCGAATTTGAACCATCTTGCTGTGAAAACCACTTTGATTTGGAATAATTATTCCCCTGAACAAATATTGAGAGAGTTGTGATTTCAGAAGAAAGCCATTATAATAATTTCAAGATTACATTTTTTAGAGTCGTGTATAGATGTTTGCTGACTTTACACAGCCTCTATATTATAAATACGCTTTCTATGGTTTACCACCTCATTTCAACTCTAACTGATGTTTGATCTGCATTAAAAGACTCTAGCTAAGAAAGATGAGTTGGTTATTATTTTTACTGAATTTAAATAAAAAATATTTAGAAATTCTTAGAATAAAGTAATAAGTAACTCTTGTCTCGCTTTTTAATGAAGCTTTAAAGTTAAATCGTGTTATCTAATAGTGGGGTTTTAAAAGTGTCCAGTAATACAAATTGAAAAATACAATTTGAAATACTCAGTTGAGTTTTACTGGCACAAGTGCCTAATGCAGTAAAAGGTTTTATAGAAGTATATATAAAACTGCAATATGTTTGGAAATGTGTTCCATTCAGTTTATTACCGTTAAACTGACCATTTTGCTCCAACGGTCATCTGCATATTATGTGTGGGATCTCTCAGGAATTGTGAAGTCTCTATTTTCACGAGGATATTTTATGCATTTTATTTTATTTTACTATTTAAAAATATACGTTAGGATAATTGACCTAGAAATTGGTAAGTGTAGAAAGTAATCATTATCTAGAAACAAATAATATGTACTTGTGTTAATATTTGGTTTGTACAAGATGGAATTTCTTTAAATTTTCTTGTACGAAAGCGACGTGGCTTTACTTAGTTGTTTGGAAATTACTTATTTAACATTTAAGTCGCTTTTAGTTTAAAGGAAAGTTCTTCAAAACCTGTAGATTAGATTAGAATATCTTTTAATGAATTTTATACATAGATTTCGAGAATGGCATTAACTTATTTTTATGTTTAAGCATAGACCGTTTCTTAATTAGTATCAATAATACAAATACTATGACCAGTGAGAAAATAAAAGAAACAACTAATAATTTAAATGAATTACCTTGCTTATATTTCTTGATCATCAGGAGTCCATTTAGAAACAGAATTGTTAAAGTACTTGGCAGTTTAGATAATCTGTGTATTTGTGAGTGCTCACCTCCGTAATTGTAGCTGGTGTTGTTAATGAGTTCATTAGATAAAGTGTTTTTAATTGCAACTCAGCGAGTAAATAAGGATTCAGACCTAAGGCGTGGTAATTATCAATTCCCCTTTAATTTCTTTTTTTAATAAGCAAATATTGATGGTAATACAAGTGGAAATTACATCAAATGTATTTTATTGATCCTTTAGATCCATCTGCTTATAAAAAATGTTCTTTTTTTATTGAATACTTATGCTCTACCTCCAAAGATGATTTAAAAACATTTAATAAAAATTAAACGAGTAATATCATAAGTATAACGGTAGAAAATTTGTTTTGTATATTCCCATTTACTCATATTAAGAGATATTTTAACTTGATATATAGTTCAATTTATGTAAATTAAATAGATCACGATAAGCAATAGAATGAATTGGTGAAGGTCACATAGGCAAGGTAAATATGTCAGATCTCAGTTTACCAACGCTAAATATAATACACTTAATGTTTAAAATAAGATAGGAGTACAACACACCAGATATCGCGTATCAAGATTATCTAAGATCCCATAGACAATTTTAAATCCATATCTCATTTCATAAACGAGATTTCCTGTGGACAGATGGACAGACATCATACTTAGAAAAGTTTTTTTGGACTGTCTTTAAACATGAGTCAGTAAACAACGAATCTATTTCTAGTACTAACTGTGTTGGATTTACTTTAAAATCAATGCACATAGATTCTGAATAAAATATGCGGCCTTGTTACCACAAAAATATGTGACTCGGTGAAAACAAACAAGGGCCTTTGGTAAACAACACTTCCCAGTTTGCAATTTGAGAACCACAATATTTGACAACCTACATGTAAAAACCTTTATATTATCTGTTTCGCGTAAAACAACAATCACTCTTACATTCATCACCAACGTTAAAAGTTAAAGCTAGAACTTCTAAAAGTAATTTCAAAACCAGAAACATATTATTTTTATCGGTAAATATTTTAAAATTAGTGCTTAAGTGAAGGTCCACTATTAAGATGTAATGATATTTAATTACTAGTGTATAACTCTTATTGAATTAAATATTTTCTATAACTTGATTTAATTTAATAAACTCAATATTTCACTAAGTTACATGGCAGCCAAAACCAAGTTTGAAATATGTTCAGTTTTTTACTATCGAATTAACAAAAATTAAGCAATAAAGACATGTTTAAGTATTTTAATTATTGATAGTTAAAAAAAAATCTTAGCACCAACAATAAGAATTAATTGGGAGAGTATCCCACTTTCATCAATGCCGGTGTGATGTGTGATTGTGTTTCTCGTACTCGTGACTTGTGCTCGGGACTTGCATTCTCTGCAGTAACAACACCTGGACTAGGCTTAGTATGTTTGAACCCTTCCTCTATGTTCTTTCCCTTCTTTACTTCTTTTTGTTCTCTACTGTTGTATGTACTAATACTTCCCCTACTTGACGAAGAGAATAGATTCCAATCCTCGAAACGTTGTGTTGTACCGTTTGTAACCATAACGATGGCAAATGTCCGCAATTCTGTTATCCTGTCAAACCATCCATCGCTAACAACAAACTTTAAACATAGTAAAACCTATTACTCTGTCGCCTAGAAAAAGTTTGTTTCTGTCTGTCTGTATGTCTGTATGCATCTCGTACGTTACCTCGTAAACGAACTGACTTGTTGACTTCAAATTTTGCTTAAAGCTACGTTAATATATGGCGACACTGGGTACCATCATGAGAGAATAAATAAATTGGTAACAATTGGTAAATAAGTACAATCACATAAGATTATAAAATGAGACTGAGTATTTTTTTATAAAGGAAAAATGAAAAATACATAGTGACAAGTTAACGTTAAAATACAGTGAGGACATTTGATTTCAGCACACCCACGCTGTCTAGCTCAACAAAATTGAAAATTAATTTATATTTCTAGATAGTACTGTGAAACCTGTGAATGTATCATGTGGCAAAATATCTGTAGGAATATTTCAACAGTGTAATTTAAATTTGGCATGAATCTTCACTTGTGCACAGACAATAATGAGTTCTATGATAACGCATGTCCAGCCATCAAGTTTGGCTAAGCATCATGAAAGCTTATCACTGAGTAGGCTGGCACAAGTTCCCTTGGCTCTACCTAGGGCATTACAAATTTAATTATCTGTATAACTGACTCTGTCTATTTGTCTGTAGGACATCTCGAGAAATAAATGACCTACAGACTGCATGCGACCAGAACAAAGCCTGTTACGTGACACGTGGTGTGGTATACACGTAAATTGTAGTAACCGCATCGTGTATCACTGATTGACCACGAAATTTCTCATTTGTGTGAAACTTGAAACAGGAGCTTTCAATCTCTGCTTCGCAATCACTGTAACATATGAGACTAATGAGGGTAAATTAAAAAAATCGATAAACATTATACGCAAATAAGGAAACATTATCTAGAAAACGAGCAAACGTGTATTGAAATATTAGCATCTCTTATTAAATTCCGACCCACGGTTATTTAAAAAGGAAGATCTAAGCTTATACATAGTGTAAATTTAAGAACATTTAGTGAAATGTTATTTAGAAATAAAAGTTGAAAACAACCAAAATATCTAGGAAACTTAATTATTTTATGACCTTTAAGGTATTCTTAGCGTCTTTAATATTAAAAGGACGTACAGGATGATAAGGATAAGGGATAGAGGATGCGTTCTGGCAGGATCCCATAACATAGTCATTATGAGAGGGTGTTGTGGGCACTACCTCATCAGTGCTATCTTAGAAGATGGAATGGCCTATTGTTTTTGTACCAATATCTCGTTTGCAATGTTCCACTCCTGGAAGTACAGGTGTAAGCTATAACTTTCACTGTCCCAGCGTAAGTTCTTATAGCTGGTAAAAATCAGCTAGAAGTGATTTCTTCTTATAATAACGTAACCTTTCCACATTCAAATAAAGTTTTCCCTCCCTATATCGTCCTTTCATTTCAATGAATTTAAAACACCCCACTTGAAAAAGCATACACTACTCACACTACGTTTGACATATTTATACACTACCTATCTCAAACTAATACGATGGTACGCGAGCCGAGTTTCAGCTACGTTGGCTAAACCTGCGATGCCACAATATAAACTATAACATGAACTGGCTTCAGGAACTAATAGCAACTCAAACATAGGAGATGACGTTACTCAAACATACAAATTGAATGTTTGGTTTACGTAACGAGCTTAGACGATATACGCTCAGATTCAGTTGGATCACATTCAGGGAAGATAGTTCGTCAAAACCTATGTAAAACCTCTAATTGAAATAATCACATTTATAGTGTCATATAACAAATATATAACTCTCTGTCACAAAATTTTATTTCACCACAAGTTGTAGTCCAGGAGCCAAATTCCAATTTACACTGTATAAGCACACAATATGGCAATAGGAGAATATTTTCTAAGGAAGCAATTGATCATTAACCACCCATGCTTGAAAAGGTTACAAGACTGAAGCGATATTAATTTCTTAAATTATATTTTTCCTGGCTTGATGCACTTAAAGCAGACTGTCCGACACACAAGTAATAGTTCTCAGTGATATCACCGTTAACTTCCATAGCCCTGCCAACGGTTTGGTTCATTTCATGTGAATTAAATATTTAGAAAAAAAACTTGCATCTGTAGTATGAAGTGTTACGATATTCTTAATACAAGGGGTGGGAGAGAACACCATCTTGTTTCATACGGTTTAATTTTCAGATTTTAGAGGTTTTTGAGTAAGATCGTTAGAATTGCCACACCGAGAAGTAAATCTGTGTACGGATAACATGCCAGTGAGAGTGTTACCTTTTACAGAACAAGTTGTGAAGTAGATTGTAGTTTAAATTGAAGAGCACGGTATTGCTTGGGGCGATGGTTTTTTCCTATTCGTAAAAAGTAGCAAAACTGTAAATGAGTTTCACAAGTGTCTTCACTCCTGGCATTTATTCATTAGTATTCCGAAGCGTCTTCCTCATTTTACTTCATTTCGTTTTTTTCAAATTTTAATCTTGATGGATTCGGATTCTTTCTTTAGTGTACGCAATGCTACATTACAGTTTCACTCAAACGATTTAAAAAAGTGCATATTAAGAAGGTGAACAATCAATGTGTTTACGTGTTGTAAACTGTGTGTAATTATTATCAGAAAACTCGAAAATTTACACCTCACTACAATATGATACGTGCTCGTAAAGAACCGACTGAAACGATTTTTGAGATTATTGTAACGTTTTCCACGATAAGAATATTAGCATATTGTATTTTGTAGTAGATATTGCAATAGTTGTTGCAGTGTAATAGTTAAACCGTTATTCATAAAAATGTTTATAACTTGATATTTAATTACCAAAGTTCTAAAAGTCCGTTCAATTTAGAGCTCATTACCTAGTGCAGTGGTCAATTCTTCAATAAAAACATTCTTTAACATTTCATATGCTTTAAAACTCTATAATGTTAGCACATGTATAATAAAGTTAGGATACAACTCAGGTGCAGATTTACAGGATTCGTTGTACATCTAACAGATCCTAAAAAAGAAGTCTGCGGGGGCTCGGTCACGTGATCTCAGGCATCTCCAGCTGCGGGATAAAGTACTATTTGGCTCAGGTCCACAACGAAAAGCTCTGACTAACGTTTCACCGCCCTCTGGTTATTTATGGTACACTTGCAACCCTTTATCCGCCTGATAGGTATTTCAATCTAGTTTCAAGCATTTTAAATAGTTTTTATGTTAACCAATGAATTGTATTACACATTCTTAATAAATGTCGGAAGTTCATATGGTTTGATTTTATTTACAAAAAAACAAGTGTTTATTATTTCATCCAATGCTTTAAATTAAAATTGGCTAAGTGTTAGCGTAACATATCACTCCAGGGGCTGAAAAAATTTCATTTCTGTCTGTCCACACGATATTTAAAAATATAACCTAACGTAAACACATGATTATTTTAAGACAACTCTATGAAGCTATTGTCAATTTCGAGAAGGTGCACGTCACTGGAATTTGGCTGAACGTTAGCACTGCTAATATTGGTCTTAAGGGTGACTAATGGCAACGAGAAAATCTCTGAATAAACAAATTTGTAACTAAGCTGAGTATTATCATATAGCATGTGATATAGTAACTCATATAGCTTAACTATCATAATTAATTGAGATTGATAATGAAAAAATATTTCGATGTTATGGTAAAACTTTTTTGAAAGATTAGAAATCAAACGATTATAAACTTACGGTTTTCATTTTTTTAAATACAATAGCGCAATTAATGTATTAATACTATTTCTTGGCATAACTTCTCAATGAAATTTTATTCCTTTGATTATATATTATTATTCCATTTTGGAAAGCTACTTATTATGATATTAGTTTTCCTGTTTCTCAGCTTTAAGGAAGGATTTCAAAATGAATAATAGTTTTAGGCAAAAAATTTACTATATCGTAAATCTACAAACAGTTGCAAACTTGTACATAAACATCATTTTAGTAATTTATAAAAATATAAACTTACATAAAGTTAACTTTTTGCTGCTTTTGCTCCATATTGTGCTACATGCTGTTGTGCTGAAACTTGACTATGAAAAATACTCACAATTATTTGTGGATTGAGTAGTTTATTTTTGTGATCACTCCATACCCTATATGAGTGCTTTAGCTTTGGGGATACTTGCGCCTGTCACGCAGAATTTATTTAATTATTGTTCCATATGAAGTAAAATGCGTATTGTTAATGAACATTGTTCTATGAACTAACTTCAAGGTTCAATTTACTATATGTACGTAACGGGATTGCAGCAAGAGAACGTGTTACACCTAACTGCAGTTTGGCTACTGTATTAAACAAATTAAAAGCTAATTTTCCAAAGAGCAGATTTCAATTTAAAAAATACTGAAATATACTACAAAACTGTCATTGATAATTTAAAACCAAAAATTAAATGTAATGTAAGGTATTATAATTCCTTTGGAATGTATAAATACGGGTGTTAAATCAATGGTCTTATGATTAAATATGTTAAAAATAAAATAAAGAAACAGATAGCATTTATAAGTGTTGTGTTGGGAATTCCAGTATATCACAAAGGCCTAATTCAAATTACATTGTTTCCTTTAATGTACTTCTTAGGATTTTACCGGAGAACAAATTTAACGAGAGCACATTTTTAGTAAAACAAGTAAGAAGCTGTGCAGATTGTTAATGCTGACTCAGCAATAATTAGGCTTTTGCTGACGTAGCGCGTTTATAATAAAAATTTATGTGGTTTCTTGGATAAGTTTTCTTTTCATCTTACTCATTAACTTTGCTTGAATGGATCACGAAAGAGGCCATATAATGAAATTATCGGTTTCAGAAAGTTGTGTGTCATCAATAGGATTACATATTTAATGTTGTAAATATTCAGCTCTTGCAGGATAACAATGATTAAAGTTATGTATTACCTTAACTTAAGATCTTCACAGCGAGACACAAACAAATATTTCAAGATTTTAATCGTAATAAGAATGTTTGACGTGAGTTGCATCAGAAAACTTATTTGTATTCGAAAACACCGCAGCGTAACACTAAGGTCCCAGATTACGTAACCAAGGTTGGTATGTTTCAAGTTGTCAACTAATTGTTGAAGTTTGATAATCCATACATTAATAAATAAAACTGGCACAAATATCTATTGTTAATGTATATAGCAAACATTGTTATTGCACGTTAAAGTAAACTCGTGTCAAAATCTAACTAATTTTAGTGCATTCTGTCTTTGGAAACAATATCACATGTTTCAAATCATAAACCGTACAATATCATATTTTTTCAGAGTTACACAGTTTATGCTGATTTTTACTTATATATCTTATTACAGTTGTAAATTAATATTTTTATACGGATATCAGTGGTCTTAACAATTTTTATTTAAGTATATGTATTACATAACATTTAATTGTAAAATACAGAACAACAGACAGATACTGTAATTGTCTAAATGTCGTTCACTGTGTTTTCTGAATCACGAAGGACAAAGAACGGATAATATCATTCTGTAAGATACAATACCAAACGTGACTGCCTCTTATGTTATCAGATGATATTTTAACTAAGGATATTGTCGTCCTTTACTGATTCTATGCACAAGTTAATGGCCGTAAATGTATCCCTTCTGAAAGCAAAGGATATGACGTTATATTATACATAAATAAATAACTAAATATATATATTATCATATCATCACCTTTTGTGTCCCTTTCGCTTGCCCCGTTATCCCAGAGTCTTGAGAGTAAGGGCTGAAAGATTTCTGATGTTGTGTCCTCTCAACTTTTGTAACTAGGTCTACTCTATTAATATTCGTCAATGTTTTGTTGTAGAAGAAAAATTTAGTTAATGTTTTCTGCATAAACTTTAAGTTTATATTTAGTATGTAGTTTTTATCAATAATTAAAAACGTTTAGCCTCTGTTTGACCAAATATGTGGACAAGCACAAATGATTTAACTACGATTTGTATTGATTTAATCTATTCCAAACTGTAAATCTGGGAATTGTTATACAAATGTGATGTCACTGTCACTGAAATTGTTAATTATTTTTTTAACTTTGGGTCAACAATCAGATTTTGTTTCTTGTGACAAGCCAGGGACAGGTCACGAGCCGGCTTCTGCTAAGCTAATTATTATTTGTGTCGCTAGATTGCGTAAAGTCTTTACTGTAACCTACAGATATTCTCTACTATTTCCAATATTGATCTATTTCCATTCCCAACTCTGTCGTTATGCCCATGTCCAGTACTGTCCCATAGGATACCATAGTAACATACCTGGACCTGGTTAAATTGTAATGTATCGACCATATAACGCGACAGTTAGAAAGGTACCACATATAACAATGTGACAGCTATTGTGTAACATGTCCAATACTGTCCCAACACCGAGCTATCACAATTACTCCAGGTCTAATGGTTTTGTATGTTTTCCGCTGAGCAGTAGTTAACTATCCCTGGAAATAGAATTGAAAAGGGGTAAATAGCCAAAAATACTCTAGCAGTGTAACAATCCCTTTTAGACCAATAGGCTACGTGTAAAAGTAAACGATTCGAACATCAAGTAATTATGAGGATAAATGTATTGGTATATAAAGTTTTGCCTGACAACGCACGTTTTGAACATTTGGTAAGTAAGCTTTTATGAATAACTAGCTGTTACCCGCGGCTTCGCACGCAATCTTAAAAGCAAAGTCCTTATAGTACTTAGTAAAAGCAATTACGATGTAATATGATGGAAGTCCTATAAAAATTTTAAAACGTAAGTAGATATATATCAGGTAGATATTATTTAAGTTCGAGGTAAATAGTATCAGAGTTTAACTTAATTATTATATCATGTTTGGCACATGTAGGAGCACTTCTGGTTCTAATTAATTATATACAAAACGTCACAGCTAAATCTGCCTTGTTTCCCGATCAAGAAAAACACTAATCTCAGATCACACAGGTCTCGGAAACTTACTTCGGTCAAAAAGCGTATATTTCCAGTCCTTGTCATATATTTCAGATCTAAGATATTTCCAGTACTATAGTAGAGCTTGCCTTGTTGTACTAACGAAGAAAAAATATATATACTTATGTAGGACCGAGATGCCTACATCGGTTAAAAAGTGCCTACTTATGACCATTTAAATTCACTTACCTACTATGTCAAACTTTAGCTTGCCATATTGCCTCAATCAAATTTTATAAACGTTCGATTATATAGTTCTCGGAAATCTACTTTGTGAAATTCGTGTTGACATAGGTGAGTTTACCTCATTCTGATGAAGAAAATACACACATAAGTAGGACTGAAAAGCCTATTACGACCTAGCGGAGAGTCCTACCTACTTACTATGTACTTTCAGTATAAGAGGGAAATTTTTATTAAGGTTTTGCAACTTTCCAAAATAATCTTTATTACACTTGTTTTTTGGACTGTAGCCAGGAAAAGAATGAATCGTTGAGGCATGTTAGTATTCATTTCTCTGTTTTTCCATTAGACATTGTTAACATGTAATATCATAATGCCCGCCAGTTTTAAAGTAACTTATGTGAAAACATTCATAACTTTGTTCATTAAGGTTAGTTTTATAACAGTATTTAATGCAACACATGATTTTAATTCGTCACTGGCGCAATCTGGAGTAAAATTTTTATATTAATGTTTTATTTAATATCTGCATTACACTACCGATCAAGCACTGTTTACTTATTATTGATAAAATTCAAATATAAACAGATGTTTCAGTAAGTTTGTCGAACTATAGCTGTCAAAAGCTGTCAAAATACGTTTCTTTCTTATCATAACATTTCGAATGCAAACAAACTAATTTTTAAATTTGAATTTGACTTTATTTGGTGAAATGGATGTGTTACGGGTGGTATAAAGCACTCTAAATGTTAATTCAGACCAAAAGCTATACCTGTTCCAAATTTCAGGACAATCCGTATAGCAGTTTCAGCGTGATTCGAGGACTAACCTCGAAACATCCAAATATCCAAACATTCAAACTTTCGCATTTATAATATTAGTGACTGTGATATCCTTACAATATGTTCAATTTACTTCGTTTATTAGTTGTTTAAATTTATATTAATTTTATACAACTTAATTGCTCTTTTATTTCATGACAGTTAGTTTGAGACAGACTAAATTAATAATATCAATAGCTAAAAAAGTATAACTAGGAAAATTTCCATAACAATACAGTTCCATTAAAATAAAATAATAACAGTTGTTAAACTTTAGATATAAATACTTGAAAGATGGGCTGAAAGATGAACTATTGTAAACGTTTGCTTAGAATGAATGATGTAATGGTACTTGATAATACCGATATTTTATACCACGATATATTGGTCCTGGTGCATTTGGAAGAGCTAGGTTGCGAAAACGGTGACTTATTATAATTTTAAATCCTAAATTTTAGGGATGTTAGGGTTACACCAACATAACTCCTGCTAATCCTAGTACTGGAAACACAAAGTACTCTTAGTAATACGAACTAGATTCCTTTTGACTCAATTACTTAGATATGTTTCCCAAACTTTTTTGATTCTTAGTAGAGACTAAGGGTTTATCTATACTCACATTACCACTTCTCATCTTTACTTCCCGAACTTTTGTCATTACGATTTAAATTAACACGTGTTTTTCACTACCACAAAGAAAGAGAATTAAAAATACTTAATAAAAACACTTAATCTAAGGCAATAAAAAAATCACCTGGTCCGATACGTCGTGCCTCGGCTGCTCACGCTGGAAATCAGCTGATATGACAATGTGAAAAAATTACACCAGAGGGTGGAACAGAGACGTACCTTGATTTACATATTTCATCACGGTGAAAAAATTTTAAGTAATATCTTTACAAAGATCAATTTCATAACTGTAGTTCTGAAAAATTCGCGAACAGTTTGGTCCGTATGTCTGGCCGTACCTTATGGTGGAAGGTTGAAGCCTCGTAAAGGTTCCTGGGAAATGTAGAAGTTTGGAACTTATTAAAAAACATTAGTTTAATCAATTAACTTTGGAAAACTAAATATAAGTCCTGCTTTCGTCCTGGTTGACTCAGAATGAAAATGTAGTATAAAACGAGTTTAATGAGCAGAAATAATGTTACTGCTATTTTAGCACATACAATCAAGGTATTTATTTCAATTATACATTGGGAAATCAATGATACTAAATTATATATATTTGTTTTTATTTAATATTTATAATATACAAGTGATGAAGTAATTACTACTAGTTTATCTTCGCATACCACAAATTTAATCTTACTATTTTTACACCGTCGTTGAGTTCAGAAAACTCAAGAGTGGAAATATTTTGTGTCTTCATAGTTTATATATTAGTTCTGCAAACTTCACGGTTTAAAATGTGTTGCTATAAAATTTATCGAAATACGGAATTTAAATCTTAACGAAAATTGGTTTTTAAAAGCCTAAATAGTGCCATATACTTCATTGTCTGGAAAACCTAACGGGGTTATCTTTTTAACTACAGAGCAATTCTTAGTACTGCTCGTTAACTTTGGTTAAAAGATTTCATCACAGTGGAAACATGCAATGTAATAACTTCTAAACTTTACAAAGATTAAGTTCATCACTCTAGACAGAGAGGAAACGTAGTGGAAACATTTAACGACTTCCTTCTTTGTCTCTGACTCCTTACAATACAATAGTGGTGGTTTGAGTCGCGGCTTTCATTTCGACATTGTATAATTTATCCCGTCCTGCCTTACTTTGGAAATGTTAAACAATCATATTTTTGGGAGGGTTCTAAAACCCCTATATTTGGACCCTTATAGTAGTCATTATTTTTATGCGATGAATACTTTTTACTTTTACTTTATTATATTATAAAGTTTACAAGAATTATTATCAAAAAAGCATTTCAGAGATATTGGTTTGTTTACAAAGTTATACATGAATACTATTAAGATTGCATGACCTGTAACAGTAATGAGCTATAAATCTCTTTGTAATCATCGTCTATTACTTTAAACATACGTTTTTACCTAAGGAACTGATAAAAAACCTGATTGTAGATATCGAATGGTTATGAATCTGTTTAATTCGCTTAAAGATAGCAACTGTCCGGACAAATGAAGTCCTCTTCACATAAAATCCATTTGGATTAAATGCATTTTGGATGAATTATCGTCAGTTATATCTTCTAAGAATGTGGATATAGCAAGGAATTCGAGTAGTATACCTGTATAGCGGGAATTTACGTAGAGATAAGATAAACAAGTTCTAGAGAACATGAAAAAAATCGATTTTCCTTAAGTATGATACATTACTATTATAGGAGATGTATATATCGTAGCTAGGGCAAAGTTTAGAATAAACATACTATGTGAACGTAATTTTGAATTTTGCATAGCCGTTTATGCTATCTCATATCTGAATTCAGAGTTTAGCCATATTTGTCCTTAAACATATCGGAACTTATTCAGGTATTTCTGTTATTCAGGTATCAATGAATGAAAATGACGTATTCTCATCTGAAATCAAACCATTACGGACTAGTATAACCGTACGGATACAGTAATATAGACAATATTTACACCTTAGTGTGATACACTAACTTTATAATTTGGGATATTAAGGGTTGATTTGTTACTGACTAGCTGTTCATTAAGAATCAGTTTTTCTGCTTGGAACTGAAATCTCATGAGCCTGGTCGAAGAAATGCCATGGATAGTTCGTTAGTTTCACAGCCTAAAAGGGGAATTTACTTTTCGGTAGCATGCTTCTGTACATGAATAGAAAAACATGTTTTTAGTCTTAAATACTGAGATTTCTCGAATCTGCTCGAAGAAGCATTTATGTTAAGCAGGTATGTTTTAACTATACAGGTTATTAAGGTTTGGACGACTATGTGGCAATTTAAAATAAAACTTAAGTTTGTTCAATATTTTTTATATGAATTCTTTTGGAAATACAAGGTAAAATCAGTACTTCAAAGGTCACAGAGAATAGAAAATGGTTAGAGCTAATTGTGGTTGGCGATTAAATTGGAATCTGAAAATTTGTCCAGACCGTTTTCAAAGAACGCTTGAGGAAGAACGTTTCGAATCTTGTGATATTGTAACTCAATGTGGCAAAGATATTGCAATTGATAACTTATTTTATTAAGACTGCGTCAAATACCTATACAATTCCGTATGTATGAACTGTGTGCTACATAAATATATCATTTATTAAAACATTTTCGCTACTAATTAAACTGGTAAAGAAAAAGTCAGTAAACAAATTGAATACATTTTCAACATTAATTCGTCAAAAAATAAATAAAGGACGGTGGTCAAGAGTCAGTACGTTAAAATCTCGTAGACCATTCTATGTTTAATGTAGCGACCATTGAGAACAGAGAGCTTTTAGTGAACCACAGATTAAACGCCAGGCATGTATTTTTTATGTGGGTCTCTCACGGGGAAAGCGTATGGACCAGTCTGTGATTGTAAATTTATTTGAGATAACGTTTTTATCATTTATTGTATATTTGTAAAGGAATCTTACAATCCAAATAATGATAAGTTCTTTTTATTAAAACGCCAACATTGTGTTGTTGAAAATTACACATCTAATTGCAAAATTTGAATATAATATTTAGATACCTTTAAAGATATATACAAAGAATAATACAGATTATAATTATTCCCGGTGCTCATATTAAACATATTGTGGTTCCAAAACCCACTTATATTTTTGTATGTGGATGTTTTTAAAAACATGTTATTTATGAGCTTGGTTAAAAGCCTTACTTTACCTTTCCTCTACGATACTAAGTTTTTTTTAAACTAAGATCGCACTCTATTTTGCGTATAGCCCCTGCGAAAACAATTTCATTGTGAGGTGGAACATTTTTTGTTTAACAGAATACAAATCTAATTAATTTACTTATATACCTTTGCCAGAGTCAATAAATGTCATACATCTGACCTACAAGACTCGAAATAAACTCATTCATAAACTTAGAATGAAAACAGTATAAGTTAACGGGTTCAATCAGCGTAAATCTTAAATCTACTACTAAGGAAGTAGCGCGTCCTGTACACTATCCGCATTAAGGGGTAAACAAATTTAAATTATTTTTTCAGTGTACAGTGATGCAACATGAATTGTTTATTTCAGCAACATAATTACATTTTTGTTTACTTATTTGGTTATTTATTTTAGGTCTTATACACGCCAAACCGTTCATATGCTCAAGTAAACAAATCAAAGTTTTTTTTTCGTATAGTAGTTATATATAAAATATGTTTTTCTGCCCCTCGAGTAATCACTACCTTTCAGCCATGAATTATATAACTATTGTCATTAAAATTTACGTTTAAAACATTTATCCAGAAAATAACCTAACTTATAGTTGTAACTAATTACTTGTAAGGGAAAGAAACAAAGTTTTTGTGTTATCACGTTTTATACTGATGTTATATTTCGTACTTATGAAAAATAAAGTTACTAATAAAATATTTTGTTCCACTATGTATTCCTTTAGGAGGCATTATGTTATTTACATAATAGATACACACTTGAGTTGCCATTCTGTCAACAGTGCCACAATATTCCTGCCGGATGTCACCCTCCCCACCGCCATCTCACAGACAATCAGGTGGTATTTACATCACACTCAAGGGCTCTTGTGTCACTTGCGGAGCGTATTACCATATTTTATATGGGAAGGGTTTCTGTCCCTACACTAAGCACGCGTTGTTCTCAGGTTTCCAGGAGTATATGATTTACCCGAAACAGAATTTGTGAATGAAATGAAAAGTGAGGCGTTAAAATATGTTTCATGTTCAGCGAGATAAAGGATTTATCCTGGCAAATAAGGTTTTAGTAGACCGATACAAATCCACAACTCAAATAAACTTCAACTAAGTAAGGTGAACATATACAATAGCTCCGACAACTTGGGCTGATTGAGTATTGTTCTGCTTTTGAATAGTTCTACAGAAGATCATTTGCAAAGCTGCTCCAGCTTCCTCTCAATTTGTTGATAGCCGCTCCTGGTTTCTAAGATATTTTAGACTGTGTCCGTAAATTATGATATCAAACTTCATCAATGGTGTATCTTTCTTAGTTTACCATCTATCTGTTTGAGATGTTTAAAACTAGCTGTATATCGTTCAATTTAAGAAAGGTGTCAAATTCAAACTTTACAAAATTTGTAGTTTTACTAAGACCTGTTCTTAAAAATGTATCATAAATATAGTAAGTGTTTCAAAATGGTAAAATAAATGTTCAAACTCAAAAACGGATGATCTTTATTGGGACATTTGTGACGTTACTGAAATATAGGTTATTCTTAAATGAGAATTCTAGCTAAGATAAACGAGTAAAGTGTTTACTGAGAATCGTTTAAGATACACAAATATACTAAAAAAGTTATTTAAGTTGATTACGTAAAAAATAATCATCAGTTAAATGTTCTCTTCAACAGTTGAAATAAGTAACTCCTTGTTGTTTTTTTTATTTTACTTGCAATGTTTTGGATGAGTTTTATGAAATATTTCTAACAAATAAAAAATAACATTTATTTATTTATTGTAAGAAAATACTACTAAATAAACACAATTAGTTTGTTTTACACTATAATTTTCGACTTTACATTGGTAAATGAAATCTGTAAAAATTACCTTGTAGTGTGGTTTAAATTATAACAGCAATAAGAAAACTACATTAATGAAAAGTACTTTAATTGTCTTTAGAGACAGTAAGTTCAAATAAAAAAATCCTTACTACTGATGTTTTACAACCGTCTTACTACGGAACGGTGCTTCAAATTTAGATATCGTGCATACTAAGTTCTCGGGTCATAAGAGTAAAAGAAACAAGTAATACAAGACTAATAGAAATTATTTAAACTGAACCTACATATAAAAGTCACTTTGGCCCTAAAAAGAATCGTTTCTATTTTCACAGCAGCTGACACAGTGTATCACAGTATTGCAGCGTCACAGTAGAACCTGAAAGGTCGTTTCTTTATCAAACCCGGGGAGTAATTACACCTTAAAAACTGCTGTGGTCACGAAAAGCACTAAACCCAACTCTAAACTTAAGAAAACTTATTTTTGTAAAGGTTTTATTTACATAAATAATCAAATATTACAAGTAAAAATCAGCAATCAATTTGAAAACAAGACATAACCCAATTTTGTGCACATCGTTTAATTTTAATTTTATTTGTTTATTAAACAAATCTGTATTTCATAACCTTTTTCTTTTGCCCACATCGGAAAACTAAACCCGACATATCATGTCATTAATGATTACCTAAAAATACAGTTCTTCAATTTCTTAGCACATTATAAGAAGAAATAATGTACATTTCGCTCTTTCTATCGAGCGATATGCATATTCCGTTTCTAGTTCTCATTAAATCATGAAGGTTCTTGGTGAACACCATATTCTTTATTTCACTATTTGAAGTAAAGGCACTCCAAGGTCAAGCGGTTTACCTCTTATTCCTCGCGGAAGTGGACACCACTGCTTTAGCGAACAAATGCGATGACTCATAGAATACCTGCAGCCTAGTTAGCACAAATGTATGGACAATAAAAGTCACATATTATAACAATTACCCAAAAGACCGGAATTGTTGTAGTCTCAGACTTACAATATGATATTATTATTGATATAAAAAACTAAATAAGAATAATTATGTAATTTACAGTATATACATATTTTTTTTTTTAATTTTTGAGTGAGTAATTCATAAAAAATGAACCAACCTCTAGACTCTATATTGCATAAACCTTCATTTATATACAAGTGTTTCGTGGATGATTCGTGTCAATCCATAGGATTTGGCTGAGCAATAGTGATTGTACATACCCTCATTCATTGTAACTTGGCGTGTACACTATTTAAAAACTGCAATGAAACGAAAGTTAATGAAACGTAAATGTATCTTGTAGTAAGATATTTAATGGAAGATGCCATACGTAGGTAGCATTAAACTTTCATTTCAATATAGATATGAATAAGTTGGAGGCTATATTCTACCATGGAATTTGGCTAAGCGTTAATCAAGCTTATTTCTCAACAGGCTGAACTATTTCTTCTGTCTGTTTGAAGATGTACAAACAACTGTTATGTTTAACTGTTTGTACGTCTGTGCGCAGGACAACTCCAGAATGAAATAAACTAATTATTTTACATTTTGTATGCAGCCTCAGCTATGTATGTGGTTTTGAAAACTCATAACTTGTTTAGATTGACATCAATTAAAATAGTGTAGATGTTAGAGTTTACTGTACAAATGGCTTTCTTTACTTTTAGTGTAGGATATAAAATGTTGCTAATGGTGGCTATCACATCCAAATGTTACTATTAAAGCAAATAGAATACTTCACCTCTAACTGTCTGTAATAATATTATTAATGGATTAATAACATGAGGTTTATAAAGTGAACTTGAACATTAATTTACGCAAGGATACAGCATGTTAATAATTGAAAGAACATAAGGAAAATTACGATATAATGTCTACATGTGATTGTGGACAACATAATTACACTCTGCAAACTCGATATGCCCTGATTTGGGCAACATGGTTTATAGCATACAAAGTTACCACGTACACGGAATTATGTTGATTAGGTCAATAATGGAGATTCTAGGATCAATTGAATAGCAAATTGGGTTACTAATTACATGAGCTGTGGTTACAAGAATCTTACATAATAATGATGTGTTACATTAGCTGTGGTTGCATGTGTGTTAAATAATAGTGGTAGTGAGCTTTGCTTATATGAGTGCCATATATTAATAATAGTATTAAATGTATGGAGTGTTGTTACATATTTTGTACAAACCAAATTATAACACGGGTAAAACGATAGAAGTAGACGATTTTACCAGTGTAAAATTACTATGGTTACTAAGAAAGGATATTACAGTTTCCTATGTCAGGATAGATGCACGAAGTAGGGAGTTAAAATGTAATTAAGGTAAATACTATGGAATCTATAGATGTTGAAATATATAGAATAATGTAAACCTTTTAGTGAATAATAAATGTTTAAAAATCGTAGGAACCAAACAGTACTTCGCAGATTACAGTTTGAAGTTAATACTGTAATAGTGCAAGGAAGAAGGTGAGCGAAAGTTATGTTTTATATAATATTTATACAAATTGAAGGGTATAAATAGAGTTAAACAAACTAAAAAAATTTTTGATCTCTAATGAGATTTTTCGTTTAAGTAACAAAGACGTATTCAAACGTAGGTTGCTAAGATTGTGTAGTGCATCCCGGAAAAGAAGTTGCATCATAAAAATACATTAAATATTATGTTTAAATATTAATGAAGTGGAGTTAACACGTGTATATGAATTATTGAATATTATTATATTATTTAATTATTTTTATTTGATACTAGCTGTTACCCATGGCGTCGGTAATATAAGTTTTACTTCCAGCCCTTGTAGTGTACTTCTAGTCTAAGATATTTTTAGTGCAACAGTTGAGTTTGGTTTATTGTTCCGATGAAACTAATATACATTAATACTTAGGACTGAAGAAGTACTACAGTAAAAGAACATGTTCTCCAGAAATAAGATGGAAATCCTTACAAAGGAATGCAACATTTCAAAGTTTAATTTAATAGATTTTGCGTTATGTAAGTCTTGCTGTTTTTCGTACTTAGCGTTCTAGGAAAGAATGGTTCGTTTAGGAATTTTAGTGTTCATATGTCTGTTCAATTTAAACCAGTGTAAAATGCAATATCAGAATTTCAAGGAAACCAACCAGTTTTTATTATCTTATGTGTAATAATTCACAGCCTTGTTCATTAGGTTAGGCCTTTTTAACAGTGCTTTAATTTTATTTATGAAAATATTTTAAATAAATCAGTTCCAATGGTTAAAATGTTTTACATTCAAAATTGGCGCATCTGGTATAAATTGTACAGGGTAATATGCCTTTGTTATCTGCATTCCACTAATTATCAAGCACTTTGTAATTAATATTTTATATAATTAAAAATCTTTGAAGAACTTCAACTGAAACATCAAAGAAGTTTTTAAAGTGTCAAAAATTGTCTAATTTAAGTTAAATTTGTCTTGTAAAACATTTGTATAAGTGTTTCTGGAAAATATTATAATCTCTCTTTTTCTATACACATTTCTTGTACTTCAGTGTACATAAGAAATATAATTAGCCAAGTTGATCCAGCATTTCGCTCTATAGATTAGAGCTTAGAAACACATTAATAGATTAATGTTTATTACTGAATTTACCAAATTTAAATTGCTTTTAATTTTACTAGAGGAGCTATGTCTCCTCCTAATCTACCAAACCGAATGTGAACAGCTCAGACAGATTAGCATGAGTTTCTAATTATACCATTGACATTATAAGCCATAATCCTGGTATTTGTGCCTGAAAAAGCTTGCTTGAGTAAAAAAGCCGAAAATATCACCACTTAATATATTTATATAAAATGAATACAAATGTATGTCAAATACAAGTACGATACAAAACATATATAATGTATTAGATAAAACCCTCACAGTACTATTTTGATCTCTCCTGTTCAATCATTTACACAATGTATATACATTAAAGTATGAAATTAGAATCGTTTTTAATTCAATGTTAAATCCGAAAAAAAACATAAGAGACATTCCTATAGCATAACATTGAGTTCATCATTATATTACTATTCACAGGAATTTCATTAACACATTTATCCGATGTTGACTTTTTTAGATAAATTACCTCTGCAACTAGTACTACTTATTTGTCAAAATTCAGACATTATATATTTTGAGAGTTAGTGGCTGATACATTTTTATCGTTCTGTTATTAAGACTCATACGATTTCCTTACTGTATGACATTTCATAGTATCTGATCACAATGTGTTATTACTTATAAAAGAGGCAAAGATTATTTTGAAAATGTATAAGTATAAATTAAATCTGCTCACATATTTTGCACAATTTCTTCGCATTATTTATGATATAAAACATACCAGCAGACATTTAAAATTAGGCACTAAAATACTTTGTCTACTTTTTTAAGGTAACATTAACATACTATCAAGCCTTAAAGACAACCAATCTAATTTATTCCAAAATAGAAGTGGTAATAGGCATTTTTATAATCTATTTAAGATAAAAATTATTTAAATGCTATAAAGGCCAAATTATCATGAAAAATGTCTTTCTAATAATATGGTACCAAACACTTAATAGCGTTCTAGCTTACACATTGTTTTGCATTCCAACCAATATTTAACATGTTATCGTCATTAAATAATAAAATAAATTATTTGGAAATTGTGATAATCTCAAAGATTTGCACAATTTGGAAAACAAAATTATTTCTATGTTAGTCAGGGGTTCTGTATAATGAGTGTGTTCCATAACAACGACAGCGGCCCATGTGATCTTGTATTGAGTGTTGTTACGTATTATGTAGAAAGCTAATTATATTAGGAGATACAACGGTAACAGCGGTAGACTTGTACCAGAGTAGACTTAGTTCGGGTATTAATAAAGGATATTTCTGATTATTCTGCCAGGACAGATGTCGTGATACACGAATTAGGGAGTTGATGGCATACATAGTATTCAAGGCATACATAATCACGTGATCAATATAAATACTAAGGAATCTGTGACTGTTGAGATACACATCTGTATAGATATACAAGACAGATGTCACCTAAAACCTTTATCGGATCGGATTAATATTGATTTTTTTAACAGACTAGATATCTAGGTATCGAAATCTTCATGTTTCCAATAACACTAATACCTTCTGCGCAACAATCAGTCTGAAGAACGAATAGAGATCGTTAAATACTTGAAATTTTCCGCAATTTTACAGCCTAATGTTTTATATTGGTAAAAAAAAAATATTATCAGATTAATATATAACTTATTTAAAGAGAATACCAAGTGCATTTAATTTAATATCTAATCTTATTATCTGAACTATATGGTTACAATATCTTATAATGTATTGTAGGTTGAACAAATCTGTCATATTCATTCTGCGTGTAATAACAAACCTGGATTGGAGAACGCGGCCATCACGATCTGTAATGTTGTTACCACAAATCACGAAGTGCTGATGTTAATAGTCTGCCGAGGGCAATTACACTCAGTAATAAATTGCTCTGATAGCGGCAAGGTAATTATCGGCATTAATCTGTCGCACGTTAAGTTTGGATTTATAGTTTTACCAGCAAATACCAGCAGCTTCTTCCGCAATTTATATGCAACATTCTGTGTATGTAACTAAATAACTCCCACAATTTCATTAATACTTGGAAATACTATATAGACAAATGTGGAGAAACTCTTAACTCGAGATATTCATTTTTGGATGAGATATTTTCTAAATGATTTTCGTTATAATGAATTGTAAGAGAAGATAATGGGTCTCTTAGAAATTCGGCAAACGATATCAAATCAATTATCAGTTATACTTACTTTTAAAAGAGTAATTTGTTTTTAACACAATCTTCGCACCAAATTTATAGGTACTCATATATATAGATTGTACATACTTTAGGCTGAGAAGACCACTACAGTTTAAAAAGTGACTAGTCCTGCGCTCCTGTATTTTACTTTATGTGTCTTACTCTTCAATAGGTATACATTTGTGCTAAAATCTCTTCACAGTATGTCAAACGAATTTTGAGATAATGTGTGAACTTTTCAAACTTTTACTCATAATGTTCACAATGAGTGTAAGTCGTAAAAGGAAATTTATGCCTACTTTGCGGGCCACCTAGCCTGCCCAAATACTGAGCAATTCCTAAATTTTTACAGTTACAAGTATATATTGACTAAAACATCTCATTTTCTTATAAAGATATTGATTTATCATACTTTTCCTTACTCTGTGCTCAACAGCGGTTGCAAAGAAGGTTTGAATTCAGAAGCATTGTTTCTATGTAGCTTACTCTATGCTCTCGTCATACTATAAACGTAAAATTTTAAAACTAGTGCTTAAATTAATAAAAAATACGTTTGTGCTGTCACAAAACAATGTTCACAAAACACAGTTCAGTTGATTGCATTTAAAAAGCCCTTTCAGTTAGTATTTCGCACCCTTACAAACCACTGGGTATGAGACTAGGAGGATTTTCCAAATAGGAATAAACCTACATTCATATCGGGGACACAAACAATTTCCATGTAAAACATCAGTTTACGCAAGAAAGCAAAAGAAATAAATAAAGGCACTTTTACTTTTATAATATTATTAAGATGGTAAAACAATCCAAATATCTTTGAAATCAGTATTTTATGTTGTTTAAAATAAATGTATAATTTTAAAATGTATAACTTTAAACGTGGTGATACATACACCTCCAATTATGAACTTGTTACTTATTCAATTGTTCTTTTAAGGATTGTAATTTACTAGTGGTTACCCGCAGCTTCCCACTCAATTTCGTAGGCTTTGCACATGTATGAGCAATTCTGGTTCTAGTGAATTACATTTCCGGCTCCAATGTTGAGTTTGCCTTGATGCCACGATCAAGAGAATCTGTTAATAAGTTCTTATTTATGGCAGTTATAATTTAATCCCGTGTTAGTATTTTTTGTTCCACAGTTGATTTCGCTTAGTTTCCCGGTCTTCAAATACATACACAGAAGCCTACGTCTGTAAAAAAACTAAGCTGAGTTTAATAACAGTCTTCATATTTATAGTAAAAGTTAGATATTATATATTTAATCTATATATATATATATATATATATATATATATATATATATATATATATATATATATATATATATATATATATATAATATATATATATATATATAAATGAATGTTTGTGTGTTTGTCCTTTATGGAATCGTGAACTATTTGACCGATCGTTATAAAGATTTGTATGTATATGTATTTTTTAACGGAGTAGGTTTATATTTTATGCCCATTGGTGTAATTCGCCACCAGGCAGTGCTAAAAAACATAAAAGTTTTCAAAGTGCCTGCAAGTTATAAACTGCAATCACGACACAGTTACGTATCGTAAGTAGCCAAAAACTATTTGAAGGCGCTAAGATGGTGTATATTTGTATTAAAAATAAATTATTGATTCAACTTAAAACTTGAATAGAAGACCATTTTATAATAAAGTACATGTAAGGATACAAATATAAAAAAATACACCATTGAAAGATTTTGCTGATCGTGGCAACAAGGCAAAATCTACATCAGTGTTGTAAACATAATCCACTTGAACCAGAAGTGCTCAACCACGGGCAAAGCTTACGATAAGCGTGCGAAGCTAGTATTTAATATATGCGAAAAATGCGATACTAATAATATATTTTTACAAAAGTTTTCTTATATGGATATTTTCAAACTCCATGTTCGAAGCGCTTGCTGAAAAGGTTGAAATACGTTTTGTTAGTATCAAGCTGACTACGCTTAAAAAACTATAAATGTAAATTGAGAGTAGTGGTTAGTGGCTGTGCTTAAACAGTTATTAACAATCTGTTCCTACATTAAACACCAAATACCACAGCAACAATCACAAGTCCGTTTGCAGCAAACAAAACAAACATTACAGCGTGCATAAACCACATCATTAATATTCAGTATGAGCTGGACAGTGTTGGGGTATTTATATTACGATAAACAACAGTAGTCCATCCTAAATGACACAGAGCATGCTATGTTACAGCGGAAACCGCAATGTAAATTATATTAAGAAGTGTAAATAATATAATTTGATTCCTCTGTATATCATAAAAAAGTAATAATAAAAAAGTAAGTAAGTAGTAAGTTATTTTTAAAAATAATATTTTAAAAAGAGTTATGGGCGTTAAATTGCTATATAATTTTAAACCTGCCTTCATTAATCGCAAGTAAGTTACGCATGCGAGCGTGTTTTATCAGTATTTCTAAGATGAGTATATTTCTTCAGTTTCCTTGTATTTCTTCAGCTTATCTAGTGAGAAAAAAACCTGTAATATATAATTTTGATTTCGTAGTTGCAAATTAATGCACGTTTAGAATAAGAGTAATATCTAAAAAGAATAATTTTTTCCATTTATTGCAACACCCATATTTTATGTGAAAAGATAAATGTCTGTAGGCCACGATTACCGCACATTTTAATATAATTTACATGACACGAGTACGTTAGCTCACATGTCAGGGCTTCCCTGACGTCGCATGTAAAATATCAAGTCTAGCTCGATTTCATTTCAGTCACGTCATGCGGAGGTACAGATAACCACTCAGAGATATATTTCTAGAACCTTCGGGCAGCTAGAGAACTTTTGCCGGCCTACTGGCTTCAATGACTCTCAGCCAAATTCCATGGATAGACTTGCACTATGATCATCAAACTCATTATTTCCTGTGTAGAAAATTTTCTTGCAATATTTAAAGGCCATAGGTTAGTTTGTTCTCAAGGTATAGGGCGGAAAGGCAGATAGGCAGGAGCAGAGTTCTGCTCCCTTTAATCTTCCGTTAAATACGGCATCTGAAATTTTATGCTGTCACAGACTTGACTCCTAGATACAATCACTTTCTGTCATAATTATAAGATTTGAACTGTTAGACAGTTGATCAAATTATACATGATTTAAAGTAGGATAATTATTTAGCTTAAAAATGTATCAAATACACTAAGAGACACTACATGCTATAAAAACCAAATTGGTTAGTTCTGTTCACCATCACCGAATACATAATTACAAACAGGTGATTTCCAACTATCCAGAGTAAAGGTGAGATGTCACATACATACTGTGAACATGTCGTCACCACATCTCTCTACAGTCTGTACTGTTCTGCATGTCAAGTGGGATTTGTGATGAATGAATGAATACCTTAACCAAGATTTATATCATTCTAGTCAACAGACTTCTATACATCCTTTTCGTTACTAAAATCTTTATTGATATGTTTACAGGCATGGTAATCTTTTTCAGGTAAAAATGTAACTAATATTAATAGACCAATTGCCTATTTTTTATATTTTTGTAAACGAAGTTATTTGTTCTATTAGAAGAAAAGTTTACTCCTGGCTGGGTGCATATTTCAGTTGAACCTTCAGAGAGTACAGCAAAGAAATGTGACCTATACCTGTGCAGAGTGTGGATGTCCAGGAGCAAATGGATCCATAGGTCTAGTCTGATGCAGAGGATGACTAATAGAGAGGGCGGAAATCACTTAGTGTTAAAGGCTGTTGCTAGCCTGGACATGAGCTGTCTGCTTTGACTGGAGAGGCTGGAACAAAGCCAATATATCACATCATCCCTCCTCATGGGACCTTAACAGGAGGCGGCCACTACCCCATTACCTTACCCATCATAAATATTCTGTAGCAGAGGCCCTACAAGGACTAAGTGCAACTAGAAATTCCTCAGCTTCTTGTTTAAGTGAAAAAGGATATATGTTTTAGTTATTTAGTAATCATAAAAATGAGCTATGTGAGTGTGAATATCTTTATATAACCCAATTATCCACAACAACCTGGTTACAATCTTTTACACCTTAAGTCTTGCAGAAGTTAAGCTAATGTGAGAATGACAAGGTCTGGTTTATATTATCACTACTGTCTTCCATAATCCAGTGGAAAAAAATCTTATGTTCTTACACATAAGGTTTTTATACCTTCAGTTAGTTTTCCTGCACTGTGTACAGTAAATTGTATCAACTTGCCATTTGTATAAACAAATAGAAATGAAGTATTTCCGAATAGTTTTTTTTTATTTGGACTCTAAAGGTTATGAACATAACTGGTCATGTTACACAAAGTGAAGCTACGGTACGAAGGGTTTTTCAATGCTAATGTTAAGTTTAGCTCCAGTTTGCCTTCCAGAAAGTGCGGCGTCTGGAATCTGTTACTGCCTCTCAATATGTCACAAGTCTGGGACAGCGCTAGATTCTAGGCCCTGCAATAAGAGGTAGGTGAACTGGAGCTAAACTCAACATTCATTAAATTTGTTACAGTTAGAATAATTCGAGATCATAGAAGTCACGCGTCTAGGACTATGACTCTGAAATGCTCTAAAACACTATCATTATTTTTAGTTCCTATCTAAACTATTATAATTTATGTTAGTTCTTAACACATGTTATAAAAGCCTAGCGATTATATTTAACCAATACTTTTGTAGTGTTGACGTATTGATAAATATAATAAGTTATTGTCTTTAATCTTAATTTACGGTTAAGGCGGCTGCTGTTTAACTGTGAAGTGAAGAGTTTGTTTCTCGAGTAGGCAAAAGAAATTTTCAAGTGGGTTCTAACTGTGTTGCGGTAAAAACGTTTAGTGCTGTCACCTAAAATTTCGTAGGCGTAGGAAGAACTATCTTAAAACATTTTCTTACAATAATACTACGGTAAACTACGAACTCATTGCATTTTCTCTACGTTATTCTGTATAGAAGTGCATTACCACAGTCAAATCTCATAGGGTAGGCCCTCAGTTTTTTATTTACCCTTTAAATGTGTAACATCT
Source organism: Homalodisca vitripennis (assembly GCF_021130785.1). Taxonomy (NCBI): domain Eukaryota; kingdom Metazoa; phylum Arthropoda; class Insecta; order Hemiptera; family Cicadellidae; genus Homalodisca; species Homalodisca vitripennis. The sequence continues at coordinate 249,644 of NW_025776171.1, forward strand.
CAGTAATTGGTACATGTATAACTTTAAATTTTATAAAATACATTGCTCTGTATTTCGTGGAATTTACATCTATACAAACCCTTTTATCTTTGGTGAATTGTGCCGTCTGAGAGAATCATCCAATATGTTTGGTTTCATGAGGGAAGACTTTTGAAATTTAGTATTTTAAAAAAGCGTTTATAAAGTCTGCATAATGCGTACACAAAGTCAGATGTATCATAAAGAACGTACTCTATATGAATGTGTAAATGAATAAGAAATACATGTGCATGTGCGTTTGTGAGGCTAGGATATGCAAATATGAGTTTCAGATTTAAAATATTTTTAGGTTTGAAGTGTTTGTTTTGGCGAATGTTATTCCTAATTACTACTAATACTATCACCAATACTAATTACTACCATTTATCTAAGTAATCGATAAAGAATAGCTTATTGAAAATTAATACCTTAAGTTTTAGATGATATATGATAATATTCAAAATGAATAAAAGAGTTGTAAAAATTTATTTTTATAATTAGTTTACATTGACCAGGGTTAGGTTTGTTATTTGAAAGAGATTTTTGCCTGGCCTTCGTAGAAATATAAATAAAATCCTCATATACAGCTTGTTTCGCTTAAACATGCTATAACCATAACAACAGAGTCATATTGATCTCAGAAAAACATTGTTGACCCTACTCATACATTCCCTTTCGTAGAGATAGAAACCGTATTCAGAGAGGTACTTTTTATGTTCTTGGAGCAACTTCAAATAGTCATTCAGTACATATTTCTGACACTAGTCTTATACTGTTTAAAACTAGCAGTAACCTGTGGATTCACATTTAGTTTAGTATTGAAAAACAGGGACACCGTGAGCACAATTAAAACAAAATGGCATCTCAAACAATGTTGAAATGATGAGTCACTAAAATATACTGCAATGTCTCGAAGTGTAAAGATTGGGTCCTGAAGTTGGAGAGCGAAACTTGTTCTTAAAAGTACATATGCAATTTTTTAAGCGATGTTTTGTTACATAGCTAATCACAATTCAGGCCGGTGTGGAGTTGTCCTAAGGGAGACTAAAGTGGTCCATAAAATTTAAGTAACCACACTTATAATGTAATATACTATGGAATTTTACAGGTGCTAATTAAAATAAAAAAAAAAACTGGCAAATTAAAGCTTCTGCACTCAACAAGTCATTTGTAAATATTTCACTGATTTTTACAGATAGCTAACAACAAACATCACCTGCTTAAGTGTGTAAATATTATAATACTTATTAGTGTTGAATTTGACAGGTAAATACACATTTTATTTCTGTTTATCAACTCAAGTCCATAAATTAAGTGTTTAAGACCAATGTGGCGTAGCCCGGAGCGATTTTCTAAATGGGAGTAGGCCTATATGTGTACCAGGGACCGTGAAAATGTCAAGGTAAAATTTCAGTTGTTGGTTGAATAGTGATTTTTCGTGATTAAGTAACGGACACAAACACACAGAGATACACAATTAAATTGTCATATACTAGTAAAGATTGATATAATTCCGATTTTCATAAATAAATAAATATATATTGAAAAGGTTGAGACAAAAATATTATTATAAAAAAGAAAGGCACAAAGACTATTCAGCAATCATCATTTGTAATTTGATTACCTGACACTTTACTGAAATACACTCGTATGTATGTTAAAAGTATTATCGTTTTAAAACTACCTCTGATTCAGTAAATGTATATAACAACATTATAATCATACAACATATATGTAAATTTTGAGAGATTAGATCTATTTTATTACATATGTAAAAGTTTACTAGTATATAGGTTAAAGTTAGTTTAAACGAATATAAGTTCTATTTATTTATCAAAATGTAATCTGTTCTAAGAAATGGTCAAACAAATATGCAGTATGAAGTAAAGTTTTAGTGTACAAAGAAATAGACCCCAGGATAAACATCAGTACAGTCTGCTGTAGGATGATCTATGCAAGACACGTGACACTCGTACTGCCCCTGGATGTAGTATGTTATAACTGCATTTTATATGATCTTTATTCTTCAACATGCCACATATATTAATAATTTCTCCAATTTTCTGAATTTCTTGTACAATTTTGAGCAAAAGTTCCTAATATTAAATTTATTACGATAAATTATAAAATATATGAGTCTTTACACATTTCCTTAGAGTGAATGTGCCTGTTGCATGGTACAATATTTTTATTATTTAGTAAATAGAAAATGTGATTAGATGCGTAGACAATAGTCTATATGACTACTAGACGTTGCATTATTTATTGATTGATATCTAAATATTTACAGTATAATAATTAAAAATATAGTTATAATATTCATATGAATCTCTTTGATAATATTCTCCTATCGCTTTTAAACAAAAAATTCTTGAGGAAATTGTAATATATTTTAAATTTTTATAGTATAATACTTCAAATTCTCTCTAAAAATAATCTAAATGTTACACTTATAGAGCTCTTATACCAACGGTGAGGGATAACTGGCATCAGATTTATGACATTTTGTCTGTCCAATAAAACTTGAGACATTAAGGCTGTATGTTCTTGTAACTTCGGGCTAAACTTTTACTTCAGAAACTAAAAATTTGCACAGTTGTAGTCCTTCTGCAATGTAACCAGTTACCTGTGCTAACTCATCTATGAGATTACTAACTTCACAATAGAAATAAAGTGCATTACATTGCATTATAAATTAGAAATAATATTGTTTAGTATTTATTAATAAATCCTACTATATATCCTTCATACATTCAAAAGTATTTTAATTCTTCAAATGATTTCTGATGAGAAGCAACAAACTTTAAAGATCAAAACTATTCTGATAAATTTATTTATTTATAATCAAAAATTTTAAATGGACCGGAGTGATTTAGGATTTTCCGATATTTTTTTGCAAGATGAAATGTGATGCAATTTTAGTTTTCTCCTATAAACTCCGCAAGGGATTGTCGGGATAGCTTAAACATCTCGTCATCAACACAGATGTACTCGATTACAAAAGGTGCTTCTAAGGTTGTAGGTGTGACTCATAACATGTGTAGTGACTTAATTACACCTCCTTAATATATTTCCATCGACTGTTTTTAGTATGTGCTTTCGAAAGACTTTTGTTTCTGAATAATTTTAAAGACCTTATAAACTAGTAAAATAAGATTAAATATATGATAATGATACTATTTACAGAAAGCGCTATATAATGCTTAGGAATGATTGAGTAACATATTCTTAGTTTTGTAAATTAACAGCATTAATTAGTTGTTTCATTCCCTGAAATCGTTGTTATTACTTAAATCGTTCTCAAGAAATTGGAATTGATTTAAAATTAATATCACTGAACAATATTACATCATTGAAGGAAAAGTGAATGCCATCGCCTAAATACTGACATTATTGTTTTTTACACTGAACGTTTTAAAATCAATAAAACTTTCTATTCCACCCAATTTTGTAATCAATATTTTACTGAAAATTGATTATTAATACGAATTGTAAATCATTTAGGAAGAAATACAAAATAAGATCTAATATAGTAAAACTATCTTACACCTGATGTTATTAATGGGGTTTAAAAGTAACAGTGATTTGTTACTACACAGTGTATTAGACCGTTGTGATAATGTCATATTTTTACTATTACACGTTACTTTTGACAACCTTTAGAGATACTATATTACATTTTTAGACAAATAATGATGTTAAATTTTACATAAATTGCTTTGATATTAACAAAAGGATAATTTAGTTCACTCCTTAATACAATTATTGGAGAGATTATGGAGAGCGAAACAGATTCTTCACGAGTGACCGGCAGGTAGTTTAACAACGTATTTGAGCGAAGCCAGGAGGTAGTTTCCATAATACCCAGTGGGAGAGAGAGTATGGACAGCCGCAATTATTGGAAACACATAAAACTCTTTGTCAGACTACAGCAGGTAAGAGGAAATCGGTTTGACTTCGACAAGTAACTGGATTTCTCTGCGTCCACGTGGACCTTTTGTTTGTTTGGGTGTACGTATCAATTAATTAATGATAAGTATACATTGGTTTTATTGTAATTTGTATGATTTAATTATTTAATTATTTTATTTATTTATCTGAAACATAGTGTTTTACAAATATGTAGAGGTTTGGGATTTGGATAAAGTTTGTAGTGTACAAGCCATATAAGACCAATAAATACTATAAGCAGAATGAAAGGTACGTTGGTCTCTTTCATTATTATGTAACAACTTGAAGGTTCGGGTCAGAGGAAGTTGTCATGCTTAAAATACATCAAAAAATAAATTTCCTATTTTAAGATGTTTATTTTTGGACTGAATAAATGTATACGTAATTTATACAACAACACAGAACGTCACTCCATATTTATTTCGCTTCAAAATTAAACAAATTGTATATACCAGAGTACAAAGATGAAAAAGGTTGGTAGTATAAAGTTAACTGTATCCCTTGTAAGGTTCGAGACCTCGAGTCTGCCATCCATCGTTGTCTCGAACAGTGAAGTAATAGGCAATACAAATAGTACAATCATTTTGTGAATGGTTTGGAAACTTTATGATCTGGTTGGAGTAAAAGTACGAACGGAACTATAGTTTTCTGATATTTGATCTCGTTCTAATGAGGTATATGTGTTGTTTTTCTATAGAGTCTTGCCATGCTTCGACTTTTCATGGAGAATATAGGTTTAACAGTTCGATGTGAACATAAGTATGGAGGATCCATTTCTTGGTCCAAAAATAATTAGTAGTTAGTTTTAATAATTTCTTTGGTTAGTTTTTTATGAAGCTCAAAGAAAAAAGTGGGTTTGAAGACATTCTCTCTTTTTCAGTCTGTATTTAGTATACCCTTATTACTCTCAAAACAGTCATTCATGCTGTCATTAGGCTCTAGACAGTCATTTCAACCGATATGAGGACCAAGCAGAACAACTTTTACCATTCCTAAATTCTATATCACCAAAAATTAAGTTAAAAAACAGAAAAATCTAAATTAACATTCTCGATAGAATGTTAACATAATTAACATTCTGTAATCAATTATTTGTTAAATGTAGTAGAAAAAGAACCCAAACAGATCTTTTAATGTCATCATCCTCTAACCATCCATAGAAAAACAAATTACCAGCATTTCACTCAATTATAAACAGAATGTTGAATATACCAAAGATTAATGAGAAAAATAGTAAATAAATAGAATAAAATATGTAGCTGTCAAAAATGTAGACAAAATGAGTAAGAATAAAACAAGGAAAATCAATAAAGTCACGATCTAATCCTAGTAATAATGAAATTTAGAAACATATATGTGTACCTTTCAAAACTAAAATACATAAAGCTGTTAGAAAAACCTTTCAAAATTCAAAATTTTCATTAGTTACCAAACAAGAAACAATACATTTAAACTTATTAAAAACAAAGTAAACCAAACACATGAAAAACAAGAATTATACAAACAATCTGGAGTATACAACATTAACTGTAGTGACTGTGAAATCTATTATATTGGACAAACTTTCAAAAATGTTAATAAAAGGTTTAAAGAACATATACAGGCTCTGAAAACAAATAACCTTTATTGAATCTAACCATAAATACACTAATATTGAGTGAACATGGAAATTTTAGTTATCAAATGGAAAATTGAAAAATTAAACTCGAAAGAAGAACGACATATCTATCTAAATTATAATAAATATGTTCATCACATTTCAAATAGCAATCTGAAAAATAAGACAAACCCGATAAAAAAAAATTAAATGCTGAATGCTAATCAAAATTACAAACTGTGCCATATAAATTTAACATCTGTTTAAGTGGTCTACATGTGTATATTTGGTTGTTTATTATTTATTTAAAGGTTAATGTACATACTGATGATGTTTGAATACTGAAAACACAAAGTTAAAGTTGTGCTTGAAAAGTATTAATATTTTACCTCCTGTAAGCCGTAAACTTTGTTGCCTGTAAACCTTGTAGTCGTAAGACCGGTACCACCTCGTAAGCCTTGTCCGTAAGTAAAATTTACGTATTAAACTGTGCGTATTATAAATTAACCCTTTCATAAAAGTCACCTATTTTAAATATAATATAAGGATATTCAAAAACCTAAACAAAGTTTGGATACAAGGTAATTAAATTCTTACAATATGACACTTACCTTAACCCTGTTAAGTAAAACAATAAAATTTGTCGTTGTGTGCTGAAAATTTAGATGTCTGCGAGATTCTTACTCTTGTACTCTAAATATTTAAAAGTGTTGTCTTTATATATAAAACACACACACTAAATGACGGTATAGAAGAACAAAAGAAAGAGCCTAACAGAAAAGTAAAACATTGCACACCATTGCTGGTTCTAAGACCATCAAAAAAACAATAGCTGGGATGAAGCCAACATAAATCAGTGGGAACCTCATTTCTTTAAAAGGAAATCTATTGAAACTATACACATTAATTTTGCAGAACACCCAATCGATCAACCGAAATCAGTCGGAATCATGCCACTTTGGTCGCCGATTCTGAAAAATTTACTAAAAAGAAAAACCAAATGTATCAAACAGATCAGATACTTATAATAAACCAATGCCAGACTCAAAGCATGGTTTTAAGCATCTAACATCTAACCAATAATAAAAAAGGCCCACTCTTGTTCCGTTATGTTTCCGACGTGACGATTGCTTTTACCTTTAGCCTCTGGTCATTCGTAGGTGGTTCGTCAGCGAATGCAGACCTATTGTGGGCCTGCATTCTCTAGTTCAGTTGTAATATCTAGTGTTGTGTTGTTGTTTATTAAGAGCATGTTTTAGAGTTAGCGAAGTTGACACACAACATGGTAGGTGTGATTTCTGATTTATACGCTTGTCACAACGCTCTGGTATGATTTGTTTATTTTAACCTAGTTTGTAATTATGTGTTTAGGTTAGTTATTTACCTGAATATTAATTAATACGGCAGATCTCGAAACGTAGTATTACTGATTTTTTGTATCACTGAACGGTGGTAAATGTCCCGAAAAATTCCTGTTTTCTTTACAATCCTCCCATCGTCGAAAACAAACTTCAAATAAAATACAACCGTTTGCATTGTAAAAAAATTAAAAATAAATCAGGTTGCGTTAATTAAATTAGTATGTTACTTAGAAACAATTGTAAAAGTTTAGCATTATATCCATAGAAAACGTAGTTTATTATTATTATTAATAAATTATGGCATTTTGTGTGGAAGGAGTCTGCTGGTGCTAATAAATATAAGCAGCACGGGATGTGTTATATTAAACAATTATGAGAAGCTTCAAAGTCTCCATGAATGTCCCACCACGGGGTTGTGGTTACACATGGGGAATCAGCATTCATTATGCTCTTGTTTTATTTATGTTATAACTGAGGGAATCTGCGTTATACATTTCATACTGGTAGTTTAATATGGTGTTTGAATTGTAATAATGTGTTTTGCATCACTAAAATAATGAAATATAACATTCATTTACATTTTGAAAACGAAAAACAAATTCTATTACTTATATATAATCAAATACTATAGAGAAAAATATATTAACTGCCACTAAAAAAATCACAATTTAGTGCATATTTTATTTAACCTATAAACCTCAATCATGAATTTTATCAACCAAAGATAAATTACAATCTGCAATAATCTCGTCAGGTAAAATATAATATATCAACAGTTACATCGATACATTAGCAGACATGAGATTAAAACATCACAGTTTAACCTACAAAAGTAACATCAAGCTAACAACTAACAAACATTTTCTTAAAGGCCTCTAACAATACAGTACCATCTTGATAAATTATGGGAGAGTAACTTAAATATGTAATAATGTTTAGTTTAAAGTATAAAGTAAGGCCAATTTCATTCTATTGATCATGGGTATTATATCTTGGCTGATGATTAATAGAATATGTTTATTATAAGAGAGCTAAATATACCCAGTTAAACCCAATTCAACAATAACTGCAATGTGATCCTTGTTTTTCCTCAAGTATCTCGTAAATTCAACTCCACTCAAAAAAAAAAAAAAAAAAAAAAAAAAAAAAAAAAAAAAAAAAAAAAAAAACTAATTATGGAAGTGTACATTTTTTTTGTCTTCTAGGTGTTCTCAAACACTGTAGTATTCTTTTAAAATAAGGAACTTTTTAAATTTATTCAGGAATTCCCTATCATCAGCAACACTGTTAAGTAAAGAGGCAAAGAGTTGATGTACTAAATGCTTTCGATACATATATCAATCTAAGGTGATGCCAAGAATGAGTTTTAATACTAGAACTATTACAGATGCTGGGTCTACACCTAGAGGTACCGCCACCAAGCCCGAAAACAAACACGATATAGGTCTTAGCAGTAGAAACATCTCGCAGATCATTAGATTTTAGAGGATCCCACCGGATCTACAATTGACTGGAGGTTCTCACACGTTGCCTACTCCAAGGCAGTGAAACAGGTGTTGTTGGTTGGGGACATGTATGCAAGGGTGTAATAGAACGTTTACAGTATCTGCTTATTTTAAGGCCACCAAAAACATTATCACTTGTACTGAATTGATAAATATTTGTATAAACATAAGATTGTTTTATAACATTAAACTGATTTTGCTTACCCTGATAAGCAGCCTTAACGATATAACTAACAACACATTCCCTAGAGGTATAAACATCAGTTTCTTCAAAGTAATAATTACGTACTTTTTAAAGCCACGAAAATAATGAAATGATACAACGACCCAAGTTTAGCACTATTGAGTAAAATATAAATACCTGTGTCTATCTGATCATATCTTTGGAGAGTCCTTCTCTATCCGTCTGTCTCTTCCGTTATAACTAGATTCACTGTTTCAACAACCTTCTGGCCTTCGGGTCATCATCGGACGTTCTATTGATAATCCAATAATCATCGGACATTGAGTACCATCACTCAGATGTGGTTGGGACAATTCTGTATCCTATTTCGCTTCAGTAGTACTTCTGACATGGGTGTCCTCTGAAACCTTTACACGTACACTCGTATTTTCGAATGGTAAAATCTGTGTGTTTTAGTTATCTTTTTACCGACTGCATTTGTGCCTTTGAAAAAATACTCGACTAGACCTGATTCACATATAATGTGTATCCTGACTCATTTTTGATGTGAGAAATCGAAATGGATCCTACATAGGTGTCGCCTATTACTTGGATTGATTAAATACGCATGTTACATCTAGTGCCACCATATTTCATAGGGTTAAATCTATGTGTCACATTCTACTTCTATTCCAAAGGTCCAAAATCAAGGAGGATTTTTCGTGGATGTTTCTGGAAGATATTAGCTGGAAATAAATAATAGTAAAAAAAGAAATCTATAATTTAAGATTATTTAGCCTCTTTGACAATCATTCCAACACAAACTCTTGTTGTTTAGTCAATTTGAATGCTAATTATAGTTGTATTATTTACAGAATAATTCCTTTCTGTATATGTCTTGGAATTATATATCAAAGTATTCCTTCCTCAGATGATTTGTAAAGTTTATTAGATTAAATGTTTTTATAGGCATATTCTAGCCTATAATATATAATAATAATATAAGGCAATACATAGCGATGTAAATGTCATCATTGCAGTGCTTATGAAGTTTTAATAATTCGGATAACTTGCTAAAGTTAAGTTCGTAAAACTTGGAAGATTGTCATTAGAATGAGATTACATTACCTTGGCTGTTATAAAGTCACCAGATGGTAAAGATAGAGTACCTGGTTAAGTTTGTTTGGAACTGCTGGGTATTCGCTACAGTTTGCTTTTAATAGTTCTTAAAGCGTTTTTTGCAAAAAACTGAATGTTTTTGCACTGCAAAAATTTTTATTAGTTTGTAGTAATAACTCATTCAAATTTGAATATTCGTTTCCGGATGATAATCCCGATTCACTCCCACCTAAAACGAATATATTTAAGAACAACACAAGTATTGTTATAACCTCGTGTGTTTGATCTGACAATATTGTTACCGTAACTTAGTGTCTCTTTATAACGTAATGATGCTCTGTAAAAACACCATTTTTGTGTACTTTGCGTATCATGGGGTAAATTATAATTCTAATGTCAGCCGTCGTTCTAACAATCACAATAAGGGTATTCAAAATTATGCCAACGAATCACCTAGCACTGTCCATATTAATATTTAATGGAGGATTGTTACTTTCACGTTACTTCATTATCGAATTGTAACATAAATTTTATGATATTCAATATTAACTCCACCGCTTTAAATTTATATTCAAACGGCTTTTATACCTATTATTCTATTACAGGACTGTGATGGAACTTCTACAAGATTATCCTAGAATATAAATTTTCATAGTCAATTCAGTTCAAATATAAAACCCTGAGATAAAATTGTAAACATAACTGTACCGCAAAATATGTAAAAAAAGTACTTTTCGGTATGTGCTGAGCTAAACCATGAATGTTATATGTCTCCCTATATTTCCTCCGGGAGCAATATTACTAAGAAGTAAGACAGCGAGACTGTCATGAGTATACGTGGTATCCCCTAGTGACGTTAACAATTAAACACGCCATATATCCTACCAGCCCAACATAATACTCATTCACCTGTACAATGAAGTAGAGACTTTATAATTATATGTCTGCACGAAAGTGTACTTAATTTAGCTCCTGCCATAATATAGGACCTGCTTAAGATTCGTGAAGCCTAAATTGGGAGTGGATGTACCGTACAGTTGTGTCTAATCCATAAACCCAATTACTAATAAACAATTGATGTAACTCTTGTCTTTATAATTTTATTTCCATAAATATTAATTAGGGAATGTGACAAAATGTATTGCGCTTTTATTATATTTATTTGTTTATAAGTGTTTAAATATTTATAACACTCCTTCTTTATAAAGTTAAATAAAATTTAACTTATAGTTTAATATTGTGTAGGTATTTTCTTTTAATAATACCTAAAGGGCTGTCTGCTTAACGGCATAGTTACTGTGGTGAAGAATTATGTGATTGGCCAGCGTACTTGACTAATCCCTCTAGTTAGTAATAACATCGCGTCATCGTAAGCAGTCGGACGGCGTCGCTTCGTTGGCTCGGAGGGCATTCCAGAATACAACTCTTGAATGGGTGCACCTCGAGTGCCGTTGCTCGTTTTGAGGCTGTAGTCCTTCATTTCTTTAATATTATTTTAATTTAACACCCAAGGTTAGGGTATTTATTGCACTCCATTGTTTCGTTTTAAAAATAATTCTGAAATGTGTATCAGAAATGCGTGGATTTCTATCTCGATTACTCGTTTTGGGACGAGAACATGTCAGTTAAATGACAGCGCATGATATTCCATCGGATAGAACTAAACTTTTGGCTATACATTTTAAATGGGTAATATGTTTAACAAGGAAATCGCAAATTAAATACCATTTTTAAAACAATTTAACACAATAACATGCTATTTTATGTTATTTAGGCTAATACCATGAGCGGCACATATTATAACTTTATAAGTAACCACGTGTAATCCTTTTACACGAAACGTAGTGTGGAGTAAGCATATCTTATAATAGCAATATTTCGCTTATGCAAATATTCATTGTTTGATGTATCCTATAATATAACATCATTATTTGTTCCTAGAGAAGTACATTTCTTTTTCAACTTACCAGTTAAAAACGAGAAATCTAACAATTCCTGGTCCATACAAGAAGACTCAAAAAAGGAATAAACTTGTCTAAGTATATAACACAACAATGTGAAAATCAAACAGTTGTGTATATGTCAACTTCACTTTTAATCGTCCTGGACCTGTGCAATTACCCTGATTCTTGTATTATCTAGGATTTTTTATTGAAAAACAAATCTACACACCGAAAGTCTTACTTGCCTTCACTAACCCTAAGGAATATAATTCTGCCATTTTCCTCAATTGTCCAACAAAGCTCCCAAATGAAGAGCAGTAGAGATAGAACTTACTGGCAGGAGAATCACTCAACCTACGAAAAGGTACACCCACTGATATTTATTTCTACATTTCAAAACCTCCTGTGAAAATCCTTGTATTTAGTGTATTTGCGAAATAACGGAGATATAAGTTTTTTGAAAAAAAGAGTATGAATAATTCATGAGTCCGTAACTGTATTATAAAATCGGAGTAATTATACACTCGTAATTATTGATAAAAACTCAGACAAATAATTGTCTGTTTGTAAAAATATACGTTGTAACGTAATTAAAAACATCCCTCGTGTAAAGTTCTCATGTGACACTTTATATATCTTTATCTTTATATCTATCAGGCTCTGATAGCTCACTGTTCCTGAGATTATCTCTAGCTCTATGAACTAGTTTCTGGGAGTTCCTGACATCTGGAAACTGGGTGTTCAAAGGGGATGTCACTAAGAGATGCTATAGAAGCTTTGAGGCTTTGGGGGCTGTCTTCTAACACAAATTAGTTAAAACTATTAACAGTATAGAAATAAAAAAAATATCTTATTAAATTTGAATTTTTAAATAAATTATGTACTTTTTATATTACAAAACAGAATATAAATTTAAATATTTTGGATCGCCTAAACAGCACAATGTTAGTAATATACTTCTTAGCCCAGTTCATGTGGAACCGTGCAAAAAAGTGTAGTACCACACAAAGAACATTCCTAGGTAATAGTATATTCTTGTTGGTCTCTCAATGGTCCAAAAGTATCTCAGGCTACTAGAAGTAAAAATTACTATAGCTACGAGAAGTTACACTTACTAATAATCTATGGGTAGTTTTCAAGATTCTTGTGATAATTCGTTTATGCAGTATGTTCACAGCGAAACACATAAACACTTAGTAAAATATTGTTCTTTTAAATAATCTTAAAAATTTCTGAAATTTGATTTTTTATTTTAGGAATAATAAGTAATACACATGGTTCTTATTTAGGCTTTGTCCGTCACTACCAATGTCGTTTTAAAAATTTTTGTGAGGTGTTTAGTAAAACCAAGTACTAAATAGTCGTTATATTTTTTTTCATGGAAAGGTTCAATAAAAAAATATTCCGATATATATTTTGGATGAGTAGAGGGTTATTATATACAGGTAAATAATACCCACTAGTAGCAAGTTCTTTTTAACTTCTCCGTACTGTAAGAGATCTATGCCGTAAGGCTTGTTATCTTTGCGTTTGACCCGTTTCGACTTCAATTCGTATCTTTAGATAAGGAGTTTTGTGTAGAATCAGCATATTTCAGCTGAAACACACTCTACCTTAGGACAGGATGTGGATTGCTAGAAAAATACCTTTACCTAATCTAATAATTATTCTTTTAATTTTCGGTGCAATCCTTTCAATATGTGCAAATAACATTAACAGCTAAAAATACGATAAAGGTTTTAATAAATAAAATAAAAAAAATTAAAATATAATGTTATTTTTAAACTGAAGTGACGTTTTAAATAGTTGAAAAGCGGCTTAGAGTATATCTGAAACTAATCCATATTGCAAATGTATCAGGGAATCCAAATGAAATATTACATTCGATGTTCTTCCAAAACATAAGTTCAATCAATCATATTAACAATTAATTTTGTTAAGGTAATTTTTTTGGTTTAATGTACGACAATCTGTTTTATATTCACGCATATATACAATATACGCATATTTTACAATGTGTTAGATATTTGTTTTTATCACTTAATATGAATTTGTCTTCCATGTTGTCAAGGAATATGTCAGCCAGTAATCCAGATAGTGGTGATCCCATTGGAAATCCTTGTGCATTACACTAATATAAAATACAACAGTGTTCAAGGTTGTATTCTTCACTACTAAACCGTCGCCAAATGACATTAACCACCACTAGCCATTGTATGCCACCTTTAGACCATTATTTTTCGTAATAGCAATGACTGTTTAATGTATTGATATGTGGAAAATTAACCCTTTATACGTTTACAAACCATATCAATGTATTTTACATCTATAAGGAAACTGCTCTATACTCGTAACTGGAATTTTTAGACACTTAATAATCGTTGAATGGAAACATATTTTTTTAATCTACTTAAATAAAACTGAATAACATAAATCAGGAGTGTTAATACAAACCCAATCAATAAATATCACAAATAAATTTAGGACTATCATATACGAATTTTTAATTCCCAGTCCATATAATGTTATAATTTAGAAAATTATGTCATGAAATCAATGCAGTAAATAACAATAGATTTTTCGAGTATAAAATATTAACAGTTTTTGTATAGTCTCCATAGTTTTATAAATAGGTGAATTATATTGTTTTATCCATGGTCCAAGAATAATATGTCTTTACCAACAACTATCATTGACCAATTAAATTCTAAAAACTCAGAGAAAATATTTCCTTTGAAAACTTTTATTGGTATTATCTTAGGTAAAATATATATTTAAAACAATTTTTTTCTATTCACCATATACAATTCATAAGGCATAAAACAACATTTATACAGAACAAAATGGAACCATTGAGAAGGTCACTTATAGATCTTGCTTCTACAGTTGACAACCGGCAGAAGTGTCGAGCCCCAAGATTAATAGTTATCTCGCTCGAGGTCTGAATCCTTGTTCACTTCCTTAGTTGTAATTAACAAACACTCTCTTTAATGAACTCATTAATAACACCAGCTCCACTTCAATGGTATGGGGGGGCGGCACTTTTTAATCACCTTCTTATATTATTAAATTAGTTCACGTATTTAAAAAGGAGTTTTTAATTATTCACGTAATTGACTTACGAAATGAAAGTAGAATAGCTTTATTCTTACAGACTATTTTAGTATTTAAAAACCATCACTACAGTAACACTATTATTTTTACACTTTTCGGGTAAGGGTTCAGTTATTAATTACCTTATTACTTTATGACATTAGGTTACGTAATTTATAACAGCCTTTTGTTTGAAATTATCCACGTAATTATTTTTCTAAATGAAAGAAGAATAGCTTAATATTTATGGGCTCCTAAGTTTTTAACAACCGGGACAAAGCTAAAGTTGTATTTTCATATTTTTTTATTCTATTACTTTATGGAAATAAATTTGTTTATAAAATTTAGATGTGTTAGTAAAACACTAAAATACAGCTTTTTGTTCTTTGAAAACCCTTTACCAAATTACTCTTTTTGACACATCGTAGATAATTTTTTTATATCTTCATCCATTATGACCTTTACAACAAATAAGACGTTCTACCAGTATATATATTGTCCAGTCTGCATTTGGTGGGTCTAGCATTCTAAATAGCTCTAGGTGATTCATTGTTTTCTGTGTAAAATATAACATACTACCGAATTATTGTACAGGTTTTTCTTTCTATTCCAGTTCATTGTATTAACGATCGTTTTTCCGATACTCGTATACATAAATTACACTGAAATTTGCTATTGTATAGAAATATGTTATAATAGATTACATTCTCTAGCAAATGTTCTGGAAAATGATAATAATTGGTACTTTTAATATAGTAATCGGTAAGACGTCAAGATCAAGATTTAATAAATATGTACTGCACCAAAAATTTTAATTATTATTTATTTTCCTCAATTTAATTTACATCAATCTGTAAAATTTTAAAGTGATTCAATCATTTTAATGTACTAACGTCAACTCGAAAACTATTTCGTCCACCCATCTGCGTTTGGGAGTTGGGTGAAAAAGAATGTGAACTATTTATGTGTCAACGTCCTGACTGACGTTCCATTTTTTCCCTATTGTTGACCCTTTCCTCATTTGGTTTTACATACGTTGATGGCCATTTTAAAATGAAAATCTATTATAAATATAGAAGCTTTTAAAGTTTTGTTAATTTGTTTTGGCATTCCCAGTTAGTTTATTCACTCACATTTAATGAAATATTACAAACTGTATTCAAGCAGTTTATAAGTTGAAGATCTGTCTGAGACCTTTCAAGAACACAACTCCACTGGAGTATACAAAATTCCATATATTTATAGAAACAAAAATATTTCTTTTACTCTTGTGGATAGTCAACACACTACGTACACGTGATGTATGTATATCGGTCATAGGGGAACACAGCTCAAAGTAATAAAACCGTCATATTTATCTTAGATGGTTTAAGTTTCAGCCAATGACGACACAGCTCCATCCAGACTACTCACCTTACAGACGGATAAGCATTATTTGCAGTTTCTGTGTGGCGTGTTTACTGTTGTTGATTCTCCACACAAGACCAAAATATATTAAAAACTTGTATCAGTAATTATTCGGTGCAGGTCAACCCGAAAACTCAACTATTGAACAAAAAATGATTAACAGATGTCAATTTAGATTAATGTTTTGATGGTGCTCCTTAACGGAGTTTAGCCGAGTTTTAAACTGCCGAAATTTGTACAATATTGGGAATACCAAAATACTGAGATTCAAAATAATTTTATATGTTGAGATGTAAAACCTCTCTCTACAAGCCATCCTTACAACTAATTTTTAAAATTTTTGTCTTTTGTTTAACTCATTACATGCAAATAGCTGGTAAATTGCTCATGTTTTAATAACGACCAATATATCACATTACATCTGATTTTAGAAATGAGTCAATGCCAAGCAATTATAGTGTACACTTAAAGGAATGAACTATGCTAAATACCTGTACAGTATGTATCTATAGTATTCTATCAGTGATAATCAACGTAAACGTAATATATACTGCAAACACAAATAGTGCAGTTAATCAGGCGATAACAAAACATGCTCGGTTACTAAGCCGAGCAGAGTTGTGTGATTTCCCCGCTACCAGGAACTGCTCCACAACAGCCAGTAAAATTCTAGATAAGAATAATTTTGATTGCCCACTTTTGGATCACCGTTTCGTTAAATTTATCTTTGTTAACGATTATATAATGCTGTACCTTAGGTTTAATAGTGATACTATTAATTTATAATTTGATTTGTGCGTTACACAGTTAACTTGCTCATGTAAATGCAAGAACTAACACGATTGCATTAATAATTTATAAAACTGATTAAACAAACTGTATATGAATAATATCTTAAAGTAATAGCGGTATACAAATTTAAACTTTTATGATTATCAGATTATATATCACTTAAGACTTGGATTTTGCTTCATCAAAACTTCTGAAGTAGTAAAATCAACCAGAAAGAAAGTCAGTCGTTTTGAAAATTGCTTTGCAAAATGTGCACCGAGTCAATAGGAAACTCCTGTATTTAACATCTGCTGCAGGAACAAACTGTACAACTGCAGTTTATGTTACATTCTCTTAATACTCCCACGTGACCTCTGTGTTGGAAGAAACGTCAGAAGTTTCTTGTCAACTTTGAATGGAACAGATTAGCTAAGCACGAATATTACTTAAAACATATTTATCAAGTAATAAACATTGCTATTACTGTAATGTTGTTTTTAGTAGCTTTAGTTATCACTCAAAACAGACCATTAGATAACCACGATTTCAGTTTGAGGCTACAATAATATTTTCAATAACGAACTGGGTATTGGCAATTACTGATCGTTTAAGTAGAACGTACTACAATTATACAAAATGTTTGTACAATTTTGCTCAATATTCAGTATAATGTACAACTGCTTGAAGTAACAATATTTCATTTTTATATAGAAACATTTTGTGATCTTCTATGCTCTTTGTTAAATTAAAATGTAACGTAACATATATATTTTTGTCGTATAAACTTTAAGGATATAACTTGTGTCTTTAGTTGACCTAAGTATACCGATATCATAAAATTTCAAGGGCGAATGTGGAATCATTAAAATTCAACCCTGAAATTAATTTATAAATATGATATTGTTAGCAAAAGTATGACGTTGTGTTAACCCAAAAAATTTAATTATGGTCGTTTTGAGCCATCTTGTAATAAGTCTTAAGATTTTTCGAATTATTTAGGCAAGATAAAATTTAGAAACATTTAACATTTACGACTTAATATAATATAAAAACAGTGCTTAACCTATAAGTTCTGAACAAAAACGAATAAAAATGTTAATATTACCTCTGTCAAAAGAGGCCAATCACCTTTAAGCTACATTCTATCTGTACCCAAGGGTCACAGGTGCAAGGATGTTATGAAACATAACTACAGGGTGATCATTACAAGGTTGGCAGACCTGATAAAGTGCTACGGTCACAGACAGCGCCGTTATTGAACTTGCTTGTTCTCTAACTTACATCCCAGGTCAAACAAATTACGTATTACCAAACTAAGTTTAGTGATTTGGCGGACTTACTCGTAAAAGCTTTATCGTTCTGAACAATAATATTTGAAAATCTGTTTTGATAACGATTTATAATTCTATTACTCTAATATTGCAGGAAGAAAAAATTCACTCGATGGTTATTATTTTCTATTTCACTGTATGAGTTTATTTATCTCCACGCGTGTTGTTCACTTGGCTGATAATATTGTTTGTAATAAGATAACCTAACACTTTAACTTAAATAGAATATGCTAAATTTTAATTTAAATTAAATGCAATAATCTATGTAAAAAATTAAATTATGGGTTGTGTCAGGGCCGGCAAAATTATGCAACTACAACCTAATTACCAGTTTTTGTCTTACTTCAGACACATTAATTTCAACACCATTTGTCATAGTTGATAAAGTTGATAAATATAATAAATAACACGTTTTGTAACAATAAATATTAAACCCTGCAATAAAATCATAACAAAATAGATAATGAGTGCATAGAAGTACATTCCAACGGTAAATCTATTTCTGATGGCGAACATTAAAACTACATATGTATAATTAAGTACATTATGGTATACTTGTAGATGTATTTTCATTTTATTTAAAATATTTCCAGCAATTTAAAACACAAGTTTATACAAAATAGGTCGTTCTAGGATAATGTACATATTGCTTATTATCACCATAGGCAGCATGGAGCTCTATCATATTGTGTGACAAGTATATTTACATCCTATAGCTAGCAGTGCAGCTTGCTTGTAGTTAAAACTTTGCTAATTTCACTTGGTTACTCTCGATAAGTAGTTAGTATATGAAGCACAGCAGTTTTAAAGTTGAGTTTCCTTACACTCATAACTTATTAAAGATCTCGTATAAAGCATAAAATACTAATTTGTTGCACCGTTAGAAGAAATGAAATAATTACTAATAAATATTTTCCCCTTGTTTTATGTGACATAATTTTCAATATAACTACTTTCCTACTATATAATCCTAAAACTATTTACAGTTATTGAATATTGTTAAGTAACGAAACTTCAGTTCAGTTAAAATCTATCTTCTATCCTTTCTTTTGAATATCACACAATTTTTTACCGGTTTAAAACAGCCTCACGATAATACAAGAGCAAAAGAGAGACGAGTTCCTCTCTCAACAAGTGACGCAAGCCGGAAGTTGTACACACAAGGTCTCTTTCCTTCCTGTTTCCTTCGGGTTCCCTTAAATTACATTTCCATCTCTGTGAAACCTACTCACATCTTCACTTCGGAAGTTTAGTTCATACGTCGTAAACATTTCCAAGTTTAGTAAGGTGTCAGAAAAGTTTATTTCCCTGTTGGGTTGCGGAAATGTGTTTGCCTTTCCACAACATCGAACTTAACCGAAACGAATGTCAACCACCTTGCTGTTAACTACTTTGAATTGGAATAATTATTCCCCTGAAAAAATATCGAGAGAGTTGTGATTCCAGAAGAAATCCGTTATAATAATTTCATGATTACATTTCAGAGAGTCGTGTAGAGATATTTGCTGACTTTACCCAGTCTGTATATTCTCGAGACGATACTGTGCTGCTTATGAAAATGCACTTTGGTGGGGGGTATGAAGGTCACAATTACGAGACAAGGGTTGGGAACAACTATCGAGTACAACACAGAACGGATTTAGCTTAGCTCCCCAACCAATTCGGTGCCAATCTAATTAAAGGGTTTACGTAAATGCTTAGAAACTTTAAAAATTTCACTGAATTGTTAAAACTCCTTTTGATTCCAGGCGTATTTTATTCTGTTGATGATGCGCACCGCTGCGCTGGGACAGTTAGAAGCTCATACAAAATCTGTATCAGATAATAGTGCAATGACTCAGTGAGTGTCCTTATAATGTATGATTAATTTAATATCAATTGATTATTTGTATATAAAATATGTTCTAATACCTGTACTTTAATGCTGCTTACAATTGTGTTAATGCAATAAACTATTATTATATTCTAACAAATTTATTCGTTTTTATATTTTAATTTGATGAACGTATGTGTACATTTTCAACCTTGTAGAAAATATGGATATTGACAAACAAATATATAAATGCTTTCTAGGATTTCCCACCTAATTTCAAATCTAACTGATGTTTGATCTGCATGAAAAGACTCTAGCTAAGAAAGAGCTGTATTGAGATAATTTTTGCTCGTCTAACTTCCAGTTTTATATTTGTGGGACTTGACAAGACAAGATGGTTAAGCATATCTTGGAACAAATGATTTCAGATTAACTGATAATTTTATACAATTTTTATTCTTTAAAATTTAAGTCAGAAAACACAATAAATTGATAGAAGAAATTGAAAATTGTGGTAAATTAAGTACTATTAAAGGAACCATATCTTATTCCAAAAGTGATGTATTTTGAAATATATATAAAGGTGAATTTTACATTAGTTTCATTAGAGCTTTAGCTAGATATGACCATCTTAATGTTGCTGGCTTAATTGAAATAACTAAATAGTAAATATAAATTATTTAATGAGATATCCATGAATGCAGTTTAGAAGTATCTACAATGATAATATTTCTATGATGCTAACAAGCATACCAGTTTAAGTACCTCTTGGCTCGTAAGGAAATAAAACATCATTTACCTTTTGCACTCGTTGTTAGAAATTAAAAAGACGCAATGCCAGTTCGACAACACTGATGGAAGTACAATAAATGTCACGGCGACTGCAGACCCAGCATGAAGTTAATTAAGACATAACTAAATTCTAGAGTTATGAACTTAGCAAGTTGTCAACAATGGTGTAAAGTTGAGCCATATACTTATGATAGCTGAGTCATTGAAGGGCCTTAATTGCGGCTTTACCGCCTTGATTACTTTTCCTCTGTATAATGGAACCCCACTGTTCTGGAAATATCACAAAGGGCATGCTTTTTTTAAAAGCACATAGAACCTATTTCATCCTATTATATGTACTTTTTTGAAAAGAGCAGTTTTCTTGTACTTCTACTTTCAAGTTAAACTATTTGTAGTGATTTAGGATTCTCCGATATTTTGTGGCAAGAGGGAATGTGATGCAATTTTAGTTTTCTCCTATACACTCCGCAAGGGATTGTCGGGATAGCTTAAACATCTCGTCATCAACACAAATGTTCTCGATTGCAAAAGGTGCTTCTAAGGTTGTAGGTGTGACTCATAACATGTGTAGTGACTTAATTATACCTCCTTAATATATTTCCATCGACTGTTTTAGTATGTGCTTTCGCAAGACTTTTGTTTGTGAATAATTTTAAAGACCTTAGAAACTAGTAAAATAAGATTAAAGATATAATAAAGATACTATTTACAGAAAGCGCTATGTAATGCTTAGGAATGATTGAGTAACATATTCTTAGTTTTGTAAATTAACAGCATTAATTAGTTGTGTCATTCCCTTAAATCTTTGTTATTACTTAAATCGTTCTCAAGAAATTGGAATTGATTTAAAATTAATATCACTGAACAATATTACATCTTTAAAGGATAATTGAATGTCATCGCCTAAATACTGACATTATTGTGTTTTACACTGAAAGTTTTAAAATCAATAAAACTATCTATTCCACCCAATTTTGTAATCAATATTTTACTGAAAATTGATAATTAATACGAATTGTAAATCATTTAGGAAGAAATACAAAATAAGAACTAATATATTAAAACTATCTTACACCTGATGTTATTAATGGGGTTTAAAAGTAACAGTGATTTGTTACTACACAGTGTATTAGACCTTTGTGTTAATGTCATATTTTTACTATTACACGTTACTTTTGACAACCTTTAAAAATACTATATTACAGTTTTTAAACAGATAATGATGTTAAATTATACATAAAGTGCTTGATATTTTTCAAAAAGGATAATTTAGTTTACTCCTTAATACAGTTATTGGAGAGAATATGGAGAGCCAAACAGATTCGTTACGAGTGACCAGCAGGTAGTTTTGCAATTTATTTTAACGATGAAAGGAGGTAGTTTCCATAATACCCAGAGGGAGAGAGAGGTAGGGCAGCCGCAGTTATTGGAAACACATAAAACTCTTTGTCAGACTATCAGGTGAGAGGAAATCGGTTTGACTTCGACAGGTAACTGGACTGTCTGCGTCCACGTGGACCTTTTGTCTGTTTGGGTGTACGTATCAATTAATTAATGATAAGTATACATTGGTTTTATTGTAATTTGTTTTATTTGTTTAATTATTTTATTATATTATTTATTTATTTGAAACTTAGTGTTTTACAAATATGTAGAATCTCGGAGGTCTTGGATATGGATAAAGTATGTAGTGTACAAGCCAAATAATACTAATAAATACTATAAGCCTATAAGAAAGGTACGTGGTCTCTTTCATTGTTATGTAACAACTTGAAGGTTCGGGTCAGAGGAAGTTGTGCTTAAAATACCTCAAAAAATAAATTCCTTATTTTAAGATGTTTATTTTTGGACTGAATAAATGTATACGTAATATATACAACAACACAGAACGTCACACCATATTTGTTTGGCTTCAAAATTAAAGAAATTGTATATACCAGAGTACAAAGCTGAAAAACGTTTGTAGTATAAAGTTAACTGTATCCCTTGTTAGGTTCGAGATCACCTCGAGTCTGCCATCCATCGTGGTCTCGAACAGTGAAGTAATAGACAACACAAATAGAACAATTATTTTGTGAATGGTTTTGAAATTTTGTGATCTGGTTGGAGTAAAAGTGAGAACGGAACTATAGTTTTCTGATATTTGATCTCGTTCTAGTGAGGTATATGTGTTGTTTTTCTTGAGTCCTGCCATGCTTCAAATTTTCATGGAGAATATAGGTTTAACAGTTCCGTTGTGTACCTAAGTATGGAGGATCCGTTTAGTGGTCCAAAAATAATTAGTAGTTTAGATATTTTAATAATTTCTTTGGTTAGTTTTTATAAAGCTCAAATAAGAAAGTAAGCTTTGAAGACATAATCTCATTTTGAGTCTGTATTTAGTAAACCCTTATTACTCTTAAAAGTGTCATTCTTGCTTCTAGCCTCTAGACAGGCACTTTATTTTTCTGGACAGTTCTGCAGTTTGAGTGACTAGGTTTAGGGGTAATATCCGTTAGGAGTGAGTAAGAGTTTTATTTAAAAAAAGTAATTAAAGTATACAATTACTGTAAATGCACGTCATGCTCTTCATCTGAAATAAAAAAAATCCTGTGAAAATATTCTCTTATATTTGAAGGTTTTGGCACATTTATAAACGCTTAAGCCAGACACTCACTGAATGGTTTAAATAAGAAAATAATGTCAACTAAAACGTCAACGTCAAAATCAATGATGTTGAACAGTTATATTC
Organism: Homalodisca vitripennis; assembly: GCF_021130785.1. Lineage (NCBI taxonomy): Eukaryota > Metazoa > Arthropoda > Insecta > Hemiptera > Cicadellidae > Homalodisca > Homalodisca vitripennis. Next base: position 273,239 of record NW_025776171.1, read on the forward strand.
TGAAGAGTTTGGATCCAAAAAGATAAAAAATCAAATATTTATGTTAGTATAATGAATGGTCAACTAAAACCCTTTTATAAATTATTTAATTTTTGACACGTGTTTCGGCAATATTTAGGCAACAAAATAAGGAGTGATAATAATCCATTTAAAGGTAAAATAATTTATTGGTTTAGATATGTTGATGATATCTTATGTCTTTTCAACCTATATGAGGACCAATCAGAACAGTTTTTACAATTCCTAAATACTATCTCACCAACAATTAAGTTAAAAAAAAACAAAAAAATAAAAATTAACATTCTCGATATAAGCGTTTCTAATATTAATTAAAATCACTCATTTGTTAAATGTATAGAAAAACAAACCAAACAGATCTTGTAATACCATCATCCTCTAACCATCCATAGAAAAACAAATTAGCAGTAATAGTAAATAAATAGAACAATAAAATATGTAGCTGTCAAAAATGTAGACAAAATGATTAAGAATAAAACAAGGAAGATCAATAAAGTCAACATACGATCTAATCATAATACCTTTCAATACTAAAATGAACAAAGCTGTTCGAAAAAACCTTTCAAAATTCAAAATTTTTCATTAGTTACCAAACAAGAAACAATACATTTAAAAATATTAAAAACAAAGTAAACTCTACAGATATCAAACAAGAATTATGCAAACAATCTGTAGTAAACAAAAATTAACTTTAGTGACTGTGAAATCTGTTATATTGGAAAAACTCAAAAATGTTAATGCAAGATTTAAAGAACATATAAAGGCTTTGAAAAACAAATAAACTTTATTAAAATCTAACCATTACTACACTAATATTGAAAGAACAAGGAAATTTTAGTTATCCAATGGAAAAGAGAAAATTTAAACACGAAAGAAGAAAGAAATATCTATCTAAATTATAATAACTATGCTCATCACATTTCAAATAGCAATATGAAAAATAAGACAAGCCCGATACAAAAAATTAAATGCTGAATACTAATCAAAATTACATCAGTGCCATATAAATTTAATATCTGTTTAAATGGTCCACATGTGTATATTTAGTTGTTTATTATTTATTTAAAGGTTAATGTACATACTGATGATGTTTAATACCGAAACACAAAGTTAAAGTTGTGCTTGAAAAGTATTGATATTTTATCTCTTGTAAGCCTTAAACTTTGTTGCCTGTAAACTTTGTTGTCGTACAACTGGTACCACCTCGTAAGCCTTGTCAGTAAGTAAAATTTACGTATTAAATTGTGTGTATTATAAATTAACCCTTTCATAAGAATCATCTTTTTTAATATAATATAAGGATATTCGAATACATAAACAACGTTTGGATACGAGTTAATTAAATTCTTACTATATGACACTTTTTTTTACGATAGGAAAATGCATTATGCACCGTCAGGGACAGGTGTTCGCCTTGGTGTGTGGGACTCTCACCCACTAAAAACCTACCGGTCCAGGCATTAGAAACCCTCTCGGGAACGCATCTCTGCAACTACTTCAAGAGGGTGCCATCGTTTGCCCAATGGGAATTACTTCATTCTAAAATCCACCAGCATGAGCTATTCTGGTGCTTTATAGCTGCTCTCTTCTTTTTTCTTCTTTTTTGCCTTAGCACCCTCTTGCAGAACGCAGCGAAAGCGTTCCACGTCGGCGAAACATGCCCGATAGCTGCCTCCAGCTCCCTTCTCTCCGTTTCCCACCTTCTACATTTGAAGAAGGTGTGCAAGGCATCATCCGCATCCGAATCCCCGTACTGGCATTCCGAACTCGGGATCTTAACCATTCTGTTAAGGTAGAAGCCGAAACAACCGTGCCCAGTGAGAAGCTGGGTAAGGTAGAAGTCTACCTCTCCATGCTCTCTTTCGGTCCATTCCCTCAGATCACCTATGAGCCTAAAAGACCAACGTCCTCGACTCTCCGTCTCCCATCGAGTTTGCCACTCATCTATTGTGTGCGAACGGGCAGTAGCACGGCTGACAGTGCCATTCCCATCGTATACACGCTTCCGCTCAAGAGCAAGAACATCGATGGGAATTACCCCCGCAATCACAAGGACGGCCGGCTCCGAAACGGTACGATAGGCAGATGAAATCCGGAGAGCTCCTCTCCTCTGCACCGCCACGACCTTCCTCCTGTAGCGCTTCTGCCGCAAGGCATCCGCCCATATCTCGCAACCGTAGAGGATAACCGAGTTCGTCACGGACATGAGGACTCGGCGCTTAGTCTCTGCGGACGGGCTTGTGGGGTCTCCTTTTCCCTTGCTGACCAACACTAGGTGCTGGATCTTCCAACGAGGAGGGAACACGCCTTCCAGCAGGCAGCGGTTATACATATTAAGCAGCAGCTGCGGTGAACCACTAGCCACTACTCTAAGCACTTCCGCTGGGATTCCATTGGGCCCGGGAGCCTTTCTACAGCGCATCGAAGCGATGGCGCTTTTCAGCTCTGGTTCACTGAACGGAGGTACCTCCTCGGGACGAACTGCGATATGCTCCTCCGGCCTAATCTGGTGAGACGGAAACAGAGCATCAACTATTACCTCCAGTTGGGCTGCGCTCATGTTAGGGCTAGCAGATTGGGCACCTAGCCGTCGCATGACGATTTGGTAGCCCAATCCCCAAGGATCGGCATTTAGATCGTCCTTGAGTTCCTTCCACCTGGAGGCCTTGCTCACCGTGATCGCCTGCCTGAGACCTCTACGGGCATCCCTGTACTCTTGCATTAGAGCTTCGGGAACCAGACCCCCCCCTCCTTCTTCCCCGGGTGACCTTCCGTCTAAGCCTCAAATAAACTCTCCGTTGATTGGCGATATCCTCCGTCCACCAGTAAGCCGAGCGTCTGTTTCTCCCCAAGGATCTTTTCCGCGGCATTGCGGCGTCACAACCGCGCGCAATGAGACTCATAGTGGCGTGAACAATGTCTGAGGTACTACCCGTTAAAGAGAGCACTGTCTCCTTGCCCTCGTCAATCGCCAAGGACAAGGATTCAGCACTGAGCCTAGAAGCATTCCAGCCTGAAGCCCGAGTTGGTAAGATTCGGCTCAGTCTGCTTCCGATGAGACTGAAGGTGATGTACTTCAGTATGTAAATGCAGACCTATTGTGGCCTGCTTTCTGAAGTTCAGTTGTAATACTTTGTGTTGTGTTGTTCTTTATTAAGTGCATGTTTTAGAGTTAGTGAAGTTGACACACAACATGGTAGTTGTGAATTCTGATTTACGCTTGTCACAACGCACTGGTATGATTTGTTTATTTTAACCTAGTTTGATATTATGTGTTAGGTTAGTTATTTACCTGAATATTAAATGATACGGCAGATCTCGAAACGTAGTGTTACTGATTTTTTGTATCACTGAACGGTGGTAAATGTCCCGAAAAAAATCCTGTTTCCTTTACAATCCTCCCATCGTCGAAAACACAAACTTCAAATAAAATACAACCGTTTGCATTGTAAAAAAATTAAAAATAAATCAGGCTGCGACAATTAAAATAGTATGTTACTTAGAAACAATTTTAAAACTTTTGCATTATATCCATAGAAACGTAGTTTATTAGTATTAATAAATTATGGCATTTTGTGTGGAAGGGGTCTGCTGGTGCTAATAAATACAAGCAGCACGGGATGTGTTATATTAAAACAATTATGAGAAGCTTCAAATTCTCCATGAATGTCCCACAATGGGGTTGTGGTTACACATGGGGGATCAGCATTCTTTATGCTCTTGTTTTATTTATGTTATAACTGAGGGAATCTGCGTTATACATTTCATCCTGGTAGTTTAATATGGTTTTTGAATTGTAATAATGTGTTTTGCATCACTAAAATAATGAAATATAGCATTTATTAATATTTTGAAAACGAAAAACAAATTCTCTTACTGATATAATCAAATACAATAGAGAAATATATACTAACTGCCACTAAAAAATCAGAATTTAGTACATATTTTATTGAACCTATAAACCTCAATCATGAATTTTATCAACCAAAAGTAAATACGACCTACAATGATATCGTCAGGTAAAATATAATATATAAAAAATTACATCAATACATTAGCAGACATGAGATTAAAACATATTTAAATAACATCACAGTTTAACCTACAACTAACATCAAGCTAACAATTAACAAACATTTTCTCACAGGCCTATAACAATACAGTACCATCTTGATAACTCATGGGAGAGTAACTTAAATATGTAATATTGGTTAGTTTAAAGTATAAAGTAAAGCCAATTTCATTCTATTGATCGTTGGTATTATATCTTGGATGATGATAATTAGACTATGTTATTATAAGATAGCTAAATATACCCAGTTCAACCCAATTCAACAATAACTGCAATGTGATCCTTGTTTTTTTTCATCAAGTATCTCGTAAATAGTTCTACTCAATTCAACTCCACTCAATTCCTTTATTGTAAAAAAAACATAAAATGCCTGGACATCGTCAAAATACATCTATATACGATGTGATATATAAAAGTAATAAATGAAAACAGAATTATTCATGTAACCTAACACAAAGTAAACTAATTATGGAAGTGTACATTTTTTGTCTTCTACGTGTTCTCGAACACTGTAGTATTCTTTTAAAATAAGGAACATTTTGAATTTATTTAGGAATTCCCTTTCAGCAACACTGTCAAGTAAAGAGGCAAAGAGTTGATGTACTAAATGCTTTGGATACATATACAAATTTAAGGTGATGCCAAGAATGAGTTTTAATACTAGGACTACTACAGATGCTGGAAATACACCTACAGGTACCGCCACCATGCCCGATAACAAACACGATAAAGGTCTTAGCAGTAGAAACATCTCGCAGATCATTAGATTTTAGAGGATCCCACCGGATCTACAATTGACTGGAGGTTCTCACACGTTGTCTACTCCAAGGCAGTGCAAGAGGTAATTTTGGTTGGGCACATGTATGCAAGGGTGTAATAGAACGTTTACAGTATCTGATTATTTTAACGCCACCAAAAACATTATCACTTGTACTGAATTGATAAAGATTTCCTTAAACATAAGATGGTTTTATAACATTTAACTCAGTTAGCTTACCCTGATAAGTAGCCTTAACGATATAACTAACAACACGTTCCCTAGAGGAATCATCATCAGTTTCTTCAAAACAAGAATTACGTACTTTTTAAAGCCACGAGAATAATAAAATGATATAATGAACTCAGTTTAGCACCATTGAGTAAAAATTAAATATCTGTGTCTATCTGATCATATCTTTGGAGCGTCCTTCTCTATCCGTCTGTCTCTTCCGTTATAACTAGATTCACTGTTTCAACAACCTTCTGGCCTTCTAGACATCATTGGACGTTCTACTGGTGATCCAATAATCATCGGACACTGAGTACCATTACTCAGATGTGGTTGGGACAAATTCTGTATCCTATTTCGCTTCAGCAGTACTTCTGACATGGGTGTCCTCTGAAACATTTACACGTACACTCGCTATTTTAGAATGGTAAAATCTGTGTGTTTCAGTTATCTTTTTACCGACTGCATTTGTGCCTTTCAAAAAATACTCGACTAGACCTGATTCACATATAATGTGTATCCTGACTCATTTTTGATGTGAGAAGTCAAAATGTAACCTACATAGGTGTCGCCTATTACTTGGATTGAATAAATACGCATGTTTCGTCTAGGACCACTATATTTCATAGGGTAAAATCTATGTGTCACATTCTACCTCGATTCCCAAGAACTAAAATCAAAGAGGTTTTTCGTGGATTTCTCTGGAAGATATTAGCTGGAAGTAAATAATAGTAAACTTTAAGGAATCTATAACTGTAGATTATTTAGCCTCTTTGACAATCATTCCAACAAAAACTCTTATTGTTTAGTCACTTTGTATTATATTTATATTTGTATTATTTACAGAATAATTCCCTTCTGTATATGTCTTGGAATTATATATCAAACCATTTCTTCCTCAGATGCTTTGTAAAGTTTATTGGATTTAATGAGTTTCTAGGCATATTCTAGCCTATATTATATAATAATAATATAAGGCAATACATAGCGATGTAAATTTCATCACTGCAGTGCTTATAAAGTTTTACTAATTCGGATAACTTGCTAAAGTTAAGTTGGTAAAACTTAGAAGACTGCCATTAGGATGAGATTACATTACCTTGGCTGTTATAAAGTCACCAGATGGTAAAGATAGAGTACCTGGTTAGTTTGTTTGGAACTGCTGGGCATTCGCTACAGTTTGTTTTTAATAGTTCTTAAAGCGTTTTTTTGCACTAAGCTGAATGTTTTTGCACTGCAAATGTTTTTATTAGTTTATACTCGTAGTAATAACTCATTCAAACTTCGTTTCAACTTCCGGAATATTCGTTTCCGGATGATAACCGCGATTCACTCCCACCTAAAAGGAATATATTTAAAAACAGCACAAGTGGTTTTATAACCCCGTATGTTTAATCTGACAATATTGTTACTGTAACTTAGTTAAACGTCTCTTTATAACGTAATAATGCTCTGTACAACACCATTTGTACGTACTTTGCGTACCATGGCGTAAATTATAATTCTAATGTGAGAATTCGTTCTAACAATATCAATAAGGGTATTCAAAATTATGCCAACGAATCACCTAGCACTATCCATATTAATATTTAATGGAGGATTGTTACTTTCACGTTAATTCATTATCAAATTGTAACGTAAATTTTATGATATTCAACATTAACTCCACCACTTTATATTTTTATATTTAAACGCCTTTATACCTATTATTCTATTAAAGAACTGTGATGGAACTTCTACGAGATTATCCTATAATATATAAATTTTTATAGTCAATTCAGTTCATATATAAAACCCTCAGATAAAATTGTAAACATAACTGTACCGTAAAATATGTAATAAAAGTACTTATCGGTATGTGCTGAGCTAAACCATGAATGTTATATGTCTCCCTATATTTCCTCCGGGAGCAATATTACTAAGAAGTAAGGCAGAGAGACTATCATGAGTGTACGTGGTATCCCCAAGTGACGTTTACAATTAAACACGCGATATATCCTACCAGCGCAATATAATAATCATTCACCTGTACAATGATGTACAGGCATTATAATTATATGTCTCTACGAAAATGTACTTACGTTAGCTCCTTCTTAAGAGTTCCTGTTTATTTTTAAGTTTGGTGAAGTCTACATCGGGCTTGGATGTACAGTTGTGTCTATCCATGAACCCAATTACTAATAAACAATTGTTGCAACTCTTGTCTTACTTGTCTTAAACATTAAATTTCCATAAATATTAATTAGGGAAAGTGACAAAAGTGTATTGCGCTTTTATCATATTTATGTATTTATTAGTGTAAAATATAAAACTTCCTTCCTTACAACGTTATATAAAATTTCACTGATAGTTTAGTGTTCATAGGTATTTTTATATATAATACCAAAAGTTCTGTCTTCTTAACTGCATAGTTACTGTGGTGAATAATTTTATGATCGGCCAGCGTACTTGACTAATCCCTCTAGTTAGTAATAACATCGCGTCATCGTCAGCAGGCGGACGGCGTCGCTCCGTTGGCTCGGTCGGCATTCCAAAATACAACTCTTGAGTGGGTGCACCTCGAGTGACGTTGCTCGTTTTGAGGCTGTAGTCCTTCATTTCTTTAATATTATTTGATTTTATAACCCAAGGTTAGGGTATTTATTGAACTCCATTTTTTCGTTTTAAAAATAATTCCGAAATGCGTATCAGGAATGCGTGGATCTCGATCTCGATTAGTCGTTTTGGGCCGAGAACATATCAGTTAAATGACAGCACATGAAATTTCATGGGATAGAACTAAACTTTTGACTAAAATTTTTAAATGGGTAATACGTTCAACAAGGAAATCGCAAATTAAATATTAAAATTAAATATCTTTTTTAAACAATTTAACACAATAACATGCTATTTTATGTTATTTAGGCTAATGAAATGAGCGGCACATATTATAACTTTATAAGTAATCACTTGGAATCCTGTTACACGAAACGTATTGTGGAGTAAGCATATCTTATAATAGCAATATTTCGCTTATGCATATATTCATTGCTTGGTGTATCCTTTAATCTAACATCATTATTTGCTCTTAGTGAAGTACATTTATTTTAAAAATTACCAGTTACAAACGAGAAATCTAACACTTCCTGGTCCATACAAGAAGACTCAATAAAGAGATGAACTTGTCTAATAATATAACATAACAATAACGACAGAGCTCGTCGACCGTAATGGAGAAGCGAAAGGAAAGAGTCTCTCTAATGGGGCGTAGGTCATTGATCCCGTACACTTTACCTCACAATCTCAACTTAATCGAGCTTACAGCGTAGTCTTGTTGAATGACGTCACTCAATTATAGCTTTATTTGTTATTTCTAAGATTTGCATAATTAACAACTAGGCCTCAATAGAGTATAGAATGTAATTCTTTGTCTAACGTCTGTTTTTGTTGATGAAACGATTGTGAAGGAAATTGGATTTCATCCCGGACATTTGCCATCGTTAAGTGATAAAAACCATTAACACAACGTTTTGTGATTTGTAATCTGGTCTCTTTTTCAGGTGAATAACAAACTACACATAAATGCAATATAGGATATAAAAAACTAATTATATTACCTAGGCTCCATTTATCAACTTGAGACATGGTATATGTTCTATGAAAGAGACTAGCTCATACCCGTGAGTCCGCTCGCAATGACTGTGCAACATTGTGTGTATTTGATAGAATAGCTCTCACGATTTCAGTAACATATGGATCATTTTAGATAAATGTAGAGGGATTATAAAGTCGAAGTTTATAGCTTTCATAGTGAAAGTATTGCCAATGTATTATCGTAGAGTCCTATGAAATACAAATAATCGGAAATAAAATTAGTCAACAGGTACCTATTTTTTAGTGTTCATGATTAAAGAAGACAAGGGGATAATCAAAATTGCGAGTAATTTAGTTGTTATTTCTGGTTTTGTAATTATAGTTCAAGTTAATCATATTTAAAAGGAAAAATTAGAGTTTTCAATTTTTACCCGAGAATCAATTTATATGTACCTATACAAAATGTCCAAAAGGTCCTGGGATGATTAAATATTTTTGAAAACATTTAAGATATAGCTAAAAAATCTGGTACTTACTTAATTAACAAATATAATATATATATATATATATATATATATATATATATATATATATATATATATATATATATATATATATATATATATATATATCCTGTGACCCGCTACTTCTTCAGGAGTACCATATGCAAACAGTCAAAACAAAATGTTAAATAGAAGCATACGAAGGTATGTACATCAAATTAAAGGACTTAATTAGTAAAGTACAATGCATCAAATTTTACCTCTAACGGACATCCGAGCCTGAAATATCAGGCGTTCAAAGATGCCTTGAATTCTTTTATTAGGTAAATGTAATCTTACTATAACCTCTTTACGATTCAAGGTTAAGTTTTTACTAAAGTTAATTTTAGTGTTATAATAACATAAATTATAATCAATAATACAATCATAGCAATTTGGTGTTTTCGTACAGTAAAAATAATACCAATTTCTAGTTGTGGTACTCTCCAATTGCGGGTTACAGCGCAAAACTCTTTTCCTTCAGAATAAAAAAGAGGCAGGACATATTTAACATTTTTAATAAAACTGCTCATTAATGTCAGCAACATGAGTTGCAAGGAAAAGAGAGTTGAAGGGATACCTAAAGTCAGTAAATTTTAGCATTAAGGATACTTCGTTTTCTTAAATCCATTGGTAAGTGAAAAGTATCAGTTAAGTCTCAAAAATATCGTAAAATAAATAAAAAATTTAAGAGTACAGAAGGAGTAAAGATAGCTTGGATGTATTTGAAGACCTGAAGATACCGGAGACACAGTTAAAAAATTATTGAGGCTGAGTAGGATAAGGGAAGAATATAAAGGGAGTCACAGGAGGCTATAATGTGGGACACAGAAGATGAGTAAGGGACATATAGTCTGCCAGAAAAAGGCACTATAATGAATGCAAGCATGAGTGCAAGAGAAATAAAGAAGCCAAGTCAAAATAACAAATAAAAATGTAATGTAAGTGTTTCAAAACAAGCATTCGGTAGGTAGGACTGTATAAAATGGGAAGAAATATGGTTGAGAATCTTTATCTGTTATTCGAAGGTTGGATAAAAGTTAGGAAAAACTTGAGAAAACTTAGAGGGTTTTCTAAGAACGACGGAACGTTTTTCTTAAAATTCTATGGGAATAAGTATACGTAGACATAACCTGGTGCTATATGTTTGATATTCACGAACTTTCATTAACTAATACTGTTACTGTTATGTATGGAAATCTAAGTAAAACCCAGTGTTAAAACTGTTCTAAAAATTGCCTAACCAAAGTATGAGGTGTAAATAAGTATGTGAAGATTATCAAAAAGGAAATGTAAGATATTAGCTATAAGAAGAAGATTGTGCAATTTCTTAGTTCTTAAACAGGTAATATAAATACAAAATTAAACAATCGATTATAGGTTATGATTTCTGAATAAGCTAACACATTCAAAGAACAAAAAGGAAGGATTTAAAGAGGTGGTATAGTTATGGAATTATGGTCCTAAGCATTTAATTCTGTGTGATAACATCCTCGCACAAGCCTGTGACCCTTGGGTACAGATAGAATATAGCTAAAACGTAATATTAACATTCTTATTCGTTTTTGTTCCGAACTTATAAGTTAAGCACTGTTTTTATATTATATTAAGTCGCAAATGTTAAATGTTTCTAAATTTCATCTTGCCTAAACAATTCGTAAAATCTCAAGACTTATTATAAAATGGCTCAAAACGACCATAATTAAATTTTTTGGGTTAACACAACGTCAAACTTTTGCTAACAATATCATATTTATAAATTAATTTCAGGGTTGAATTTTAATGATTCCACATTCGCCCTTAAAATTTTATGATATTGGTATACTTAGGTCAACTAAAGACACAAGTTATATCCTTAAATTTATACGACAAAAATATCTATGTTACGCTACATTTTAACTTAACAATGAGAATAGGAGATCACCAAATATTTCTATATACAAAAAACAAATATTGTTACTTCAAGCAGGTGTACGATATATTGAATATTGAGCAAAATTTTACCAACGTATTGTATAATTGTAGTACGTTCTACTTAAACGATCAGTAATTGCCAATACCCAGCTCGTTATTGAAAATATTATTGTAGCCTCAAACTGAAATCGTGATTATCTAATGGTCTGTTTTGAGTGATAACTAAAGCTACTAAAAACAACATTACAGTAATAGCAATGTTCATTACTTGATAAATATTTTTAAGTAATTTTCGTGCTTAGCTAATCTGTTCCATTCAAAGTAGGCAAGAAACTTTTGACGTTTCTTCCAACACAGAGGTCACGTGGGAGTATTAAGAGAATGTAACATAAACTGCAGTTGTACAGTTTGTTCCTGCAGCAGATGTTAAATACAGGAGTTTCCTATTGACTCGGTGCACATTTTGCAAAACAATATTTAAAACGACTGACTTGGTTTCTGGTTGGTTTTACTACTTAAGAAGTTTCGACAAAGCAAGCTTCAAGTTTTAAATACAATCTAGTCTCATAAGCAAACAATTTTATATTTTTATACCGTTATTAATAGAAGGTATTATTCATATACAGTTTGTTTAACCCATTTCTTGGTTTATTATTCGCCTAATTTCTGTGCATCTATCATCTGTGCATATCGTCAAGCCAACTGTGTAACGCACACATCAAATTACAAATTCGTAGTACCAATATTAAACCTAAGGTAAAGTTTTATATATTCGTTAACGGTGATAAACTTTAACGTAATGTTGATCCAAAAGTGGGAAATAAAAATTATTCTTTTTTAGAATATTACTGTCTGTTGTGGAGCAATTCTCAGTAGCGGGGAAACCACATAATCCTGCCTGGCTTAGTGACTAAACATGTTTTTTTATCGTCAGATCAACTGTACACAGTTCGTGTTTGTAGTATTTATTACGTTTATGTGGATTATCAAACACTGCTCTGTTAATGTAAAAGTTCCGTTATTTCACCCCATGTTTTTAAATCGCTACTATAGCCACGGAATTGATTGGTTGAGGTGAACTAATGCCTAACCTAACCTAACCTAACCTTTATTGTGGAGGCCAGTAGGCGGCGATGTCACGGAGGATCGCTTGGAACGGGTTGTCCATACGTTGTAATGATATCCTCCACATGAACTCAATAAGTAACTGTCCAACAACTTTGATTGGGTTCCGTGTTTTCGTCTGAAAGAAGATTTAGCCGTCCCCCACAAACGCTCAAATGTGTTTGTTTGATCTTGCGTTATTGGGTCGACGAAATTTCTGCTGTGATTCACCGTTAAATGTTGGTAATTTTGGTTTGCATTTCGAATACCGTTGTAGGAAGCCCATTGATCAGACATGATTGGTTCCAGGAGCAATATCCTGGAACCAATCATATCTGGACATAGGACAATTATTGGCAACAGTGTAGCAGCAGACCTATCTTCAACGGCGAACAGGAAGAAATCGCGTGTTTCTCGACAAATGCCACCAAACACCCGTTGTTGCGGGATAACACGGCCTTGTACTTCCTTTTAGCAAACAGTGACTCGTCTATTTCGACTGTTAAGCCGGGACCACCAATAACTTTTGGATTAGCAAGCAGTTTCGACGCACATACCTCCCGCAAATAGTTGTTCCAGTCAACTGTTGTGTAATGGTTACTTTCCAACTCGCGTTCACAAAACTTAACACTTGTCCGTTCAAAGCTCCAAGAATACAAAAACAGAAGGATTTTGTCGAAAGGAAGTTTCGAACTCTGTAACCATGTATTACTATGCAGTGGAATGTCATTGTTATCTGGAAGCCGGCTTTCCTGCAACGCCAACAATCGCTATGCTCGGAAACACTCAAAACCATTACGTGTCCCGCTGGACATAGTTTTTTCAATTCTGCAATATAAGTGCTCTTTGCAAAAACGAAATGCAATCATTTTTCGACTTCGCAAGATCGTAAACTTGGAAAATGTTGCTAGGTACGTCCATATTGCAGTGACAAGTATGCATAACTGATAGCTTGAGCGACAGCGGAAACCGATGAGCAAGCGATAACAGCGCCAGTCTGGGCATGCCTGATGCTGATAAGATAAGACGTCGTTAAGGAAAACAAACAGTGTCTATCTAGTTTAGTACCTCCGTACTCATCTATGATCATAAATAGTTAAAACAATCAATTCCGTGGCTTTAGTAGCGATTTAAAAACATGGGGTGGAATAACGGAACCTGACCCTGTTAATTAGCATAATATACTTCTTTAAGCTAGGCAGAACTTAGGCTTGTATGGCATTGGTCCCTTTCTCTCAAATTACATGTAGTACAATTAATAATAAACCTAAAACATGCTCAAATACCAGATATAGTGAGTAGAAATACATTGCTGAAATACAATTTTGGAGAACCAGTGTTAAAGATGGCTGTTAGAGAGAATACTTTAAATATCTAAACAAATAAGAATATGTTGAATCTTAGCCCAGTAATATCTGAAGTGGCAATAACGTAAAAACGGATCTGTGATTTTCCAAACAGATTAACTGATAACGGTTTTGGTCACGGGGTGTAGAGATGTGAAGCCCTTCTCTGCAGACCACCCACGTGTAAATAACCTCTGTATTAAACTCAGTGATTTACTTTAATGTAATTTTATTACGTTTTAATTACTCACAATAATATTGTCTCATATATTGTGGTAATTACGTGAGTATGGAGGTGAATGGAGTTAAGTTAAAACTATAAGTCTGAGTATTGGGATATAAATAACATCTGTTCCTAGAATATTATTGGCTGTTGGGGAGCAGTTTCCGGTAGCGGGAAAATCACACAACTCTGCTCGGCTTAGTGACTAAACATGTTCTGTTATCGTCAGATTAACTGCACCGATTGTGTTTACAGTATTTATTACGTTTGTGTGGATTATCATCAATAGAACGCAATTAATTATTCTTCGCATTTAATTAGTATACTCTATCCGATTTAGCTTACACCATACTTGCATGGCATTGACACGTTTTTCAAATCACATATATTATTAATTACTTTTTATTAATAAACCCTAACATATTGAATTATCTGGTATTTCCAAAAAGTGGGTAAAACGGAAAACAACTAAAAAAGAACTTTCCATAATCAGTCTTAATGATGACTTGTAAAATAAGTTATCTCATTTCTAATTATTTCAAAATATAAGATTATCTTTAATCTCTGGCAGGTTCAGCGTTTCGGACGTTTCGGACCTACAGGATTTCGGAAATTTCTCAGGAACATCTTCGGTCAATATTTCCACACCCAGCAACCAGTAAACATGCTCTAGTCTGTGTTATTTTATCGAATTTTTGCTTTAAATTTATAAAAAAAAATGCTATTTCCACACTAATTTACCAAAATATATTACCACTCTCTGCTCTTAGAGTTATAAATTATAAAGTTACTACTGTAAAACGGTTAAAGCTTCACTAAATATAAATCAGTTTGTAAATCAAACCTCTGTTTATCCATCTCCTCAAGAAACAGTGAATTGTTGTCAAATTCTTTCAGTGTCTTTCCCAATTAATTTATGTTTTACAAGGTTAGTCAAAAGGAAGAAGTTCAAATCAAAGCCCATTCTTCAAATATAAATAGTAACAAAAATAGTTTATGGTACTTACCTCATTAAAAAAAAATAGTATACGTCGCGTCGTTTAAAAATAAATAGTTTTGATACTTTTACATAGTGGTGTGTGGTTACAGAAAATGTCTTAGCTTAAACATGGATGTTACTTATACATGGATTCTAAACACTATTCAAATAAAAATTATACCAACAATATATAAAACCCCAAAATTGCACTTCGAAGTATAAATTACACAAAATTCATGTGGTCATTTTCGTATGAATGTGTTTATTCTGGGACAGAAATTGGTAGGTACCGAGCAGGCTGCCCTTACCATTTTTGCTCATGACTTTGAGGGTGAGTGCGTTTAAAGTGACTTGACCATACCCTTCAGCCGCAATTTCTAATTGATAATTTTGTAGTGCCTAAGTAATGAGAAATATACTGATACAAACCTATTGACCAAGACATGAAACATTTGTTAAATTAAAGTTCTAGTTCACCATTTCTGCTTTACTAAAAAGAGGCGTTTGGGAGATTGATTGTTTCCTATTAATGAAAGAACTTAAATTTCAAAATTATTGATCTACTGGCATTAATTTTAGGTTTATTATTATTCAAGAGTTTACCTTGACCTGATTATCTCTTGAATATGTGAACATCTTACAGAACAAAATAAATAAAAGGAAACAGAACTTTTATAACATTTCTCAGTCCTAGGTAAAAAAACTATATATATTAAGGGCAAAAGACTCACTTAATCATCACTAATTCTCCATCCTCTCAATGTTTCAAAAAGTTTAAATTTTGTACACGTTTTCATTATGCCTTTAAATAGTAAAATTAATGTATTTTCATAGAGAACAAATTTCCATAGAGGTCCAAATGAGGTTTAACCCCGTAATAGAACTATAATAATTTTTACACCTTCCATATGGCCTTGAGCAATGAATTTGAAATATACGTGCTATCAACATCATACAAAGTAAACATTTTTCAAAAACATCAATTACTTAAATAGCTTTATGTAGGGTTTAAACTCCTAAAACAGCTATATTTTTGATTTTATTTTAGATACATTGCATTATAGACCTCAAAACAATAATATGCTATTCAAGATCAAAATGCCAGAGAGGCTGCGATATGAGTGCAACCCCTAGAAGAGTTATAATTTGTGTTGAACTTTGTACTGTCTCAGAACGGTGAAGTTTGACATACAGTATATTGTGCTCTCAACAGACTACCGCACCGGAAATACTTAAGTCCGCATTTAAATTAATATGGAGTATCTAATTTTAATCGAAACACGGCAAATCCAATTATAGCATGTGAAATATAATATAATTTATGTAAACCGTAAATGCTTCTTCCCAAGTTATACCTGAAATAAAACAATGAAAACTTTTATTAATAATCGACCTTCTTAAAAAAACATTTATACAAATTTAGTTGTTCTCTAATAGGGCCTAAAGTATGTAAATTTTACTAAAATGTTTGTATTATGAGAATATTATGGAAATTTTGAGAGCATTGAGTATTTTATTGGTCGTTATAAAAATTGGTTCACTCTGCAAAGTTAAAGTTACAAAACATTTGTCAACTTTGTGTGCAATTATTCTTAAATAAATCAGGAGATTGGTATATCTTCTATTGGTCCTAAATTAACTCCAGAAGCATTTATTATGCCATTTAAAAAGGATATGCCTATTATATACCTGTTATGGAATCGAAAATAGAGAGCAAAGTCATCGGTAACAACTAGGCATTAACTTTTTGTTTTAAAGGGGATGAAATATCAGTTTCAGAGGAATATAACTCTTAAAAAAGTGGCGTTAATCTCTCGAGGAGCAACATAAAAATATCTGTGGACAGTATCAGGTTCTAGATGGATAGCAAAACAATAATATTACAATAATGAAACAATACTTCTCACGTATCATTACTATATATGCTATGTCAATCAATATTTTGTGTACAATCCGATATAACTTTGATCACTCTAAGTTGTTTCACTTAAAAATGTACAATGTTCGAAATTATCCCGTTACCTCCACAAGACCTGTAGTTAAAAAAATCAGAGGCGAAGTAAAAACAAGTTTGTTAAGTATTTTAAAATAATAAAAATATATTTTCACATTTTACATAAAAATCTAAATAATACAACATAATGCAGTGAGACCTAAATAAATATGTAAATATATTCTATCCGGTTTAGTGGATTTAAAAATATCTGTTTTACTCAAGGGTCATCTTCATATTCAGTGAGACTGTTCTCGGGGGAATATAGTACAATGTTGTGGCTCGTATATTTAACTGTCTTGCCACAAGATGACCAGTTCAGCTTTTCTGGGCTTTATCGGAGTATATTATTACGAGTATCGGTTACTGGTTATACAATCTATGGATGCACTCATTATTCAGCTTATTCTCAATACTAATAATAATAATTTTCTTTTCAAGAGCCTTATTTAACATTGTTTTACAAGGGTACTCCAGTCATTAACAGTGAAATCGTAAAACTAACATTATAAAAAAATAAAAAAAACAATAATCCCAATTTTTCCTAATCCTTGGAAATAAAATTGACAAATTGATTCTCGCGCTAGAATAGGAGTGAAAATCGTAATACAGAAGCTTATTATTTTTACGTTCCTACTCTAACATCACTGTAAAACACTATTGGTCAATCTCATTATCCATTGAATGAAAACGATTCAACACTTGGTAATTGCCATATAACGATGATCAATCTAAGTTGTTACACTTAACAATGTACAATGATCAAAATTATCCCGTTACCTTCTCAAGACCTGTAATTAAAAAAGGAATAGTTTACTTTGATTCATGCAGTTCATTTACATAGATCTCAAAATTCCGAGGCGAAGTAAAAACAACTTTGTTAAGTACTTTAAAATGATAAACATATATTGTAACATTTTACATAAAAATCGAAATGATAAAACATAATTTCATAAACTTGTTTCCACTTGAAAACGATTCAACACTTGGTAATTGCCACTCAAATTACGAGGAAAGCTCATAAGCAATTATTATCCGCAGGGTACTATGCCATACAGCATCCGTCCATTTATTTCACCCAAAAGCGCATGAAATGCATGCGTTACATGACTAACTGTCGCGTGATCATCAATAGCTTTCATTATTTTATGGGTGAGGTTATGCTGAAACATTACTTTTTATACTATCATTAAATTACTCGTATGCAATGTACTAAATAACATGAAGTTGAGTAATAATGCAGATATAATAAAATTAATATCACAAAATTCTCGTCTATCGTTCCCATGACGGGTTCATTACGCGTTAAATTTAGTATTAATACCTATGTATCAACTAAATATATTTTTCACTCACATAGTCTTGATGAGAGTAGTTTTGGAGTGCTTATATAGCTTAATGCCTAGAAATCAAGAGGTCTTCTTCATTATCAGAGAAAGGTCTTTGTGTGTAAACTGAAATCTTTACACTGTAGAGACTAGTACGAGCTACTAAAGGAGCCAATACCAATAAGTGGGGTTTGTAAAGCCGCTTACAGTCTTAACTGTTGTAACGGTGGAATGCTTCTGAGGTGCACTCCCTAAATCAACATGAGACGTTCTTCTTACCAGAAAAACTAAAATACTCGTACAACTTATTGAAACTGTTTCGAGAAAGCCATGACGATATTACATAATTTTAAGGAAAATATTTACAAAATAACGTATTACATTTATCATACTAAGTTATTTATACATATAGGTTAAAACAATGAGTTTATAGGTATTTGTCTGATTAAACATTAGATCAATATTAAAATAATAATATCCTAAATTATATAATGTACCAACACTCATTTGGGATACTGTTAGTCCAGGAAAGCTTACATGACTGAAAGCATCAGATAACTCTGATATAATTGGTTTATCAAGAAAGTAAATCTTAAATTAAAGAATGAATATCTTTAGAAACGTTAGTAACTGATTACAATTTAGACGTATTAATTAATATAACTTATAAAATTAACATTTACAAGTATTATTTTCTATTGTTATGGTTCAAGTTTGATTATACCATACAGTTCAATTGAGAAATATCAGATATAATTTTAAAATAATAACACAACCTGTATAAGCCCATAGGGTCAGTACCGACCCTGTAGTAACAGGTATGTTAGTGTAACAGTTTCTCAGCTGTATATTATGGGTATATATGGGTTATTGGGCAAAACACAAATACAGAAAGTTTTAACTGGAGGAAATAGTTTTCTTGCAGAGTTATTTTCTATTTCCAACTAATAAAATATATAAATTTTTAAAGTAGGAACATTTATACCTAAAATTTACTTTATATACTATACTAAGGTTGCTTGCCAAAAATGTTAATGTTAATGTTAATGCTTGCCTAAGATTGGAAGTTAATTATTTATGAAGGCTATTTTTTGTATTATACAATAAATTAGATTAAGTACATATATTCTTAATCAATGATTATAAAGTCTATCAGATTTAAACATGGTGCAATAATCCTTTGGAAGGTTTACAAACACATTGCTGATGCAGATTTTATAAGTGAATTTCTAAGCAAATGTGGACAATGTAAACCTACAGATCCAAGACTAACGATCTGACAGTCTGTGTAAGTAGATATTCAAGTCAGCAGCCAACTCCAGTAAGGCGTGGCGACAAGGAAGGTAATTTCCCTGCTAGATTGTCGAGATGTGACATCACTTGGTGAGGACGATCTTGATATCCGCTTATTCTACAGCTTATTTAGCACTGTTCTTGATTTTTAACTATAGATAACGCACTATGCTTTTTTGAAGGCGTGGAATAAAATTATACACCAATCTACGCAGGTATTTTTACTCTCATAGCAAACTCAAACTAGATAGAATAGTTTACAACACACCAAACAAGAACCAAACCTACTTTTAATTATTTTAAATTTGGATGCTAATTTTTGTATTAAAAGATCTTTTATCAAGATAGCCACTTAATAAGTCTAATATCTAATATCTAGTTACTAGTTTTTCTACTTCGTACAATAATATCTTAAAATGTATAAAAATCTTTTTGGGATCAAGGAATGTGACTAGTGTGATTCTATGAATACTGTTCATGACTAAATCTATTACTTCTTCTCTAGTTTTGTTTATTCTAAAAACCAAATTGCTTTCTTAATAACAGGTTGTATTTTTCAAAACAAAAACTGTATAATCTCTCATACAAACATTTATAAATATCTTGAATATGGTCATAAACTAATTGGTTAAAAATTGGTTGGATCTGAAAAAAATTGTGAATTGGACTAATTTAAAAAAATCCAGTTTGAATACTTACATTAAATATGCATTCTAGTGGTTCATTTCAGATATACATCAAGTTTTTTATTAGTTTAATTGGAATTTTTCTAATCCACATGCTTTATCATTCTTCAAAATACTTTACTTGCTAAAGGTATATAGCATTCGGATTGGTGTTACGTTTTTCATAGTCTAGACTGGGAAACGTTTATACAAATTCTAAACCAATCTTTGAAAAAATGCTTTTGATTTTGTTTAAACTACCAGTCCATCTTAAAGGCTTTTTAGTTTTGTTCAAAACTATGTTAAAACATCATATATTTAACGTCAGATGACTTTAGATAAATTATTTGTTAAAGTCATCTTTCAAAACATTGCTACAAAGTTTGATTCTTTTTATTTGTTAAACCTTACTAGTTCAATTATCTTTGTCTGAGTAATGTATTCATAGATGGTAAGCCAGAAGTATTAAATATTTGTTACCAGTATACAATTACTGCCCGGCTTAGTGACTAAAAATGACGGGTTATCGACATATAAACTACACTATTTGTGTTTGCAGTATTTATCATGTTCGTGTAGCATATCATTGATGGAGATCTAAGAGTATGAGATAAGCGATATGTTTGTACGATGTTATTGGCTTTTGTGGAGCTGTTCTTGGTAGCGGAGAAATCACACAACTCTGCCCGACTTAGTGACTAAACATGTGTTATCGACAAATAAACTACACTATTTGTGTTTGCAGTATTTATTATATTCGTGTAGCATATCATTGATGGAGATCTAAGAGTATGAGATAAGCGATATGTTTGTACGATGTTATTGGCTTTTGTGGAGCTGTTCTTGGTAGCGGAGAAATCACACAACTCTGCCCGACTTAGTGACTAAACATGTGTTATCGACAAATAAACTACACTATTTGTGTTTGCAGTATTTATTATATTCGTGTAGCATATCATTGATGGAGATCTAAGAGTATGAGATAAGCGATATGTTTGTACGATGTTATTGGCTTTTGTGGAGCTGTTCTTGGTAGCGGATAAATCACACAACTCTGTCCGGCTTAGTGACTAAACATGTGTTATCGACAAATAAACTACACTATTTGTGTTTGCAGTATTTATTATATTCGTGTAGCATATCATTGATGGAGATCTAAGAGTATGAGATAAGCGATATGTTTGTACGATGTTATTGGCTTTTGTGGAGCTGTTCTTGGTAGCGGAGAAATCACACAACTCTGCCCGGCTTAGTGACTAAACATGTGTTATCGACAAATAAACTACACTATTTGTGTTTGCAGTATTTATTATATTCGTGTAGCATATCATTGATGGAGATCTAAGAGTATGAGATAAGCGATATGTTTGTACGATGTTATTGGCTTTTGTGGAGCTGTTCTTGGTAGCGGAGAAATCACACAACTCTGCCCGGCTTAGTGACTAAACATGTGTTATCGACAAATAAACTACACTATTTGTGTTTGCAGTATTTATTATATTCGTGTAGCATATCATTGATGGAGATCTAAGAGTATGAGATAAGCGATATGTTTGTACGATGTTATTGGCTTTTGTGGAGCTGTTCTTGGTAGCGGAGAAATCACACAACTCTGTCCGGCTTAGTGACTAAACATGTGTTATCGACAAATAAACTACACTATTTGTGTTTGCAGTATTTATTATATTCGTGTAGCATATCATTGATGGAGATCTAAGTGTATGAGATAAGCGATATGTTTGTACGATGTTATTGGCTTTTGTGGAGCTGTTCTTGGTAGCGGAGAAATCACACAACTCTGTCCGGCTTAGTGACTAAACATGTGTTATCGACAAATAAACTACACTATTTGTGTTTGCAGTATTTATTATATTCGTGTAGCATATCATTGATGGAGATCTAAGAGTATGAGATAAGCGATATGTTTGTACGATGTTATTGGCTTTTGTGGAGCTGTTCTTGGTAGCGGAGAAATCACACAACTCTGCCCGACTTAGTGACTAAACATGTGTTATCGACAAATAAACTACACTATTTGTGTTTGCAGTATTTATTATATTCGTGTAGCATATCATTGATGGAGATCTAAGAGTATGAGATAAGCGATATGTTTGTACGATGTTATTGGCTTTTGTGGAGCTGTTCTTGGTAGCGGAGAAATCACACAACTCTGCCCGACTTAGTGACTAAACATGTGTTATCGACAAATAAACTACACTATTTGTGTTTGCAGTATTTATTATATTCGTGTAGCATATCATTGATGAAGATCTAAGAGTATGAGATAAGCGATATGTTTGTACGATGTTATTGGCTTTTGTGGAGCTGTTCTTGGTAGCGGAGAAATCACACAACTCTGTCCGGCTTAGTGACTAAACATGTGTTATCGACAAATAAACTACACTATTTGTGTTTGCAGTATTTATTATATTCGTGTAGCATATCATTGATGGAGATCTAAGAGTATGAGATAAGCGATATGTTTGTACGATGTTATTGGCTTTTGTGGAGCTGTTCTTGGTAGCGGAGAAATCACACAACTCTGCCCGGCTTAGTGACTAAACATGTGTTATCGACAAATAAACTACACTATTTGTGTTTGCAGTATTTATTATATTCGTGTAGCATATCATTGATGGAGATCTAAGAGTATGAGATAAGCGATATGTTTGTACGATGTTATTGGCTTTTGTGGAGCTGTTCTTGGTAGCGGATAAATCACACAACTCTGTCCGGCTTAGTGACTAAACATGTGTTATCGACAAATAAACTACACTATTTGTGTTTGCAGTATTTATTATATTCGTGTAGCATATCATTGATGGAGATCTAAGAGTATGAGATAAGCGATATGTTTGTACGATGTTATTGGCTTTTGTGGAGCTGTTCTTGGTAGCGGAGAAATCACACAACTCTGCCCGGCTTAGTGACTAAACATGTGTTATCGACAAATAAACTACACTATTTGTGTTTGCAGTATTTATTATATTCGTGTAGCATATCATTGATGGAGATCTAAGAGTATGAGATAAGCGATATGTTTGTACGATGTTATTGGCTTTTGTGGAGCTGTTCTTGGTAGCGGAGAAATCACACAACTCTGCCCGACTTAGTGACTAAACATGTGTTATCGACAAATAAACTACACTATTTGTGTTTGCAGTATTTATTATATTCGTGTAGCATATAATTGATGGAGATCTAAGAGTATGAGATAAGCGATATGTTTGTACGATGTTATTGGCTTTTGTGGAGCTGTTCTTGGTAGCGGAGAAATCACACAACTCTGCCCGGCTTAGTGACTAAACATGTGTTATCGACAAATAAACTACACTATTTGTGTTTGCAGTATTTATTACATTCGTGTAGCATATCATTGATGGAGATCTAAGAGTATGAGATAAGCGATATGTTTGTACGATGTTATTGGCTTTTGTGGAGCTGTTCTTGGTAGCGGAGAAATCACACAACTCTGCCCGGCTTAGTGACTAAACATGTGTTATCGACAAATAAACTACACTATTTGTGTTTGCAGTATTTATTATATTCGTGTAGCATATCATTGATGGAGATCTAAGAGTATGAGATAAATAAGCGATATGTTTGTACGATGTTATTGGCTTTTGTGGAGCTGTTCTTGGTAGCGGAGAAATCACACAACTCTGTCCGGCTTAGTGACTAAACATGTGTTATCGACAAATAAACTACACTATTTGTGTTTGCAGTATTTATTATATTCGTGTAGCATATCATTGATGGAGATCTAAGTGTATGAGATAAGCGATATGTTTGTACGATGTTATTGGCTTTTGTGGAGCTGTTCTTGGTAGCGGAGAAATCACACAACTCTGTCCGGCTTAGTGACTAAACATGTGTTATCGACAAATAAACTACACTATTTGTGTTTGCAGTATTTATTATATTCGTGTAGCATATCATTGATGGAGATCTAAGAGTATGAGATAAGCGATATGTTTGTACGATGTTATTGGCTTTTGTGGAGCTGTTCTTGGTAGCGGAGAAATCACACAACTCTGCCCGGCTTAGTAACCGAGCATGTTTTGTTATCGTCAGATTAACTGCACTATTTGTGTTCGCAGTATGTATTATGTTTACGTTGCTTATCACTGATAGAATACTATAGATACATACTGTGCAGGTATTTAGCATAGTTCATTCCTTTAAGTGTACATTATAATTGCTTGGCATTGACTCATTTCTAAAATCAGATGTAATGTGATATATTGGTCGTTATTAAAACATGTGCAATTACAAGCTACTTGCATGTAATTAGTTAAACAAAAAACAAACACTTTGAAAATTAGTTGTAAGGATGGCTTCAGAAAGAGGTTTTACATCTCTACATATAAAATTATTTTGAATCTCAGTATTTTGGTATTCCCAATATTGTACAAATTTCGGCAGATTAAAACTCGGCTAAACTCCGTTAAGGAGCACCATCAAAACATTAGTCTAAATTGACATCTGTTAATCATTATTTGTTCAATAGTTGAGTTTTCGGGTTCACCTGCACCGAATAATTACTGATACAAGTTTTTAATATATTTTGGTCTCGTGTGGAGAATCAACAACAGTCAACACGCCCACAGAAACTGCAAATAATGCTTATTCGTCTGTAAGGTGAGTAATCTGGATGGAGCTGTGTCGTCATTGGCTGAAACTTAAACCATCTAATATAAATATGACGGTTTTATTACTTCGAGCTGTGTTCCCCTATGACCGATATGCATATATCACGTGTACGTAGTGTGTTGACTATCCACAAGAGTAAAAGAAATATTTTTGTTTCTATAAATATATAGAATTTTGTATACTCCAGTGGAGTTATGTTCTTAAAAGGTCTCAGACAGATCATCAACTTATAAACTGCTTGAATACAGTTGTAATATTTAATTAAATGTGAGTGAATAAACTAACTTGGAATGCCAAAACAAATGAAAAGAACTTTAAAAGCTTCTATATTTATAATAGATTTTCATTTTAAAATGGCCATCAACGTATGTAAAACCAAACGAGGAAAGGGTCAACAATAGGGAAAAAATGGAACGTCAGTCAGGACAATGACACATAAATAGTGACATATTCTTTTTCACCCAACTCCCAAACGCAGATGGGTGGACGAAATAGTTTTAGAGTTGACGTTAGTACATTAAAATTATTGAATCGCTTTAAAATTTTACAGATTGATGTAAATTAAATTGAGGGCAATAAATACTAATTAAAATTTTGGTGCAGTTCATATTTATTAAATCTTGATCTTTACGTCTTACCGATTACTATATTAAAAGTACCAATTATTATAATCATTTTCCGGAACATTTGTTAGAGAATGTAATGTATTTTTGTTATGTAATCTAGAATATGTTATATATTTCTATACAATAGCAAATTTCAGTGTAATATATGTATACGGGTATCGGAAAAATGATCATTAATACAATAAACTGGAATAGAAAGAAAAACCTGAACAATAATTCGGTAGTATGTTATATTTTTCACAGAAAACAACGAATCACATAGAGCTATTTAGAATGCTAGACTCACCAAATGCAGACTGGACAATATATATACTGGTAGAACGTCTTATTTGTTGTAAAGGTCATAATGGATGAAGATATTAAAAAAATTATCAATGATGTGTCAAAAAGAGTAATTTGGTAAAGGGTTTTCAAAGAACAAACAGCTGTATTTTAGTGTTTTACTCACATATCTAAATTTTATAAACAAATTTATTTATAAAGTAATAGAATAATAAAATATGAAAATACAACTTTAGCGTTGTCCCGGTTGTTAAACACTTAGGAGCCCATAAATATTAAGCTATTCTTCTTTCATTTAGAAAGATACAGTAATTACGTGGATAATTTCAAACAAAAGGCCGTTATAATTAAGTAACCTAATGTCATAAAATAATAAGGTAATTTATAACTGAACCCTTACCCGAAAAGTGTAAATAGTGTTTCTGTAGTGATGGTTTTTAAATAGTAAAATAGTCTGTAAAAATAAAGCTTTTCTACTTTCATTCCGTAAGACAATTACGTGAATAATTAAAAACTCCTTATTAAATACGTGAACTAATTTTATAATATAAGAAGGTGGTTTAAAAGTGCCGCCCCCCCATACCAATGAAAAGGAGTTGGTGTTATTAATGAGTTCATTAAAGAGAGTGTTTGTTAATTACAACTAAGGAAGTGAACAAGGATCCAGACCTCGAGCGAGATAACTATTAATCTTGGGGCTCGACACTTCTGCCGGTTGTCAACTGTAGAAGCAAGATCTATAAGTGACCTCTCAATGGTTCCATTTTGTTCTATATAAATGTTGTTTTATGCCTTATGAATTTTATATGGTGAATAGAAAGAAATTGTTTTAAATATATATTTTACCTAAAATAATACCAACAAAAGTTTTCAAAGTTAATATTTTCTCTGAGTTTTTAGAATTTAATTGGTCAATGATAGTTGTTTGTAAAGACATATTATTCTTGGACCACGGATAAAACAATATAATTCACCTATTTATAAAAGTATGGAGACTATAAAAAACTGTTAATATTTTATACTCGAAAAAGCTATTGTTATTTATTGCGTTGATTTCATGACATAATTTTCTAAATTATAAAATTATATGGATTGGGAATTAAAAATTCGTATATGATAGTCCTAATTTATTTGTGATATTTATTGATTGGGTTTGTATTAACACTCCTGATTTATGTTATTCAGTTTTATTTAAGTAGATTAAAAAATTATGATTCCATTCAACGATTATTAAGTGTCTAAAAATTCCAGTTACGAGTATAGAACAGTTTCCTTATAGATATAAAACACATTGATATGGTTTGTAAACGTATAACGAGTTAATTTTCCACATATCAATACATTAAACAGTCATTGCTATTACGAAAAAGAATGGTCTAAAGGTGACATACAATGGCTAGTGGTGGTTAATGTCATTTGGCGACGGTTTAGTAGTGAAGAATACAACCTTGAACACTGTTGTAATTTTTATTAGTGTAATGCACAGAGATTTCCAATGGGATCACCACTATCTGGATTACTGGCTGACATATTCCTTGACAACATAGAAGACAAATTCATATTAAGTGATAAAAACAAATATCTAACACATTTTAAAATATGCGTTTATTGTATATATGCGTGAATATAAAACAGATTGTCGTACATTAAACCAAAAATATTTCCTTAACAAAATTAATTGTTAATATGACTGATTGAACTTATGTTTTGGAAGAACATCGAATGTAATATTTCATTTGGATTCCCTGATACATTTACAATATGGATTAGTTTCAGATATACTCTAAGCCGCTTTCAACTGTTTAAAACGTCACTTCAATTCAAAAATAACATTATATTTTAATTTTTTTATTTAATTTATTAAAACCTTTATCTTATTTTTAGCTGTTTCGCAACTTGCTTGTGATACAAATGTGAAGCAGACGCAAACAAAATACACAACTACGGCCACAGTATGGAAACAAATACTAAACTTCCAATGCTATGTTTTTTAGATAAATAATACGAGTACATTAACATAATATTTTGCAATACTATTATTATTTTTTCATAGTACATACATATTTGTGAGCTAGAAAATATCACTAGCTTATAAATTTGTCTAACTATATCTAATCCTTGTCAAATCGCCAATTGTACAAGCCGACTGACTACCGGATTGTAGCGGCCTCGAAACATTCGAGCCTGATACGATGAAGTCCTGAAAAGCCCAGGACAGTATGAAAAATCAAGGAATAGTGCAGTTTTAGGTAAGTGTTTTAGGGAAGGAGATATTGAGATACTGACTTTACAGTAAATGTAATTTGCACATATTGAAAAGATTGCACCTAAAATTATAAGAATAATTAGATTAGGTAAAGGTATGTTTCTTGCAATCCACATTCTGTCCTAATGTAAGCTGAAATATGCTGATTCTACACAAAACTCCTTATCTAAAGATACGAATTGAAGTCGAAACAGGTCAAACGCAAAGATAAAAAGCCTTACGGCATAGATCTCTTACAGTACGGAGAAGTTAAAAGGAACTGGCTACTAGTGGGTATTATTTACCTATATATAATACCCTCTACTCATCCAAAATATATATCGAAATATTTTTTTATTAAACATTTCCACGAAAAAAAATATAAGGACTATTTAGTATTTGGTTTCACTAAACACCTCACACAATTTTAAAACGACCATTGGAAGTGACGGACAAAGCCTAAATAAGAACCATGTGTATTCCTAAAATAAATAATCAAATTTCAGAAATTTTTAAGATCATTTTAAAGAACAATATAGCTAAGTGTTTATGTGTTTCGCTGTGAACATACTGCGTAAACGAATTATCACAAGAATATTGAAAACTACCCATAGATTATTAGTAAGTGTAACTTCTCATAGCTATAGTAATTTTTACTTCTAGTAGCCTGAGATACTTTTGGACCATTAAGAGACCAACAAGAATATACTATTACATAGGAATGTTCTTTGTGTGGTAAGGGGCTAACTACTCTTTTTTGCACGGTTCCACATGAACTGGGCTAAGAAGTATATTACTAACATTGTGCTGTTTAGGCGATCCAAAATATTTAAATTTATATTCTGTTTTCTAATACAAAAAGTACATAATTAATTGAAAAACTCAAATTTATTAAGATATTTATTTCTATACTGTTAATAGTTTTAACTAATATCTTTTAGAAGACAGCTTCAAAGCTTCTAGATCATCTCTTAGTGACATCCCCTTTGAACACCCAGTTTCCAGATGTCAGGAACTCTCAGACGCTAGTTCACAGAGCTAGAGACAATCTCAGGAACAGTGAGCTATCAGAGATATTGCCTAAGTGTCAGATGAGAACTTTACACGAGGGAAATTTTAATTACTTTACAATGTATATTTTTACAAACAGACAATTATTTGTCTAAGTTTTATCAATAATTACGAGTGTATAATTACCCCGATTTTATAATACAGTTATGGACTCATGAATTATTAATACTTCTTTTTCACGTATATCTCCGTTATTTTCCGAATACACTAAATACAAGGATTTTTACAGGAGGTTTTGAAATGTAGAAGTAAATAGCAGTGGGTGTACCTTTTCGTAGGTTCAGTGATTCTCCTGCCAGTAACTTCTATCTCTACTGCTCTTCATTTGGGAGCTTTATTGTACAATTGAGGAAAATGGCAGAATAATATTCCTTAGGGTTAGTGAAGGCAAGTAAGACTTTCGGTGTGTAGATTTGTTTTTGAATAAAAAATCCTAGATAATACAAGAATCAGGGTAATTGCACAGGTCCAGGAAGATTAAAAGTGAAGTTGACATATACACAACTGTTTGATTTGCACATAAATATGTGAATTTTATTTATGTTCGTGTTTAGATACTTTAGAATGGATTACTTTTCGTACAATATAAACTTCATGTCAAATATAACTACTACTATATTATACAATAATACACAATATCTATCTATCTATATATATATATATATATAGAGTGGCTGCTCCTTAAATGGATGACCAATGAGCGATCCTGTTCTTGCAAGCAGCCCGCCAGCCCGTCCACTGGTAGTGGTTCGGAAGACACATTTAAGCCGTTGGTCCCCAGGATAAATGTTAGAGAGGGCTTCTTAGCCCTAACTTCGCTTTCGTTAAATAAGATATCCTTCAATTTTTTTTATATAAAATTACAAAATTAATTTGTACGCTGACTACTATTACTTGGTTTTTGCACCCTATACTTTATTGAAACATTTCATTAAAAAGCTGATCAAATACGAAAATACAAGTGAGTTTCGGAAGTTTGGTTCATACGTCGTAAACATTTCCAAGTTTAGTAAGGTGTCAGAAATGTTTATGTCCCTGTTGGGTTGCGGAAATGTGTTTGCCTTTCCACAACATCGAACTTAACCGAACCGAATGTCAACCACCTTGCTGTTAAACTACTTTGATTTGGAATAATTATTCCCCTGAAAAAATATTGAGAGAGTTGTGATTCCAGAAGAAAACCATTATAATAATTTCATGATTACATTTCAGAGAGTCGTGTAGAGATATTTGCTGACTTTACCCATCTGTATATTCTCGAGACGATACTGTGCTGCTTATGAAAATGCACTTTGGTGGGGGGTATGAAGATCACAATTACGAGACAAGGGTTGGGAACAACTATCGAGTACAACACAGAACAACGGATTTAGCTTAGGTCCCTAACCAATTCGGTGCCAGTCTAATTAAAGGGTATACGTAAATGCTTAAAAACTTTAAACATTTCACTGAATTTGGTGAAAAATTCCTTTTGATTCCAGGCGTATTTTATTCTGTTGATGATGCGCACCGCTGCGCTGGGACAGTTAGAAGCTCATACAAAATCTGTATCAGATAATAGTGCAATGACTCAGTGAATGTCCTTATAATGTATGATTAATTTAATATCAATTGATTATTTGCATATAAAATATATTCTAATACCTGTGATTTAATGCTGCTTACAATACAATGTACATTGTGTTAATGCAATAAACTGTTATTATATTCTGACAAATTTATTCGTTTTTATATTTTAATTTGATGAATGTATGTGTACATTTTCAACTTTTTTGAAAATAGGGATATTGACAAACAAATATATAAATGCTTTCTAGGATTTCCCACCTAATTTCAACTCTAACTGATGTTTGATCTGCATGAAAAGACTCTAGCTAAGAAAGAGCTGTATTGAGATAATTTTTGCTCGCCTAACTTCCAGTTTTATATTTCTGGGAACTGACAAGACAAGATGGTCAAGCATATATCTTGGAACAAATGATTTCAGATTAACTGATAATTTTATACCATTTTTATTCTCTAAAATTTAAGTCAGAAAACACAATAAATTGATAGAAGAAATTGAAAATTGTGGTAAACTAAGTACTATTAAAGGAACCATATCTTATTCCAAAAGTGATGTATTTTGAAATAGTTTTGAATCAACTTTTAAATTTGGACAGTTTGAAGCGGTCGGTGATTTAGCACATTTCGGCTTAGGATTCTTTGATAATGTAAATTTTCCTATCTATAAAGGTGAATTTTACATTAGTTTCATTAGAGCTCTAGCTAAATATGACCATCTTAATGTTCCTGGCTTAATTTAAATAAATAAATAGTAAATATAAATTATTTAATGAGATATCCATGAATGCAGTTTAGAGGTATCTACAATGATAATATTTCTATGATGCTAACACTCATACCAGTTGAAGTACCTCTTGGCCCTTAAGGAAATAAAACATCCTTTACCTTTTGCACTCGTTGTTAGAAAATAAAAAGACGCAATGCCAGTTCGACAACACTGATGGAAGTACAATAAATGTCACGGCGACTGCAGACCCAGCATGAAGTTAGTTGAGACATAACTAAATTCTAGAGTAATGAACTCAGCAAGTTGTCAACAATGGTGTAAAGTTGAGCCATGTACTTATGATAGCTGAGTCATTGAAGGGCCTTAATTGCGGCTTTACCGCCTTGATTACTTTTCCTCTGTATAATGGAACCCCACTGTTCTGGAAATATCACAAAGGGCACGCTTTTTTAAAAGCACAAAGAAACTATTTCATCCTATTATATGTACTTTGAAAGAAGCAGTTTTCTTGTACTTCAACTTTCAAGTTAAACTATTTGTAGTGATTTAGGATTCTCCGATATTTTGTAGCAAGATGGAACGTGATACAATTTTAGTTTTATCCTATACACTCCGCAAGGGATTGTCGGGATAGCTTAAACATCTCGTCATCAACACAAATGTACTCGATTGAAAAGGTGCTTCTAAGGTTGTAGGTGTGACTCATAACATGTGTAGTAACTTAATTATACCTCCTTAATATATTTCCATCGACTGTTTTAGTATGTGCTTTAGCACAAGACTTTTGTGTGTGAATAATTTTAAAGACCTTATAAACTAGTAAAATAAGATTAAAGATATAATAAAGATACTATTTACAGAAAGCGCTATGTAATGCTTAGGAATGATTGAGTAACATATTTTTAGTTTTGTAAATTAACAGCATTAATTTAGTTGTTTTATTTCCTTAAATCGTTGTTATTACTTGAATCGTTTTCAATAAATTGGAATTGATTTAAAACCAATATTACATCTGTAAAGGAAAAGTGAATGCCATCGCCTAAATACTGTCATTATTATGTGTTTTACACTCAAAGTTTTAAATTCTATAATATTTGCTATTCTACCCCATTTTTTAATCGATATTTTACTGAAAATGGATAATTAATACGAATTGTAAATACTTTAGGAAGAAATATAAAATATGAACTAATATGGTAAACATATCTTACACCTGATGAAAGATAAATCGAAAATCGTTCTCAAGAAATTGGAATTGATTTAAAATTAATATCACTAAACAATATTAGATCTTTAAAGGAAAAGTGAATGTCATCGCCTAAATACTGACATTATTGTGTTTTACAATGAAAGTTTTAAAATCTATAACATTTTCTATTCTACCC
Source organism: Homalodisca vitripennis (assembly GCF_021130785.1). Classification (NCBI taxonomy): domain Eukaryota; kingdom Metazoa; phylum Arthropoda; class Insecta; order Hemiptera; family Cicadellidae; genus Homalodisca; species Homalodisca vitripennis. The sequence continues at coordinate 305,832 of NW_025776171.1, forward strand.
AATTTCGTAATCACTATTTTACTGAAAACTGATAATTAATACGAATTGTAAATCATTTAGGAAGAAATACAAAATAAGAACTAATATAGTAAAACTATCTTACACCTGATGTTATTAATGTGTTTTTAAAAGTCACAGTGATTTGTTACTACACAGTGTATTAGACGTTGTGTTAATGTCATATTTTTACTATTACACGTTACTTTTGACAACTTTAGAGATACAATATTACAGTTTTTAAACAGATAATGATGTTAAATTATACATAAAGTGCTTGATATTCTTCAAAAAGGATAATTTAGTTTACTCCTTAATACAATTATTGGAGAGAATATGGAGAGCCAAACAGATTCTTCACGAGTGACCAGCAGGTAGTTTTACAATTTATTTTAGCGAAGAAAGGAGGTAGTTTTCCATAGTACCCAGTGGGAGAGAGAGTATGGACAGCCGCAATTATTGGAAACACATAAAACTCTTTGTCAGACTATCAGGTGAGAGGAAATCGGTTTGACTTCGACAGGTAACTGGAATTTTCTGCGTCCACGTGGACCTTTTGTTTGTTTGGGTGTACGTATCAATTAATTAATGATAAGTATACATTGGTTTTATTGTAATTTGTATGATTTAATTATTTAATTATTTTATTTATTTATCTGAAACATAGTGTTTTACAAACATGTAGAATCTCAGAGGTTTTGGATTTGGATGAAGTTTGTAGTGTACAAGCCAAATAATACTAATAAATACTATAAGCAGAATAAAAGGTACATGGTCTCTTTCATTATTATGTAACAACTTAAAGGTTCGGGTCAGAGGAAGTTATCATGCTTAAAATACATCAAAAAATAAATTTCCTATTTTAAGATGTTAATTTTTGGACTGAATAAATGTATACTTAATTTATACAACAACACAGAACGTAACACCATATTTATTTGGCTTCAAAATTAAACAAATTGTATATACCAGAGTACAAAGATGAAAAAGGTCGGTAGTATAAAGTTAACTGTATCCCTTGTAAGGTTCGAGACCACCTCGAGTCTGCCATCCATCGTGGTCTCGAACAGTGAAGTAATACACAATACAAATAGAACAATTATTTTGTGAATGGTTTTGGAAACTTTATGATCAGGTTGGAGTAAAAGTGAGAACGGAACTATAGTTTTCTGATATTTGACCTCGTTCTAATGAGGATATGTGTTGTTTTTCTTGAGTCCTGCAATGCCTCGACTTTTCATGGAGAATATAGGTTTAACAGTTCCGATGTGTACCTAAGTATGCAGGATCCGTTTATTGGTCCAAAAATAATTAGTAGTTAGTTTTAATAATTTCTTTGGTTAGTTTTTATGAAGCTCAAAGAAGAAAGTGGGCTTTGAAGACATACTTTTATCAGTCTGTATTTAGTAAACCCTTATTACTCTCAAAAGAGTCATTCATGCTGTCTAGACAGTCATTTTATTTTTCTAGAAAGTTCTGCGATTTGAGTGACTAGGGCTAGGGTTAATATCCGTTAGGAGTGAGTAAGAGTGTTATTTAAAATAGTAATTAAAGTATAAATGTACTGTAAATGCACGTCTTGCTGTTCATCTTAAATGAAAAATGCCTGTGAAAATATTCTCTTATATTCGAATTTTTCGGCACATTTCTAAACGCTTACTAAATGTTTGAATAAGAAAATAATGTCAACTTAAGCGTCAAATGATGTAAAAAGAGTTTCTTGCTAAATCCAAAAGTAACATCACTTGTTGAAAAGTTATATTCTGAAAAGTTTGGATCCAAAAAGATAAAAAATCAAATATTTATGTTAGTATAGAGTGATAATAATTCATTTAAGGTAAAAGATATCAGTAATCTTATGTCTTTTCCACCGATATGAGGATCAAGCAGAACAACTTTTACCATTCCTAAATTCTATATCACCAACAATTAAGTTAAGAAACCCAAAAAATCTAAATTAACATTCTCGATATAAGCATTTCTAATATCAATTGAAATAACTCATTTATTTAATGTATAGAAAAACAAACAAAACAGATCTATTACAAGGCATCCATCATCCTCTAACCAACCATAGAAAAACAAATGAGATAAATAGAATAGTAAAATATATAGCTGTCAAAAATGACCACAATGTAGATAAAATTATTAAGAAATCAATCAAAGAAAATCAAGTCAACATAAATACGGTCTAATCCTAGTAATAATGAAATTCAGTAACATATATGTGTAACTTTCAATTATAAAATGAATGAAACCTTTCAAAATTCAAAATTTTACATTAGTTACCAAACAAGAAACAATACGTTAAAACTTATTAAAAACAAAGTAAACCAAACAGATTACAAACAAGAATTATGCAAACAATCTTGAGTATACAAAATTAACTGTAGTGACTGTGAAATCTAATATATTGGACAAACTGTCAAAAATGTTAATGCAAGATTTAAAGAACATATACAGGCTTTGGAAACAAATAAACTTTATTAGAATCTAACCATAACTACACTAATATTGAAAAAATATGGAAATTTAAGTTATGGAATGGAAAAGAGAAAAATTAAACACGAAAGAAGAAAGAAATATATATCTAAATTTCAATAATTATGCTCATCACACTTCAAGTAGCAATCTGAAAAATAAGACAAACCCGAAAAAAAATTAAATGCTGAATACTAATCAAAACTACATCTGTGCCATATAAATTTAACATCTGTTTAAATGGTCAACATGTGTATATTTTGTTGTTTATTATTTATTTAAAGGTTAATGTACATACTGATGATGTTTGAATACCGACACACAAAGTTAAAGTTGTGCTTGAAAAGTATTAATAGTTTATCTCTTGTAAGCCGTAAACTTTGTTGCCTGTAAACTTTGTAGTCGTAAGACCGGTACCACCTCGTAAGCCTTGTCAGTAAGTAAAGTTTACGTATTAAATTGTGTATATTATAAATTAACCCTTTCATAACAGTCATTTTAAATATAATATAAGGATATTCTAAAACCTAATCAAAGTTTGGATACGAGGTAATTAAATTCTTACAATATGACACTTACCTTAACCCTGTTAAGTAAAACAATAAAATTTGTCGTTGTGTGCTGAAATTAAGATGTCTGCGAGATTCTTTATACTTGTAGTTGTATATATATATATATATATATATATATATATATATATAAAACACACACACTAAATAACGGTAATAAAAGAACAAAAGAAATAGTCTAACAGAAAAGTAAAACATTGCACACCATTGCTGGTTCTAAGACCATAAAAAAAACAACAGCTGGGATGAAGCCAACATAATTCAGCGGGAACCTCATTTCTTTAAAAGCAAATCTATTGAAACTATACACATAAATTTTGCAGAAAACCCAATCAATCAACCGAAATCAGTCTATAATCATGCCACTTTGGTCGCCGATTCTGAAAAATGCACTAAAAAGAAAACCAAATGTATCAAACAGATCAGATACTTATAATAAACCAATGCAAGATTCACAGCATGGTTTTAAGCATCTAACATCTAACCAATAATAAAGAAGGCCCACTCTTGTTCCCTTGTGTTTCCGACGTGACGATTGCAATTTACCTTTAGCCTCTGGTCATTCGTAGGTGGTTCGTCAGCGAATGCAGACCTATTGTGGCCTGCATTCTGAAGTTCAGTTGTAACGATTAGTGTTGTGTTGTAGTTTATTAAGTGCATGTTTTAGAGTTAGTGAAGTTGACACACAACATGGTAGTTGTGATTTCTGATTTATACGCTTGTCACAACGCTCTGGTATGATTTGTTTATGTTAAACCAGTTTGATATTATGTGTTAGGTTAGTTATTTACCTGAATATTAAATAATACGGCATATTTCGAAACGTAGTGTTACTGATTTTTTGTATCACTGAACGGTGGTAAATGTCCCGAAAAATCCTGTTTCCTTTACAATTCTAACATCGTCGAATAGAAACTTAAACAAAAATACAACCGTTTACATTGTAAAAAAATTAAAAATAAATCAGGCTGCGACAATTAAAATAGTATGTTACTTAGAAACAATTTTAAAAGTTTTGCATTATATCCATAGAAACGTAGTTTATTATTAGCCGTAACATACACGATAACGCTAAAACAATTTGTATTATTAAATTATAGCATTTTTTGTGGAAGAAGACCACTGGCGCTAATAAATACAAGCAGCAGGGGATGTGTAATATTACACAATTATGAGAAGCTTCAAAGTCTCCATGAATGTCCCACCACGGGGTTGTGGTTACACATGGGGAATCAGCATGCATTATGCTCTTGTTTTATTCATGTTATAACTGAGGGAATCTGCGCTATAAAATTTAATCCTGATAGTTTAATATGGTTTTTTGAATGGTAATAATGTGTTTTGCAACACTAAAATAATAAAATATAGCATTCATTTATATTTTGAAAACGAAAAAAGAATTCTCTTACTGATATAATTAAATATTATTGAGAAAAATATATAAACTGCCACTAAAAAATCACAATTTAGTGCATATTTTATTGAACCTATAAACCTCAATCATGAATTTTAGCGACCAAAGGTAAATAGAATTTGCAATAATCTCGTCAGGTAAAATATAATATATCACAAATTACATCAATACATTAGCAGACATGAAATTAAAACATATTTAAATAATATCACAGTTTAACCTACAACTAACATCAAACTAACAACTAACAAACATTTTCCTACAGGGCTCTAACAATACAGTACCATCTTGATAACTCATGGGAGAGTAACCCTAATATGTAATAATGGTTAGTTTAAAGTATAAAGTAAGGCCAATTTCATTCTATTGATCACGGGTATTATATCTTGGCTGATGATTAATAGACTATGTTTATTATAAGAGAGCTAAATATACCCAGTTCAACCCAATTCAACAATAACTGTAATCTGATCCTTGTTTTTTCTTCAAGTATCTCGTAAATAGTTCAACTCAATTCAACTCTACTCAATTCCTTTATTAAAAAAAAAAAACATAAAATGCCTGGAAAATCGTCAAAATACATGTATATACGATGTGATATATAAAAGTAATAAATGAAAACAGAATTATTCATGTAACCTAACATAAGGTAAACTAATTATTGAAGTCTAAATTCTTTTGTCTTCTAGCTGTTCTCAAACACTGTAGTATTCTTTAAAATAAGGAACTTTTTAAATTTATTCAGGAATTCCTTGTCATCAGCAACACTTTCAAGTAAAGAGGCAAAGAGTTGATGTACTAAATGCTTTGGATACATATACAAATCTAATGTGATGCCAAGAATGAGTTTTAATACTAGGACTATTACAGATGCTGGAAATACACCTAGAGGTACCGCCACCAAGCCCGAAAACAAACACGATAAAGGTCTTAGGAGGAGAAAAATCTCGCAGAACATTAGATTTTAGAGGATCCCACTGGATCTACAATTGACTGGAGGTTACAGTATCTGCTTATTTTAAGGCCACCTAAAATATTATCGCGTGTACTGAATTGATAAAGATTTGTATAAACATAAGATGGTTTTATAACATTTACCTCAGTTTAATTACCTGATAAGTAGCCTTAACGATATAACTAACAACACACTCCATAGAGGAATAATCATCAGTTTCTTCAAAGCATGAATTACGTACTTTTTAAAGCTACGAAAATAATGATACAATGAACTCATTTTAGCACCATTGATTAAAAATTAAATACCTGTGTGTATATAATAATATCTTTGAAGCGTCCTTCTCTATCCGTCTGTATCTTCCGTTATAACTAGATTCACTGTTTCAACTAACTTCTGGCCTTCTAGACACCATTGGACGTCCTACTGATGATCCAATAATCATCGGACACTGAGTACCATCACTCAGATGTGGTTGGGACAAATTCTGTATCCTATTTCGCTTCAGCAGTACTTCTGACATGGGTGTCCTTTGAAACCTTTACACGTACACTCGCTATTTTTGAATGGTAAAATCTGTGTGTTTTAGTTATATTTTTACCGACAGCATTTGTGTCTTAAAAAACAAAAACACTCGACTGGACCAGATTTACATATAATATGTATCCTGACTCATTTTTGATGTGAGAAATCAAAATACACATACATATGTGTCGCGTATTACTTGGATTGAATATATACGCACGTTACATCTAGGGCCACCATATTTCATAGGGTTAAATCTATGTGTCACATTCTACCTCGATTCCCAAGAACTAAAATCAAAGAGGTTTTTCGTGGATGTCTCTGGAAGATATTAGCTGAAAGTAAATAATAGTAAACTTTATGGAATCTATAATTTAAGATTATTTAGTCTCTTTGACAATCATTCCAACACAAACACTTGTTGTTTAGTCAATTTGTATTATATTTATATTTGTATTATTTACAGAATAATTCCCTTCTGTATATGTCTTGGAATTCTATATCAAACCATTTCTTCCTCAGATGCTTTGTAAGGTTTATTAGATTTAATGAGTTTCTAGGCATATTCTAGCCTATATTATATAATAATAATATAAGGCAATAAATAGTGACGTAAATGTCATCACTGCAGTGCTTATGGAGTTTTTCTAATTCGGATAACTTGCTAAAGTTAAGATCGTAAAACTTGGAAGATTGTCATTAGGATGAGATTACATTCCCTTGGCTGTTATAAAGTCACCAGATGGTAAAGATAGAGTACCTGGTTATGTTTGTTTGGAACTGCTGGGTATTCGCTACAGTTTGTTTTTAATAGTTCTTAAAGCGTTTTTGCACTAAGCTGAATGTTTTTGCACTGCACATGTTTTTATTAGTTTATAGTAATAACTCATTCAAACTTGAATATTCGTTTCCGGATGGTAACCGCGGTTAACTCCCATCTAAAACGAATATATTTAAGAACAGCACAAGTAGTGTTATAACCTCGTGTGTTTAAGTCTGACAATATTGTTACCGTAACTTAGTTAAACGTATCTTTATAACGCAATAATGCTCTGTAAAACACCATTTTTATGTACTTTGCGTACCATGGTGTAAATTCTAATTCTAATGTGAGAAGTCGTTCTAACAATATCATTAAGGGTATTCAAAATTATGCCAACGAATCACCTAGCACTGTCCATATTAATATTTAATGGAGGATTGTTACTTTCACGTCACTTCATTATCGAATTGTAACATAAATTTTATGATATTCAATATTAACTCCACCACTTTAGATTTATATTCAAACGGCTTTTATACCTATTATTCTATTAAAGGACTGTGATGGAACTTCTACGAGATTATCCTAGAATATACATGTTCATAGTCAATTCAGTTCAAATATAAAACCCTCAGATAAAATTGTAAACATAACTGTATCGTAAAATATGTAATAAAAGTACTTATAGGTATGAGCTGAGCTAAACCATGAATGTTATATGTCTCCCTATATTTCCTCCGGGAGCAATATTACTAAGAAGTAAGACAGCGAGACTACCATGAGTGTACGTGGTATCCCCAAGTGACGTTTACAATTAAACACGCGATTAATCCTACCAGCACAATATAATAATCATTCACCTTTATAATGAAGTAGAGGCTTTATAATTATATGTTTGTACGAAAATGTTCTTACGTTAGCTCCTGCTTAAGAGTTCCTGCTTATTTTTAAGTTTTCGTGAAACCTACATCGGGCTTGGATGTACAGTTGTGTCTATCCATGAACCCAATAACTAATAAACAATTGATGTAACTCTTGTCTTAAACATTAAATTTACCTAAATATTAATAAGGGAATGTGACAAAAGTGTATTGCGCGTTTATTATATTTATTTATTTATAAGTGTTTAATATTTATAACACTTCTTCTTTATAAAGTGAAATAAAATTTAACATATAGTTTAATATTGTGTAGATATTTTCTTTTAATAATACCTAAAGGGCTGTCTGCTTAACGGCATAGTTAGTGTGGTGAAGAATTATGTGATTGGCCAGCGTACTTGACTAATCCCTCTAGTTAGTAATAACATCGCGTCATCGTCAGCAGTCGGACGGCGTCGCTTCGTTGGCTCGGAGGGCATTCCAGAATACAACTCTTGAGTGGGTGCACCTCAAGTGACGTTGCTTGTTTTGAGGCTGTAGTCCTTCATTTCTGTAATATGATTTGATTTTAACACCCAAGGTTAGGGTATTTATTGAACTCCATTGTTTCGTATTAAAAATAATTCTGAAATGTGTTTCAGAAATGCGTGGATCTCGATCTCGATTACTCGTTTTGGGCCGAGAACATGTCAGTTAAATGACAGCACATGAAATTCCATGGGATAGAACTAAACTTTTGGTTAAACTTTTTAAATGGGTAATATGTTCAACAAGGAAATCGCAAATTAAGTACCTTTTGTAAACAATTAAACAAATGAGCGGAACATATTATAAATTTTACAAGTAACCACATGGAATCCTGTTACACGAAACGTAGTGTGGAGTAAGCATACCTTATAATAATAATATTTCGCTTATGCATATATTCATTGTTTGATGTATCCTCCAATCTATAATATATAACATCATTATTTGTTCCTAATGAAGTAAATTTCTTTTTCAACTTACCAGTTAAAAACGATAAATATAACACTTCCTGGTCCATACAAGAAGACTCAATTAAGAAATGAACTTGTTTAACAATATAACATAACAATAACGACAGAGCTCTTCGACTGTAATGGAGAAGTGAAAGGAAAGAGTATTTAATGGGACATTACGTCTGTTTTCTTTGATGAAACTATTGTGAGGGAAATTGGATTTCATCCCGGACATTTGCCATCGTTAAGTTATAAAAACCATTAACACTACGTCTCGTGATCCGTAATCTGATCTCTTTCTCAGGTGAATAACAAACTACATATAATTGCAATATAGAGTATCAAAACAAATAATTGAGTATAAAACTGTATTATCAGACTGTAGAATACACGGGGCTCCTAAAGTTAAAAAGATATCATTCAGTTGGTAGGCAACTTCCTCAGCTCTTTTGCTTTGCAATGGACGAAGCAAAACAAATTTTGTTAAATGATCTTGGTAAAACCATTATAAACTTAAATCGGTTATCTGGTTGAGTCTGAAAATCGATAAGATCAACTTGGCACCTACTATTCATTTCCGAATGTAAAATTGGTTTTGAGACCAGACCTCGTTTCTTTTTGTTTTTTTTTTTCATGTGACATACTTGGCACATTGACAGATAAAGCTGTATTTCTTCCTTCGTAATATTGGCATATTTCTTTGACGTTTCGGCAAGCATTCTATCACGGCTACCGTGACCAACTGCCCCGTGAGCAGCATCGATAACATCGTACAGTTCATCTACCGTCAAATAGTACTTGATGTCTTGGTTTCTCTCACCGGCTGCCAATTTTTTTACTCCTCCGATGTCAATTACACCAAATCGTTTCAGGCGTCTCTGCTGCAACAGGGTCTTCTTATATGTGTTTGCAGCAGTTTCGACTTCATTTATAAGTTGTTGGTACTTATCTTTTGTCAATACGTTGAAATGTGTTGATTTCTCGTTTTCACCTTGTAAAACTGTAGTCATGAATCTTTCTCTCCATTCTTTCTGGCTATGCCCACCACTAACAGAATCTTCCTCCATAGTCCCACCTACTAAAGTATACGTTACTTGTACCACTCTCTTAGCTCACTAACACTAATACTCCCACACGACACACTCCAAAGCACGGTGCAAAGCACAACGAACAACCAAATAACAACTAAGACGCACTCATATTCGCACTCCACGCACAGCGGATACTGACTGAGAGAGTGAGCGGTAGGAGCAAACAATGTAATGCGACGAGCACGTCGAGACTTGCAACCCCACACCACCCGGCTGCTTGGGTTTGGCCTGACCTTGAACTCGGCCCACATTAGTTTATCCGTTCGCTACCAGGCCAAATTAGTTCGGCCTAACAATTCTACCAGGCTGAACTAGTTTATCCTAACGCTATTAGGCCAAACCAGTTCAGCCTGTAATCAATCAGAAAAACTAGAACATCCTAGTCCAAACTAGTTTGTCCTAAAATCGGGTTTGTCCGGTAACATATATATATATATATATATATATATATATATATATATATATTCTGTGACCCGCTACTTCTTCAGGAGTAACATATGCAAACAGTCAAAAGAAAATGTTAAATATAAGCATACGAAGATATGTACATCAAATTAAAGGGTTTAATTTGTAAAGTACAATGCATCAAATTTTACCTCTAACGGATATCCGAGCCTGAAATATCAGGCGTTCAAAGATGCCTTGAATTCTTTTATTAGGTAAATGTAATCGAGGTAGTTTTATTTCAGTAATTGTTTTACTATAACCTCTTTTCGATTCAAGGTTACGTTTTTATTAATGTTAATTTTAGTGTTATAATAATATAAATTATAATCAATAATACAATCATAGCTATTTGGTGTTTTCGTACAGTTACAATGATAGCAATTTCTAGTTGTGGTACTTTCCAATTGCGTGTTACAGCGCAAAATTCTTTTCCTTCACAATAAAAAAGAGGCAGGACATTTTAAAATTTTTTGTAAAATTGCTCATTAATTTCAGCAACATGACATAATGAAGGAAAAGAGAGATGAAGGAAAACCTAAAGTCAGTAAATTTTAGCCTGAAGGATACTTCGTTTCTGTAAATCCATAGGTTAGTAAGTATCAGTTAAGTCTCAAAAGTACCGTAAAATAAATACTAACTTTAAGAGTGTAAAAGGAGTAAAGACACCTTGGATGTATATGAAAACCTAAAGATACCGGAGACACAGTTACGAATATGATTAAAAATGATTGAGGCTCAGTAGGATAAGAGAAGAATATAAAGGGAGTCACAGAAGGCTATAATGTGGGACACGTAAGAAGAGCAAGGGGCAAATAATATGCTAGAAATAGGCACTATAATGAATGCAAGAATGAGTGCAAGAGAAATAAACAAAGAAGCGAAGTCAAAAAACAAATAAGAACGTAATGAAGTGTTTCAAAACAAGCATTCTGTAGGTAGAAACGTACAAAATGGGAAGAAATATGGTTGAGAATCTCCATCTGTTATTCGAAAGTTGGATAAAAATTTAGGAACAACTTGAGAAAAACTTAGAGGGTTTTTCTAAGAACGAGGGAACGTTTTCTTATAATTCTATGGGAATAAGTATACGTAGACATAACCTGGTACTATATGTGTTTGATATTTACGAACTTTCATTAACTAATACTGTTACTGTTATGTATGGAAATCTAAGTAAAAACCCAGTGTTTAACACTGTTCTAAAAATTGCCGAAAAAAGTATGAGGTGTAAATGAGTATGTGAAGATTATCAAAAATGGAATGTAAAATTTACCAATAAGAAGTAGATAGTGCAATTTCTTAGTTCTCAAACAGGTAGTATAAAAACAAAACTAAACTATCGATTATAGGTTATGATTTCCGAATAAGCTAACACATTCAAAGCACAAAAAGGAAGAATTTAAAGAGGTGATATAGTTAGGAAATTATTATCCTAAGCACTAATAGAATTTTCGAGAAGTGAAGATGTGAGTAGGTTTTCACAGAGATGGAAATCTAATTTAAGGGAACCCGGAACGGGAAGGAAAGAGACCTTGTGTGTACCACTTCCTGCTTGTGTCAGTTGATGAGGGAGGAACTCGTCTCTCTTTTGCTCTTGTATTATCGCGAGGTTGTTTTAAACCGGTAAAAAAAATTGTATGATGGATATTTATAGAAAGGAAAGAAGATAGATTTTAATTGAACGAGAAGTTTTGTTTCTAATAGTATTCAATAACTGTAAATAGTTTTAGGATTATATAGTTGGAAAGATGTTCTATTGAAAAATATGTCACATAAAACAAGGGGAAAATATCTATTGGTCATTATTTCATTTCGTCTAACGGTGCAACAACTTATTTTTTATGCTCTAATACGAGATCTTTAACAAGTTATGAATGTAAGGAAACTCAACTTTAAAACTGCTGTGCTTCATATACTAACTACTTGTCGAGAGTAACCAAGTGACATTAGCAAAGTTTTTTGTGTGATTTCATTTTTTTTCTTGCTTTCTTAGACCTTCAGCAGCGGTTTTTCTTGAATTTTTTATTTTATTTTTATTTTCAGTTGAGGTATGGGTCTGAACCATATTTTCATCTTCTTCCATTAAGATATCGTCAGCTGTTTCACTTGCAGGTGTTAGGTTATTGTTTATAACCTTTTTAAGATCTTTCTCATCGTTTATATCTTTGAAAATTTCAGAGGGCAGAGATGAAGTAGAAAGTCCGACTCTAGGATCCATGCCGAACATAGCTTTATAAGGAGATTGCTTAATACCAGAATGGAAAGCTCTGTTCTTCATGAATTGTACATACCGTAACCCCTCAGACCACTTTGTTGTCTTGTTATCAGCCATCCAAGATGCGAGCATGTTTTCGATGTCCTTGATTGGCTCTTTCAACTGAGCCCTGACTTTGGCTGTGCCGAGGTTTACCATGCACAATTTTCAACTCTGGCCACAACTTTGTTACTTCAGAAATAACTTTATTAACAAATTCTCTTCCATTATCGAACTGTAGAATGCACGGGGCTCCTAAAGTTAAAAAGATATCATTCAGTTGGTAGGCAACTTCCTCAGCTCTTTTGCTTTGCAATGGACGAAGCAAAACAAATTTTGTTAAATGATCTTGGTAAACCATTATAAACTTAAATTGGTTATCTGGTTGAGTCTGAAAATCGATAAGATCAACTTGGCACCTACTATTCATTTCCGAATGTAAAATTGGTTTTGAGACCAGACCTCGTTTCTTTTTGTTTTTTTTTCATGTGACATACTTGGCACATTGACAGATAAAGCTGTATTTCTTCCTTCGTAATATTGGCATATTTCTTTGACGTTTCGGCAAGCATTCTATCACGGCCACCGTGACCAACTGCCCCGTGAGCAGCATCGATAACATCGTACAGTTCATCTACCGTCAAATAGTACTTGATGTCTTGGTTTCTCTCACCGGCTGCCACCAATTTTTTTACTCCTCCGATGTCAATTACACCAAATCGTTTCAGGCGTCTCTGCTGCAACGGGGTCTTCTTATCTGTGTTTGCAGCAGTTTCGACTTCATTTATAAGTTGTTGGTACTTATCTTTTGTCAATACGTTGAAAAGTGTTGATTTCTCGTTTTCACTTTGTAAAACTGTAGTCAAGAATCTTTCTCTCCATTCTTTCTGGCTATGCCCACCACTAACAGAATCTTCCTCCATAGTCCCACCTACTAAAATATACGTTACTTGTACCACTCTCTTAGCTCACTAACACTAATACTCCCACACGACACACTCCAAAGCACGGTGCAAAGCACAACGAACAACCAAATAACAACTAAGACGCACTCATATTCGCACTCCACGCACAGCGGATACTGACTGAGAGAGTGAGCGGTAGGAGCAAAACAATGTAATGCGACGAGCACGTCGAGACTTGCAACCCCCACCACCCGGCTGCTTGGGTTTGGCCTGACCTTGAACCCGGCCACATTAGTTTATCCGTTCGCTACCAGGCCAAACTAGTTCGGCCTAACAATTCTACCAGGCTGAACTAGTTTATCCTAACGCTATTAGGCCAAACCAGTTCAGCCTGTAATCAATAAGGCCAAACTAGTTTATCCTAGTGTGGTCAGGAAAAACTAGAACATCCTAGTCCAAACTAGTTTGTCCTAAAATCGGGTTTGTCCGGTAACATATATATATACATATTCTGTGACCCGCTACTTCTTCAGGAGTACCATATACAAACAATCAAAAGAAAATGTTAAATATAAGCATACGAATATATGTACATCAAATTAAAGGGTTTAATTTGTAAAGTACAATGCATAAAATTTTACCTCTAACGGATATCCGAGCCTGAAATATCAGGCGTTCAAAGATGCCTTGAATTCTTTTATTAGGTAAATGTAATCAAGGTAGTTTTATTTCAGTAATTGTTTTACTATAACCTCTTTTCGATTCAAGGTTACGTTTTTATTAAAGTTAATTTTAGTGTTATAATAATATAAATTATAATCAATAATACAATCATAGCTATTTGGTGTTTTTCGTACAGTAACAATGATAGCAATTTCTAGTTGTGGTACTTTCCAATTGCGTGTTACAGCGCAAAATTCTTTTCCTTCACAATAAAAAAGAGGCAGGACATTTTAAAATTTTTTGTAAAATTGCTCATTAATTTCAGCAACATGACATAATGAAGGAAAAGAGAGATGAAGGAAAACCTAAAGTCAGTAAATTTTAGCCTGAAGGATACTTCGTTTCTGTAAATCCATAGGTTAGTAAGTATCAGTTAAGTCTCAAAAGTACCGTAAAATAAATACTAACTTTAAGAGTGTAAAAGGAGTAAAGACACCTTGGATGTATATGAAAACCTAAAGATACCGGAGACACAGTTACGAATATGATTAAAAATGATTGAGGCTCAGTAGGATAAGAGAAGAATATAAAGGGAGTCACAGAAGGCTATAATGTGGGACACGTAAGAAGAGCAAGGGGCAAATAATATGCTAGAAATAGGCACTATAATGAATGCAAGAATGAGTGCAAGAGAAATAAACAAAGAAGCGAAGTCAAAAAACAAATAAGAACGTAATGAAGTGTTTCAAAACAAGCATTCTGTAGGTAGAAACGTACAAAATGGGAAGAAATATGGTTGAGAATCTCCATCTGTTATTCGAAAGTTGGATAAAATTTAGGAACAACTTGAGAAAAACTTAGAGGGTTTTCTAAGAACGAGGGAACGTTTTCTTATAATTCTATGGGAATAAGTATACGTAGACATAACCTGGTACTATATGTGTTTGATATTTACGAACTTTCATTAACTAATACTGTTACTGTTATGTATGGAAATCTAAGTAAAAACCCAGTGTTTAACACTGTTCTAAAAATTGCCGAAAAAAGTATGAGGTGTAAATGAGTATGTGAAGATTATCAAAAATGGAATGTAAAATTTACCAATAAGAAGTAGATAGTGCAATTTCTTAGTTCTCAAACAGGTAGTATAAAAACAAAACTAAACTATCGATTATAGGTTATGATTTCCGAATAAGCTAACACATTCAAAGCACAAAAAGGAAGAATTTAAAGAGGTGATATAGTTAGGAAATTATTATCCTAAGCACTAATAGAATTTTCGAGAAGTGAAGATGTGAGTAGGTTTCACAGAGATGGAAATCTAATTTAAGGGAACCCGGAACGGGAAGGAAAGAGACCTTGTGTGTACCACTTCCTGCTTGTGTCAGTTGATGAGGGAGGAACTCGTCTCTCTTTTGCTCTTGTATTATCGCGAGGTTGTTTTAAACCGGTAAAAAAAATTGTATGATGGATATTTATAGAAAGGAAAGAAGATAGATTTTAATTGAACGAGAAGTTTTGTTTCTAATAGTATTCAATAACTGTAAATAGTTTTAGGATTATATAGTTGGAAAAGATGTTCTATTGAAAAATATGTCACATAAAACAAGGGGAAAATATCTATTGGTCATTATTTCATTTCGTCTAACGGTGCAACAACTTATTTTTTATGCTCTATACGAGATCTTTAACAAGTTATGAATGTAAGGAAACTCAACTTTAAAACTGCTGTGCTTCATATACTAACTACTTGTCGAGAGTAACCAAGTGACATTAGCAAAGTTTTTTTGTGTGATTTCATTTTTTTCTTGCTTTCTTAGACCTTCAGCAGCGGTTTTTCTTGAATTTTTTATTTTATTTTCAGTTGAGGTATGGGTCTGAACCATATTTTCATCTTCTTCCATTAAGATATCGTCAGCTGTTTCACTTGCAGGTGTTAGGTTATTGTTTATAACCTTTTTAAGATCTTTCTCATCGTTTATATCTTTGAAAATTTCAGAGGGCAGAGATGAAGTAGAAAGTCCGACTCTAGGATCCATGCCGAAACATAGCTTTATAAGGAGATTGCTTAATACCAGAATGGAAAGCTCTGTTCTTCATGAATTGTACATACCGTAACCCCTCAGACCACTTTGTTGTCTTGTTATCAGCCATCCAAGATGCGAGCATGTTTTCGATGTCTTGATTGGCTCTTTCAACTGAGCCCTGACTTTGGCTGTGCCGAGGTTTACCATGCACAATTTTCAACTCTGGCCACAACTTTGTTACTTCAGAAATAACTTTATTAACAAATTCTCTTCCATTATCGAACTGTAGAATGCACGGGGCTCCTAAAGTTAAAAAGATATCATTCAGTTGGTAGGCAACTTCCTCAGCTCTTTTGCTTTGCAATGGACGAAGCAAAACAAATTTTGTTAAATGATCTTGGTAAACCATTATAAACTTAAATTGGTTATCTGGTTGAGTCTGAAAATCGATAAGATCAACTTGGCACCTACTATTCATTTCCGAATGTAAAATTGGTTTTGAGACCAGACCTCGTTTCTTTTTGTTTTTTTTTTCATGTGACATACTTGGCACATTGACAGATAAAGCTGTATTTCTTCCTTCGTAAATATTGGCATATTTCTTTGACGTTTCGGCAAGCATTCTATCACGGCCACCGTGACCAACTGCCCCGTGAGCAGCATCGATAACATCGTACAGTTCATCTACCGTCAAATAGTACTTGATGTCTTGGTTTCTCTCACCGGCTGCCACCAATTTTTTTACTCCTCCGATGTCAATTACACCAAATCGTTTCAGGCGTCTCTGCTGCAACGGGGTCTTCTTATCTGTGTTTGCAGCAGTTTCGACTTCATTTATAAGTTGTTGGTACTTATCTTTTGTCAATACGTTGAAAAGTGTTGATTTCTCGTTTTCACTTTGTAAAACTGTAGTCATGAATCTTTCTCTCCATTCTTTCTGGCTATGCCCACCACTAACAGAATCTTCCTCCATAGTCCCACCTACTAAAAATATACGTTACTTGTACCACTCTCTTAGCTCACTAACACTAATACTCCCACACGACACACTCCAAAGCACGGTGCAAAGCACAACGAACAACCAAATAACAACTAAGACGCACTCATATTCGCACTCCACGCACAGCGGATACTGACTGAGAGAGTGAGCGGTAGGAGCAAACAATGTAATGCGACGAGCACGTCGAGACTTGCAACCCCCACCACCCGGCTGCTTGGGTTTGGCCTGACCTTGAACCCGGCCACATTAGTTTATCCGTTCGCTACCCAGGCCAAACTAGTTCGGCCTAACAATTCTACCAGGCTGAACTAGTTTATCCTAACGCTATTAGGCCAAACCAGTTCAGCCTGTAATCAATAAGGCCAAACTAGTTTATCCTAGTGTGGTCAGGAAAAACTAGAACATCCTAGTCCAAACTAGTTTGTCCTAAAATCGGGTTTGTCCGGTAACATATATATATACATATTCTGTGACCCGCTACTTCTTCAGGAGTACCATATACAAACAATCAAAAGAAAATGTTAAATATAAGCATACGAATATATGTACATCAAATTAAAAGGGTTTAATTTGTAAAGTACAATGCATAAAATTTTACCTCTAACGGATATCCGAGCCTGAAATATCAGGCGTTCAAAGATGCCTTGAATTCTTTTATTAGGTAAATGTAATCAAGGTAGTTTTATTTCAGTAATTGTTTTACTATAACCTCTTTTCGATTCAAGGTTACGTTTTTATTAAAGTTAATTTTAGTGTTATAATAATATAAATTATAATCAATAATACAATCATAGCTATTTGGTGTTTTCGTACAGTAACAATGATAGCAATTTCTAGTTGTGGTACTTTCCAATTGCGTGTTACAGCGCAAAATTCTTTTCCTTCACAATAAAAAAGAGGCAGGACATTTTAAAATTTTTTGTAAAATTGCTCATTAATTTCAGCAACATGACATAATGAAGGAAAAGAGAGATGAAGGAAAACCTAAAGTCAGTAAATTTTAGCCTGAAGGATACTTCGTTTCTGTAAATCCATAGGTTAGTAAGTATCAGTTAAGTCTCAAAAGTACCGTAAAATAAATACTAACTTTAAGAGTGTAAAAGGAGTAAAGACACCTTGGATGTATATGAAAACCTAAAGATACCGGAGACACAGTTACGAATATGATTAAAAATGATTGAGGCTCAGTAGGATAAGAGAAGAATATAAAGGGAGTCACAGAAGGCTATAATGTGGGACACGTAAGA
Source organism: Homalodisca vitripennis (assembly GCF_021130785.1). Classification (NCBI taxonomy): domain Eukaryota; kingdom Metazoa; phylum Arthropoda; class Insecta; order Hemiptera; family Cicadellidae; genus Homalodisca; species Homalodisca vitripennis. Next base: position 324,031 of record NW_025776171.1, read on the forward strand.
AGAGCAAGGGGCAAATAATATGCTAGAAATAGGCACTATAATGAATGCAAGAATGAGTGCAAGAGAAATAAACAAAGAAGCGAAGTCAAAAAACAAATAAGAACGTAATGAAGTGTTTCAAAACAAGCATTCTGTAGGTAGAAACGTACAAAATGGGAAGAAATATGGTTGAGAATCTCCATCTGTTATTCGAAAGTTGGATAAAATTTAGGAACAACTTGAGAAAAACTTAGAGGGTTTTCTAAGAACGAGGGAACGTTTTCTTATAATTCTATGGGAATAAGTATAACGTAGACATAACCTGGTACTATATGTGTTTGATATTTACGAACTTTCATTAACTAATACTGTTACTGTTATGTATGGAAATCTAAGTAAAAACCCAGTGTTTAACACTGTTCTAAAAATTGCCGAAAAAAGTATGAGGTGTAAATGAGTATGTGAAGATTATCAAAAATGGAATGTAAAATTTACCAATAAGAAGTAGATAGTGCAATTTCTTAGTTCTCAAACAGGTAGTATAAAAACAAAACTAAACTATCGATTATAGGTTATGATTTCCGAATAAGCTAACACATTCAAAGCACAAAAAGGAAGAATTTAAAGAGGTGATATAGTTAGGAAATTATTATCCTAAGCACTAATAGAATTTTCGAGAAGTGAAGATGTGAGTAGGTTTCACAGAGATGGAAATCTAATTTAAGGGAACCCGGAACGGGAAGGAAAGAGACCTTGTGTGTACCACTTCCTGCTTGTGTCAGTTGATGAGGGAGGAACTCGTCTCTCTTTTGCTCTTGTATTATCGTGAGGTTGTTTTAAAACCGGTAAAAAAATTGTATGATGGATATTTATAGAAAGGAAAGAAGATAGATTTTAATTGAACGAGAAGTTTTGTTTCTAATAGTATTCAATAACTGTAAATAGTTTTAGGATTATATAGTTGGAAAGATGTTCTATTGAAAAATATGTCACATAAAACAAGGGAAAATATCTATTGGTCATTATTTCATTTCGTCTAACGGTGCAACAACTTATTTTTTATGCTCTATACGAGATCTTTAACAAGTTATGAATGTAAGGAAACTCAACTTTAAAACTGCTGTGCTTCATATACTAACTACTTGTCGAGAGTAACCAAGTGACATTAGCTTTAAAGTTTTAACTACATGCAAGCTGCACTGCGCCTAGCTATAGGATGTAAATTTACTTTTCACACAATATGATAGAGCTCCGTGCTGCCTATGGTGATAAGAAGCATTATTTACGTTATCCTAGAACGACCTATTTTGTAAACACTTCAGTTTTACATTGCTGGAAATATTTTAAATAAAATGAAAATACATCTACAAGTATACCATAAAGTACTTAATTATACATATGTAGTTTTAATGTTCACCATCACAAGTAGATTTGCCGTTGGAATGTACTTCTATGCACTCATTATCTATTTTGTTATGATTTTATTGCAGGGTTTAATATTTATTGTTACAAACGTGTTATTTATTATATTTATCACCTGTCACAAATGGTGTTGAAATTAATGTGTCTGAAGTAAGACACAAACTGGTAAATAGGTTGTAGTTGCATAATTTTGCCGGCCCTGACACAACCCATAATTGAATTTTTTACATAGATTATTGCATGTAATTTAAAGTTTAGCGTATTTTATTTAAATTAAAGTGTTAGGTTATCTTATTACAAACAATATTATCAGCCAAGTGAACAACACGCGTGGAGATAAATAAACTCATACAGTGAAACAGAAAAAATAACCATCGAGTGAATTATTTCTTCCTGCAATATTTGAGTAATAGTATTATAAATCGTCATCAAAACAGATTTTCAAATAATATTGTTCAGAACAATAAAGTTTTTACGAGTTAGTCCGCCAAATCACTAAGCTTAGTTTGGTAATACGTAATTAGTTTGACCTGGGATGTAAGTTAGAGAACAAGCAAGTTCAATAACAGCCCTGTCTGTGATCGTAGCACTTTTTCAGGTCTGCGAACCTTGTAATGATCTCCCTGTAATTCTGTTTGATAACATCCTCGCACAGGCCTGTGACCCTTGGGTACAGATAGGATATAGCTAAAAGGTGATTGGCCTCTTTTGACAGAGGTAAAATTAACATTCTTATTCGTTTTTGTTCAGAACTTATAGGTTAAGCACTGTTTTTATATTATATTAAGTCGTAAATGTAAAATGTTTCTAAATGCTATCTTGCCTAAATAACTCGTAAAATCTTAGACTTATTACAAAAAACTGCACAGTTCGTGTTTGTAGTATTTATTACGTTTATGTGGATTATCAAACACAGTTCTCTTAATTAGCATAGTATACTTCTTGAACCTAGGCAGAGCTCAGGCTTGTATGGCATTGGTCTCTTTCTCAAATTACATGTAGTAAAATTATTAATAAACCTAAAATATGATCATATGCCAGACATAGTGAGTAGAAAATACATTGCTGAAATACAATTTTGGAGAACCAGTGTTAAAGATGGCTGTTAGAGACAATACTTTTAATATCTAAACAAATAAGAATATGTTGAATCTTAGCCCAGTAATAGCTGAAGTGGCAATAATGTAAAAGCGGATCTGTGATTTTCCAAACAGATAAACTGACAACGGTTTTTGGTCACGGGGTGTAGAGATGTGAAGCCCTTCTCTGCAGACCACCCACTTGTAAATAACCTCTGTATTGAACTCAGTGATTTACTTTACTGTAATTTTATTACGTTTTAATTACCCACAATAATATTGCCTCATACATTGTGGTAATTACGTGAGTATGGAGGTGAATGGAGTTAAGTTAAAACTATAAATCTGAGTATTGGGATATAAATAACATCCAAATGATCTGTTCCTAGAATACATTTGGCTGCTGTGGAGCAGTTTCCGGTAGCAGGAAATTCACACATCTCTGCCTGGCTTAGTGATTAAATATGTTTTGTTATCGTCAAATTAACTGCACAGTTTGTGTTTGCAGTATTTATTACGTTTGTGTGGATTATCATCAGTAGAACGCAATTAATTATCCTGCGCATTTAATTAGTATACTCTATCCGTTTTAGCTTACACCATACTTGCATGGCATTGACACGTTTTTCAAATCACATATATTATTAATTACTTTTTATTAATAAATCCTAACATATTGAATTACCAGTTATTTCCAAAAAGTTGGTAAAAGGAAAACAAATAAAACAGAACTTTCCATAATCAGTCTTAATGATGACTTGTACAATGAGTTAATCTAATTATTTCAACATATAAGATTATCTTTAATCTCAGGCAAATTCAGCGTTTCGGCCTGTATTGCGTCTTCCTGAACTATCAAGGACTTCGGAAATTTTTCACATCGTCGGCCAATATTTCCACACCCAGCAACCAGTAAACATACTCTAGTCTAAGTGTTTATTTTATCGAACTTTTGCTTTAAATTTATAAAAAAATTGTTATTTCCACACTAATTTACCAGAAGATATTACCATTCTCTGCTCTTAGAGTTATAAATTGTAAAGTTACTACTATAAAAAACGGTTAAAGTTTCACTAAATATAAATAAATTTGTACATTTATTTGATTAATTATGATAACTGAGATAACGTATTGTATATAAATGTTTTGCATAATCTTTTACTAAGATTGTTTGGCTTTGACATTATTTTTACAACACACATCTGTTTATCCATCTCCTCAAGAAACAGTGAATTGTTTTCTAATTCTTTTAGTGTATTTCCTAATTAATTTCTGTTTTACAAGGTTAGTCAAAAGGATGAAGTTTAAATCAAAGCCAGTTCTTTCAATATAAATAGTAACAATAATAGTTTTTGGTACTTACCTTATTAAAAAAAATTAGCAAACCTAAAAATAAAGTAATTTTGATACTTTTTCATAGAGGTATGGGTTGCAGCCAATTTCTGAGCTTAAAATGTATATAGCTAAAATATTTTTCTTATTTGAGGCTCAAAATTAAAATACACATGTAGTACAGCTTTTTAATAAATCTCTCGGGAAGGAATCGTGGACTTTCTTATCCATTCCAGCGAGTGGACGATGCCTTTTACGCGTTGTTTGACACTGTAATTTTTCACTTAAATGTCACTTGCCCATATAAAATGTTCAATGAGCGTTCTCATGGGAAGAGGAATATCAAGATATCCTAAAATTAAGAGAAAGGCTCCGGTTTTATCATTCAATATACGTCAAGTCTGAAAACGAAGAATTTAAAAACCCTTTTCCGCAACTTTAAAAACAATTTTCGAAAACGAAATTTAAAATGCTAAACTCGAAATTTTGAAGAAAAAATTAATACAATCTGATAAATTTTTAAAAAGTGCATGGGAAATTATTAAAATCAACAAAAACATTAAACATTTTTCAACTCTGACCCTTAAAATTCAAAACAAAATAATTGACGATCCTTTAAAAGTGGAAAGTGAATTCAAGAAATTCTTCTCAACAGTGGCCGAATCAGGCAGCTCATTTAACCCGGACAGCCATCGCGAGGAGCCACTGGTGAGACCGGTCTCGTCCATGGCTCTCTTACTTGTGAGTGAGGCGGAGGTGGCTCGTATCGTGCAGAAGCTGAAACCTAAAAAATCGTGAGACATCAATGATATGTCTATGTGGTTACTCAAAGGGTGTTGTCAAGCATCTTTTTGACATAACTCACAAAATCGATCAATCTGTCGTTCGCACAAGGCGTCTTCTCATCGGCATTAAAGATTGCCAAAGTCATTCCAATTAAAAAAAGACGATTCTTGCATCTCAAGGAATTATCGTCAAATTTCAATCCTCCCTGTGTTCAGCAAAATGTTTTGAAAAAGCTTTCCTCAACCAATTTAAAATATGTTTTGACCGTTACGACGTTCTCTGTCCCGAACAGTTTGGGTTCAGAAAAAACAAGTCGACAATCGATGCCGTAACGGATCTCATTCATAATGTTGTTGATGGACTGGAGAGACGAGAACATGTGATTAGCATATTTCTCTCACAAAGCCTTTGACTCCGTGTATTATGCGACACTGATGCACCAATTGTGGACAAGTGGTATTCGGGGTCTGCCGCATGAGTGGCTCTCGTCTTATCTGGAGGATAGGGGGCAGTGCGTGCAGATTGGGAGTGATCTATCAGAGAAGGTACAAATGCCTTATGGTGTCCCCCAGGGATCAATACTTGGGCCAGTCCTTTTCCTGATATACGTCGACAGGTTGAAATCATCAATCCAATATGGAAAAGTGATTAAATATGCTGACGACTCGTCTCTCTGCATCAGATCAAAATAAAAACACGAACTTAAAATAAAGTCTTTCTTCGAACTTAATTCATGTATCGAGTATTTTTCCACAATTTGAAAACAAACAGTTTTAAAATCAAACGTCATGAAATTCTGTCTTCGGCAGCATGACGAACAACAGCTCTGACCCGTGGTGATGGTGGATGATGTTCTTCTGGATAAAGCTGAATCCACGAAGTTCCTTGCAACGTTGTACCTTGATCGAGGGCTGAGAGCGTTTGCTCTAAGGTTGCCTCGGGCATGTATTTCCTGCGCAACCTTGCAAATTGTTGTTCTTTGGATATTTTAAAACTGGCCTACTTTGGTCTTATACATCCATATCTGTCTTATGCCTTCAGATTGTGGGGCATTTGTTCCAAAATCATGTTTCAAAGAATTTTTAAATCTCAAAAGAAAGCCGTTAGAATTTTGTTAAAGCCGAACCCCAGAGAGTTGTGCAAAGATACCTTCAGGAGTCTTCGATTACTGAATTTACCCTGTCTCTTTATTTTAGAGGTTATACTGTACTGTCGACTAAAATGTGAGTTGGAACGGGGCAGGGATGTCCACCAGTACTCCTAGGCAGGGACAACTTCCGACTCGATCTGCACAGAACGACAGCTTATGGACCCTTACCGTCCTCCTAGCATACCATATTAACATACCTGGTTAAATAGTAATGTATTGACCATACAACACGACGGTTAGAAAGGTACCACATATAACACTGTGACAGCTATTGTATAACACCGCCCGTATGTCCATGTCGAATACTGTTATAGCACCCAGCTATCACCATTACTCTAGGTTTAGTGGTTATGTATGCTTTCCGATGAGCAGTAGTCATATATCCCTGGAAATAGAATTGAAAAGGAGTAAATAGATTCCAAAAATACTCCAGCAGTGTAACAATCCCTTTTAGACAAAAACGTGTAAAATTAAACGATTCGTACATCAAGTAATTTTATTATAAGGAGAAATGTATTAGTATGTTAAATAAGTTTTGCCTGACAACGCACTTTTTGAACATTCGGTAAGTAAGCTTTTATGAATAATGTAATGGATTAATCTTTTTTTATGGACAAACATAGAATATACGGCAAATCTATTTATTTTAAAATACTCTACATCAGTATTTTAATATCTTGAAAAATCTTTACATGTTTTTATTTAAAAAGTTCGTTAATTAAAAAAGAATACAAATATATTCATTAAGACAGCGATTTTAATTATAGAATAAATATAAACTGAATTGGATATTGTAATGATCTACTATAAATTTAGTTGCAGTTCCAGCTGTCGTCAATTGAAAGTAAACAAAATGACGAGTTAATGTATGAACTGTAATGAACTGTAGCACCAGCTGTGACGTTCCCACACTTCTGCCTTTTTACTGGCTGTGATATCGTTACAAAATGTTCAATTTACTTCGTTTAATAGTTGTTAAAATTTATATTAATTATATAAAACTTAATTGCTCTTTTCATTCATGACAGTTAATTTAAGACAGACTAAATTAATAATATTAATAGCTAAAAAGTATGTACTTAGCAAAATTCCATAACAGTACAGTTCTATTACAATAAGATAATAACAGTTGTTAAACTTTAGATATAAATACTAGAAAGATGGACTGAAAGATTAACTATTGTAAACGTTTGCTTAGAATGAATGATGTAATGGTACTTGGTAATACCGATATTTTATACCACGATATATTGGTCCTGGTGCATTTGGAAGAGCTAGGTTGTGAAAACGGTGACTTATTTAAATTAAAATCCCAAATTTTAGGGATGTTAGGGTTACATCAACATAACTCCTGCTAATCCTAGTATTGGAAACAAAACTTACTCTTAGTAATATATACGATAAGTATGGGTATATCACGCAACGATCACGCAACATGTTTTGCTGACGATGAATGCAAAAATTCAAGTGTCTATTTTTGTCATTATTTTTCCTTGATGAGTACTTTTTATTTTGACGTTTTTTACTATAAATTTATAAGAATTATTAACAAAATTTTATATTATATGAGTTTTTTTATAAATGTACCACAGAATACTGTAAAAATTGCATGACTTGTGATAGTAATAAGCTAAAAATCCCTTTGGCATCATCGTTTGGTACAATAAACATCCAATTAACCTGGTTATTGTAATAGATATTGGTAGTAAAATCTCTTGGTTGTATGTCATACGCCTTTTGAGATAATGTGTGAACAAGTGCTGAACTTTTCTAACCGGCCCGATTTACTCATAATGTTTACAATGAGTTTAAGTCGTAAAAGGAAATTTATGCCTACTACCTTGCAGCCACCTAGCTTGCTATAATACTAAATAATTCCTAAATTGTTATAGTTAATATTGACTAAAACATCTAATTTTCTTATACTATAAGGACTTTGATTTTAAGATTGCGTGCGAAGCCGCGGGTAACAGCTAGTTATTCATAAAAGCTTACTTACCGAATGTTCAAAACGTGCGTTGTCAGGCAAAACTTTATTTAACATAACAACACATTTCTCCTCATAACTACTTGATGTTCGAATCGTTTTCTTTTACACGTAGCCTATTGGTCTAAAAGGGATTGTTACACTGCTAGAGTATTTTTGGCTATTTACCCCTTTTCAATTCTATTTCCAGGGATAGTTAACTACTGCTCAGCGGAAAACCATTAGACCTGGAGTAATGGTGATAGCTCGGTGTTGGGACAGTATTGGACATGTTACACAATAGCTGTCACAGTGTTATATGTGGTACCTTTCTAACTTTCGCGTTATATGGTCGATACATTACAATTTAACAAGGTATGTTAACTATGGTATCCTATGGGACAGTACTGGACATGGGCATAACGACAGAGTTGGGAATGGAAATAGATCAATAGTGGAAATAGTAGAGAATATCTGTAGGTTACAGTAAAGACTTTACGCAATCTAGCGACACAAATAATAATTAGCTTAGCAGAAGCCGGCTCGTTACCTGTCCCTGGCTTGTCACAAGAAACAAAATCTGATTGTTGACCCAAAGTTACAAACTTAATTAACAATTTCAGTGACAGTGACATAGTAGCGGAGAGTCCTACCTACTTACTATGTACTTTCGGTATAAGAGGGAAATTCTTATTAAGGTTTTGCAACTTTCCAAAATAATCGTTATTAAAGTTTTGCGTTACACTTGTTTTTTAGATTGTAGCCAGGAAAAGAATGAATCGTTGAGGCATGTTAGTATTCATTTCTCTGTTTTTACATTAGCCATTGTTAAAAAGTAATATCATAATGCCCGCCAGTTTAAAGTAACTTATGTGAACACATTCATAACTTTTTTCATTAAGGTTAGTTTTTAACAGTATTTAATGCATTACATGATTTTAATTCGTCACTGGTGCAATCTGGAGTAAACTTTATATATTAATGTTTTATTTAATATCTGCATTACACTACCGATCAAGCACTGTTTACTTATTATTGATAAAATTCAAATGTAAACAGATGTTTCAGTAAGTTTATCGAACTATAGCTGTCAACAGCTGTCAAAATACGTTTCGTTCTTATCATAACATTGGAATGTAAACAAACTAATTTTTCAATTTGAATTTGACTTTATTTGGTGAAATGGATGTGTTATGGGTGGTAAAAAGCACTCTAAATATTAATTCAGACCAAAAGCTATACCTGTTCCAAATTTCAGAACAATCCGTACAGCAGTTTCAGCGTGATTCGAGGACTAACCTCGAAACATCCAAACATCCAAATATCCAAACATTCAAACTTTCGCATTTATAATATTAGTGGGATTGAATATATTAATCATGTTTTAGCGACAAAAAACAGAATATACGGTCCATCTATTTCTTTTAAAATACTCTACATCAGTATTTTAATATCTTGACAAATCCTTACATGTTTTTTATTTTTTATTTAGTTGTTAATTAAAAAAAAGGATAACAATATGTTCATTAAGACAGCGATTTTTAATTATAGAATAAATATAAACTGAATTGCATATTGTAATGATCTACTATAAATTTAGTTGCAGTTTCAACTTTCGTCGATTGAACATAAACAAAATGACGAGTTAATGTCTGAACTGTAACACCAGCTGTGACGTTCCCACACTTCTGAATTTTACTGACTGTGATATCGTTATAATATGTTCAATTTACTTCGTTTATTAGTGGTTTAAAATTTATATTAATTATATAAAACTTAATTGCTCTTTTATTTCATGACAGTTAGTTTGAGACAGACTGAATTAATAATATCAATAGCTAAAGAAAGTATGTACCTCGCAAAATTTCCATAACAATACAGTTCCATTAAAATAAAATAATAACTGTTGTTAAACTTTAGATATAAATACTTGAAAGATGGGCTGAAAGATGAACTACTGTAAAAGTTTGCTTAGAATGAATGATGTAATGGTACTTGATAATACCGATATTTTATACCACGGTATATTGGTCCTGGTGCATTGGAAGAGCTAGGTTGCGAAAACGGTGACTTATTATAATTTAAATCCTAAATTTTAGGGATGTTAGGGTTACACCAACATAACTCCTGCTAATCCTAGTATTGGAAACACAAAGTACTCTTTGTAATACGAACTAGATTCCTTTTGTCCCAATTCCTTAGATATGTTTCCCAAACCTTTTTGATTCTTAGTAGAGACTAAGGGTTTATCTATACTCACAACTCACATTACCACTTCTCATCTTTACTTCCCGAACTTTTGACATTACGATTTAAATTAACACGTGTTATCACTACGACAAAGAAATGTTACTGCTATTATAGCACATACAATCAAGGTATTTATTTAAATTATGCATTGGGAAATCAAAGATATTAATATATATATATATATATATATATATATATATATATATATATATATATATATATATATTTGTTTTATTTAATATTTATAATATACAAGTGATGAAGTAATTACTACTAGTTTATCTTCGCATACCACAAATTTAATCTTACTATTTTTCCACCGTCGTTGAGTTCAGAAAATATTTTAGTTTTGCAAACTTCAAGGTTTAAAATGTGTTACTATAAAATTTATCGAAATACGGAATTTAAATCTTAACGAAAATTGGTTTTTAAAAGCCTAAATAGTGCCAGATACTGCATTGTTTGGAAAACTTAACGTGGTTATCTACAGAGCTATTCTTAGTACTGCTCGTTACCTTTGGTTAAAAGATTTCATCACAGTGGAAACATGCAATGTAATAACTTCTAAACTTTACAAAGATCAAGTTCATCGCTCTAGACAGAGAGGAAACGTAGTGGAAACATTTAACGACTTCCTTCTTTGTCTCTGACTCCTTACAATACAATAGTGGTGGTTTGAGTCACGGCTTTCATTTCGACATAGTATAATTCATCCCGTCCTGCCTTACTTTGAAAACGTTAAACAATCATATTTTTGGGAGGGTTCTAAACCCCTATATTTGGACCCTTATATTAGTCATTATTTTTAACGCGATGAATACTTTTTACTTTTCCTTTATTTTCTTATAAAGTTTACAAGAATTATTATCTAAAAAGCATTTCAAAGATATTGGTTTTTTTACAAAGTTATCAATGAATACTATAAAGATTGCATGACCTGTAACAGTAATGAGCTAAAAATCTCTTTGTAATCATCGTCTATTACTTTAACGAACCTGATCGAAGAAGCATTTATGTTAAGCAGGTATGTTTTAACTATACAGGTTATTAAAGTTTGGACGACTATGTGGCAATTTAAAATAAACCTTAATTTTCTTAAATATTTTATATATGAATTCTTTTCGAAAAACAAGGTGAAATCAGTACTTCAAAGGTCACAGAGAATAGAAAAATGTATAGAGCTATTTGTGGTTGGCGATTAAATTGATATCTGAAAAATTTGTTCCAGACCGTTATTAAAGAACGCTTGAGGAAGAACATTTCGAATCTTCCTTTGAAGGTTATTTTTGACGATGGAAGGATTGTGAAGGAAACAGGATTTTTCCGGACATTTGCCATCGTTCAGTGAAACAAGAAAACAGTAACACTACGTTTCGAGATCTGCAATCTGATCTCTTCTTCAGGTAAAGAACTAACCTAATACCTAATTACAAACTAGGTTAAAATAAACAAATCTTACTAAAGCGTTGTGGCACGCCTAAGTCAGGAATCACAACCTACATGTTGTTTGTCAACTTCACTAGCTCTAAAGACATGCACTTAATACAAAACTATACCAAACACTAATCATTAAAACTAAACTACGGAATACAGGTCACAATACGTCTTCACTCGTCTACTAACCACCTAGAATCAAGAATCAAGAATCAAGAGATTTATTTGCCATTAAATACAAAAAACAGTACAATAGGCATCGTCAATCAAGCCCCAATAATGAAATAAAACTCTTAACTAGTCCGAATGATAATATCACACATGTCACTACAATTCAAGTACTCTTCAACAGTATAGAAGGCTTTGATCTTAAGCCACTTGCTAACCGTAATACTAAATTTCTTAGGTGGTAGAGATTTTTAACAGAATTTTGCAACTTGTTGAATAATAATAGTTGATGATATTTATAGCTCTTATAATACTTATTGAGTCTAATTCTAGGTTTAAACAAATTTTCTTTTTGCCTTGTGTTGTAACTATGAACTAATGAATTTTCTTTAAAATCATCTATATTATTTTTTTACATGGAATAGGTTACAGTAAATATATGCACTAGCTAAAGTCATAATGTTAAGATTTGGGAAAACCTTTCTGCATGACTCCATTGAAAACAATCCAGTAATTGCTCTTATCGCTTTTTTTGCCATACAAAGGCTTTTTTGGCAGAGGCTGAATTTCCCCAGAGTCTAATTCCATAAATTATATGAGTATGGAACAATCCAAAATAGCACATAATTAGTACTTCTGAACTTACACAAGTTTTTAATTTTCTTAAGAGATAGGTCACTCTTGCCAATTTTTTACATAAATTACTGACATGTTTCCTCCCAACAGAGCTTACTGTCTAGATATATGCCGAGCAGCTTTACCGGCTTAAACATACTATCATCTAAGTTAATGTGATGTTTCAAAGAGAATATGATGTGTTCTGTTTTATTTTCATTTATAAACAATTTGTTAGAGAAATACCATGTTTTTGCCTGTATGAGAGCTTCATTCAGTTTTGCTTGTACATTTGGAATATTTACATCATTTTGGATCAACGTGGTGTCATCAGCATACAGTATAGAGAAAGCTGACACATTATAACTAAAGTCATTCACAAACACCAAAAAAAGAAAAGGACCAAGGACATAGCCCTGCGGAACACCTGCATAAACATCAAGATATTCTGAGCACTCATTTTTAACAGCAACCATTTGTTTCCTATTCTTAAGATAACTTTCTATTACTGACAGTTCTTCATTTACAACACCATAATGTTTAAGTTTTTGACATAACATAACATGAGAAACATTGTCAAAAGCCTTACTTACGTCTAATAGGCTAGTACCAACCACCAGCTTGTCCTCAAAGCTGTTTAAAATATAGTCTACAATTTTCTCAACTGCATCCACGGTTGTATGTTTAGGCCTAAAGCCAAATTGAAAAGGATAAAACAAATTGTTGGTAACAAAGTATTCATACAGCTGTGCCACCAGGCAAGACTCGATTACCTTACTTAAAATTGGGACAATTGTGATCGGCCGATAATTTTCAGGACAGTTCATATCTCCTTTCTTAAACATAGGTGTAACTTTAGACATCTTTAGGCAGTCTGGAAAATATCCTACAGTAACAACTAAATTTACCAGATAAGTAAGTGGTAACAATATAATATTAATTATATACGGGCAGCTGGACTGCCCGTCGCTGCTTTCGCGAGTGGATTTTCGTATACCATCGGGGACTCGTTCGAGGGAGTTGTTTGGGAGGCGCCAATATTCAAGAAACTATGACTTCCATGGTCCACTTGCAAGGATGATGAGGATTGGCAACCGTCACTGCGGCGGGTTGGATCTCTTCCACGACGGGGTTTCGACCATAAGGAGAGGAGTATTGACAGCCGCACAGCAGGACTCTACATGAAGCGTCCTACCGTATCTATTCTTCATTTGTTATTATTTTTTTGCATACGTACATAAAGTATTTATTGATTGTTATTGTTTTTGTTACTATATATGCATTTTTATCGATTGTTATTATTCTTAGTATATTTTTCAAGTTGTTACATACTTTGCTCGTATTTATATCTGCATGTATTCGGTTGCTGGTATACTTATTGTTTGCTTGTTATAGGTTTGATTTGTAAACATTGGTTTGTCTTTTATTTCTTGCATACGTACAGATAGTATTTATTAATTGTTTTTGTTTTCGTTACTATATATACATATTTATCGCTGTTATTATACTTAGTATACTTTTCAAGTTGTTGCATACTGCTTGTATTTATACTGCTTGCATGCTAGTATTCTGTTACTAGTATATTTAAGTATCTGCATGTTATAGATTTGATTTGTAAACATTGGTTTTGCCGTTGGAATGAAATAAATAAATAAATAAATAAATTATATTTTTAAGCAAAAAATTGGACAAACCATACACATCCTCACTATGGGAGCCACTCATTTTATTGACAACACACTTTACCATTCCTTCACCCACCAACTTCCATTTAAATACATTATCAGCATTAGGCCTAGTAGAATTTGATAGCAAGTCAGAGTACACTGAGTCATTTACATCAATGACCTCATCCTGTTTATCATTACTGTCAATAGACAAATTAACAAAGTAAGAGTTCAATTGGCCAGGTGAGATTGGTATACTGCGTTTTGTTGAGCAATTAAGATTACATTCTCTTTTAGCAACAAACCATGCAGCTTTGCATTGGTTATTGGAATTACTGATATTATTATTTATTTATTATTAACGGCAAGCAGCCAATTTACATACAATATGCAATAAGATGGCAGTATAGTGTATATAGTGCAGTAAAAAGTACAACTAGTATAAAATGATAGAGAGCTAGCAATGGCAGAACACAACACAATATGACAATGATCGATTCCAAGTCCCAATAACTGTCCATCACAACAAGAAAGTTTAGTTTATACACTAATATCATATAAAAATCAACACTATATTATGAAATAGACCAACGTACAATAGAATTAACAACAATGTATAAAATAGAATAGTATAACAACAACAAGTACACACGTAAATAACAACAACCAAAATAATATAAATACACCAATGATGCAAAAAGTCGAAATTAAATGAAATGTACCTTGATATATCTATTGTTGGCAGCTACTTTAGCCTTCATTATTTCCTGCTTATAGAGTTTTTTAAAACTATTGTAAAGTATGTGATCATCTTGGTTCCGAGTAATCCTCCATTTATCATATAGAGCTAGAAGTTGCATTCGCCTATCTAGTAATTCTGGCGTAATCCAGTTTATTACATCGCATTTCTTAGATCTAGGTATCACAGATATCTTTGGGCAACTAATATTAAAATGTATGGTTAAAATATTTAAAAAAACTATTTACAGCAATATTTACATCTTTGTGATACACACAATTCCAGTCAGAATTACTTAAACATTCAACTAGATTACCTAACCTATCTTGTGACATGAGACGTTTTTGGCCAACTTTCATGTCATTGGGCTTAGGCCTAATAGTACTGCCATCCCGACTATGGCTATGTTCATTGGCCAGATAAAGGCTAACCCAAATACCTGCGTGATCAGATATTACTCCTTGGTTCAACAAAAACTATATCTAGGTTTTCTGCAGCTAAATTGTCAAGGCAAGACTTAAACCTAGTTGGTACATTATTTGTACAGTACAAATTAAAGGATCTTAAAAGATTTAAAAAATCAAGAGTTTCAGAGTCACTAGCTTTCAATATATCAACATTAAAATCACCAGCCAGTATTACATGTTTAAAATTTTTTGGACCCTTAATAACATAAACAAGTAAACATTCTAGGTTAAAAATAAACAGTCCAAAATTAGAGTCTGGCGTGCGATACACACATATAACTAATGCATTCAGTTTACTTAGTCTAATGGCAGTTGCTTCACATATTGCACTTTGACTATAGCGGGAAACATCAATCATTTCATAACTTTATTTCTTTCTTGACATAAATTGACGAACCACCAAAACCCGATTCTCGGCAAAAGTACCCGGCCAGTTCAAATCCCTCAGGAATATACAAGGATATTTCATCTTTAACTAACCAGTGCTCATTAATACAAATAACATCGGTTTGTTTGAGAGCCAATATAGCCTCAAGTTCAAATAATTTATTGCGCAATGATTGTACATTGAAGGTACATACACTTATACTTGGCCTAGGACCCTTAATATTTGTAGATAGGTTTTGATCCAATACGTCTATGAGTTTACTAGGCCCACTTAATGGGGTAGGCCTAAAAAAGGTTTATTATAACTTACTGTTCTACGAAGAGTGTTATATTTTCGAACACTAACACCTCGAGGCCACAGGTTAGGATGCATAAGTTCCTCACCCAATTCGAGCGGTACACCCACCTTGAAAGAGTTGTAGTTGCTGTACGTAGTTTTTAATTGTTCACACTGATATGTAGGTGCCTCTTTTAAACTATTAAGGTATTCAACTAATGAGTCAGCAGTAACATCTGTGTTCCAACCCGACATGAAAAGCCATAGTATTCTTTCTGCAGGTTTAATTGACATATTCTCACTTACCTCTTTTGTACCATAAATTACCTTATTTCTTTTAATTACATCACTGTAGGAATGTTTCATCATAGATGAGTTCTCTTTCCCTTTTACTTTTAGAATTGCGTTTGCATCCATACTAGGCAGTAACTTACTTGGAGGATATTTCTTTTCCTGTGAATTATTGCCACTTTTATTTAAAGTGTCGTGTTTTTTTGTTGAATTTAACTCCTTTACTTACATATTCGGAGTTCCTGTAAACCCGGTTATTAACTTTGTTAACCTCACTACCTTGTTGATATGGTCGTGATGTGTTGTGTTTCTGTTTACTAACATATGTCCATAATCCATCTGATTCCACCATTTCACTGTCAACGGCAATTGAAGTATCAATGCAACGGCCTGCAAGAGTAGGATCTTTGTCATCAAGGCCCTCCACAGATTCGACTTCACTTGAAAAAATACCAGCACGCTCACTGTTGTTCGTCTGTGAGTCACTTTTGACAGAATTTGAAATTGTCATATGTTCTTCAACATGTTGTTTGTTTAGATCTAGATTTATCTGAAAAAGTTTTCTTAAGGTGTTTGCTACTTTGCGTTCAAATGAATCAGTCGGGTCTTTATTTAAAACTGTATATTTGCCAGTATTTAAAGTTTCCGCAATCTTTTCTTTATACGCTACTGAGTCAAGTACCACAGTAGCGTTGCCTTTGTCGGCAGGTAAGGTTTTGACCGTGTCGTCTTTCCCAAGGATCGACCTGGCCTTTTTCTCCTCTATTGTCAAATTGGGTTTTGTGGGAGGAATTTCTCTGAGTAAAAAAACTGGCCTCACAACGAAACCGGTCACCCTGTTCCTCAGGTAACTGTGAAACAGCCGACTTGATTCCAGTTACGAAATCCAGTGCCTTTACCGATTTTTGTGCCACAGAAAAGTTTAAACCCTTGGATAAGACTGATATTTCCGCTTCATTCAGGATTTTTGAAGAGAGGTTGATTACATTTTTATTATTTGCATCCGTATTCACGTTGCCATCCTTAGGCAAATCACATTTTTTAGGCCTAATTTTTTTCCAGTTAGGAGATTTTCTTTTTCTTATCTGTTTCAGAAACTTTTATACATCTATTTTGGATGCTTTCGAGAATTTTGTTGAATTCTGTACCGATCAGTGTTTTTAATTCAGTTTTTTTACACTCAATATTATTTTGGAGGAGGTATCTTTCACGATGATTATATGCAATTCTTTCTTTAGGTAAAGATTTAGAAGCAGAAGACAAAATTTTACTGGCTTTCCTACTATGAAAAGGAGTTTTTAGAGTTAACCCTATAGGCATAAGGTCTTCAACCTTACATTTATACAAGAAAGTTAAATGATTAATGTGTTTAGTTAGCTTAAGATGCAAGCTCTCAAGGTCTTTGATTTGTTTACTGGTTCCGGGTCCGTACCGAGAATCAATTCTTTTATCCTGTCACTAAACGTAAGGATAAAAGAACACAAAGAAAACACGAGAAAGGGTTTCACAGAAAAGACAAAAATTGCACACCATTGTTGGTCCGAAGACCATCATATGAATTGGGATGAAGCCCACATAATACATCGGGAACCACATTTCTTAAAAAGGAAATTAATTGAGGCAACATACATTAAATTGGCAGACCAACCAATCAGTCAACCATCAGTCGAGATTAGGCCGCTTTGGTTGCCAATTCTAAAAAATGAACTAAAGAGAAAACCAAAAGTATCAAACGGATCGGATATTTGTAATAAACCAATGCGGAGTCACAATATGGTTTTAAGAAGTTCATCTCGCATGAACCAATAATAACGAAAGGGTCCATTCCTGTCCCCCTTCCCTTGTATTTCCGCCATCTTGTTTTAGCCAGCCGTCACGATTACCATTGGCTAGTCCCTCTGGTCAGTCGTAGGTGGTTAGTAGTAGAACGAGTGAAAGACGTATTGTGACCTGTATTCCGTAGTTTAGTTTTAATGATTAGTGTTTGGTATAGTTTTGTATTAAGTGCATGTCTTTAGAGTTAGTGAAGTTAACAAACAACATGTAGGTTGTGATTCCTGACTTAGGCGTGCCACAACGCTTTAGTAAGATTTGTTTATTTTAACCTAGTTTGTAATTATGTATTAGGTTAGTTCTTTACCTGAAGAAGAGATCAGATTGCAGATCTCGAAACGTAGTGTTACTGTTTTCTTGTTTCTGAAAGATGGCAAATGTTCGGAAAAATCCTGTTTTCCTTCATTTCGAATCTTGTGATATTGTAACTCAATGTGGTAAAGAGATTGCATTTGATAACTTATTTAATCAAGACTGCGTCAAATACCTATTCCGTATATATGAACTGTGTGCTACATATGCTTTATTAAAACATTTTCGCTACTAATTAAACTGGCAAAAAAAAGTCAGTAAACAAATTGAATACATTTTCAACATTAATTCGTCAAAAAAGAAATAAAGGACGGTGGTCAAGCGTCAGTACGTTAAAACCTCGTAGACCATTCTATGTTTAATGTAGCGACCATTGAGGACAGAGAGCTTTTAGTGAACCACAGATTAAACGCCGGGCATGTATTTTTTATGTGGGTCTCTCACGGGGAAAGCGAATGGACCAGTCTGTGATTGTAAATTTATTTGAGATAACGTTTTTAATCATTTATTCTATATTTTGTAAAGGAATCTTACAATCCAAATAATGGTTAGTTCTTTTTATTAAAACGTCAACATTGTGTTTGTTGAAAATTACACATCTAATTGCAAAATTTGAATATAATAATTAGATAATTTTAAAGATATATATACAAAGAATAATACAAAATTAGAATTATTCCCCGGTGCCCATATTAAAAATATAAAATGTGTTATATATATATATATATATATATATATATATATATATAATCTGTAAAAAGAAGAATTTTGAAATAATAATTTTAGATTTAGAAGTTGTTATATTACTTATTATATTTGGACCTTACAAGGAGCAATAACGCAAGATTTTTTTATAAAAATGAAGTCCAATGCCTTGTGACTTCCTTCAGAGATGCCCTGTACACACTTCGTCAAAAAGATTGGATGGTGTGTAGAAAGCTGGTTAAAAATATGAAGAAAGTCGACCACGCTTTAAAACATCTAGATCATCAGCATTACCAAACAACACCATTCTTTATATAATTTACTGATTAAAGTTTACGGAAAAAGTGTCTTCTTCACCTCTGTTATATTCGTTGCTTACAAGCTTGTTGCTTCCTATACTTTATACACGAAAATAAAACATGACACTCACTCGTCCACAATAACGACGTTAATTTTTTTCTTCACTTGGCGATTGCTTGATGAAACGAATAGTTGTTCCCTCAGATTGTGTTTGCAACAGAATTATACGTTTATTAGCTGGCAAAGATAATTCGTGATAGATCGACTGCTGAGTTTTTATATTCATATACCTGTTAAATATGAATTGAGCTAACAAAACGTTTAAACCCCCAGTGGACTGTATGGTTATGACAATAACCGTCGTGGAAAACGAGCTATTAGCGAACCGCTAACACCAACCATGCATTGTTGATGTTGTGTCTGCAGGGCCGCCCACGGGGGGGAGCAATGGCGCAAGTTGCGCCATTGAAACAAAAATTGGCGGGGAATGGAAATTTTGGGGGAGAACTTTAAAAAGCCGGTTTCGGATACGTTATTTACAAAGTAAAAAAAATGTACAAATTTGCAGTAGTTTTAACAAATTAAAGCCGTGAAAGGCAAAAAAAATAATAAATAAAAGCAAATTAAACTTTGCAATTCAAACGAGGCGAATGCAGTAGTTTCTATTTTTAGACCAACAGACCCCCGCCCCCGCCTTGCCAAGGTCGTTGTCAAGGGGGAGTCCACGCACCTCATCCCTTCCGCGCCGCCCAGTGCTCAGTCAGTCACGCATTGTCTTCAAGTGTAGTGTGTAGTGTGTAAACATAACCTCAACACAACACAATAATTAGTGACTTTACGAACGTAGTGACCACTTGAATGTCGTGTGTGCGTTTCTGTTTCGGTTTGTTATACGAGTTTAATATTAAGTAGCTACTGTATTTCTTTGCTAACTATAACTTTTTGTTTTATAGAATTAAATAATGCCTCGTAAATTAAAAAAAGGCATTCACATATAAGTGTTTGGAACTAATGTGCAATACGGTGCACCGCCATGACAACTGGCTAGAACACTGTAAAAAGAAACACCTCTATAAGTTCAAAAAACAATATTGATATAAAATATAAAATAACAAAGGAGAAAGAAGGTGATGGACCTTGGATACCCTACATGGGCCGTGGAGAACGTTCTACTTTAACTATGGACGACGAACCTCAACCATCAACTACTGCGCAATCATCGGCTATTGAAAGGTACCGCAATATTACAGTAACAAAATGTCCATATCTTAGTTTGTTCAATTTTTATAAGCAGGGAGTAAACAAATATAGGCTATGCTCTAATAATGACTCACTCCTAAAGCTTTCAAAACATTAAAACCTTTCTAAGTAACAATTAATTAAGGCATTGAAGGCCATAGAAAAGGACAAAGCTTATAAAAGAAGACTAAAAAATGATAAAAAACTTCAAAATGCAAGTAAATATTATACTGTATTGAAGAGATGAGGCCTGCCTGAAATGGTGATAAGCTAAATATATGTAAATATTAGCATTTTAACATTTACAAACATACTATCAGCCAAATATTAAAGTAGTATTGGTCCAATACGTTATAAGCAAAAGCATCTAATGAAATAAAAATTCAAATACAATTTAGTTTATTAATGTATAAGCCTATTGGTCTATAGAGTTTTTGTAATTAAAATATCAAGGTCGTTTTACTTTTTATTGTTATAGCTTACAGATTTTGCTTTGTCCCTTCAACCCTATTAACACTCTTTCTATGTAGAAAGGAGTTGCTATCTTTAAAAAAAAAAACATTTTGTCATAATATATTTTACCACTTTAGTATGATATTACCATTTTGAGGTGCCCTGAGACAAAAGAGGTTTCTCTAAAAATATATGGGTTTATGTGTTTTCGTTTATCTCCTATTCAGTGTAGCAGAATGTGGGCATATTATTGATAATAAACTCAAAAACAGTTCTAATTAATTTGTACTTGAAAAAAGGGTTTATAGATTTTACTAAATTTTTGACTAGCAGAATATTGATATAAAAGTTTACAGTGAAGGCATTTCTCTATATTTAGATTGGTGGTGCCTGGGCTAGAAGACAATCCACATTCTGGAACATCAGCTGTCCAAGACCGCAACGACGAAGAAGTTGAGCTGCTATGTCACCAAAGAGGAGATGGATCTAAATATACGCCTCTAATACTTGTTTCACGATAAAGAAATTGAACTTCCAACGTCCTCCATGGAAACTAGCCTGCCAATGTCAACACCAGAAGAATAAGACGAAGTTTTAGAAAATATAGAGGACAACATACCCCACAGAGAAGATACCTGAACCTATTACTTTGACCGAACTTCAATTATCTACACTCGATCCTACAGATCCAGCATTTTATGCAAACAAAAGACTCTCTGCTGAACTAATTAACGAAGCACTAAACCTGGAATCGCAAGACCTAAGTATAATAGATTTTCCTTCCTAATCCGGTAGAAAATTCAACACAAAAGTTAAAAAAAGTCTTTTACCTAATGGAACAACCAAAGATAGGAAGTGGCTTGTTTACAGTAGACATTCTGATGCTGTATTTTGTTTGCATTGTTTGATATTTGCTTTGCCATCAGAAAGAACAATTTGGGGTACCACAGGTTATAGGGGTTGGACGGATCATAGAGGAGATCGAGATATTGAACTTCATGAAAAATGAAAAATCCATATTTCTTTTCAAATTGGTAGATTGCAATGTATATAAAAAAAAAGAGTTGATACTGATTTGACTGAGCTAAATGATAAATTAGTCAGTCATCACCGTGAGGTTTTATAGATCGTTATAGACTGCTGTCGGTATCTGACCGATGAGATGTTGGCTTTTCGAAATAAAGAGTCTCTAAACGACAACTCGTAAATTTATTTCGATTGCTTGCTAAATATAACCCAGACGCAAGAGTTTATTTGGAGAAGCTTTATAAGTCAAAAGAAAATAAAACTAAACTTGGTTCTAATTTTTTGAGTTACAGAAAAATTTATGATTTAATAAATCTCATGAATAGAATTGTTGTTTCAAGAATTGTGGATCATGTTAATGAAACTAATACGTATTCTATAATTCTTGACTCCACACAAGATGTTAGCAAGAAGGAATGCACAACAGTGCTAATTCGATATGTCGATCACAGAGATACATTCGGAGAAATCAAAGAGAATGTGAAGCCAGAAGAGCGGCTTGTTAACGTTTTTACTAGCGGAGACACAACTGGCAAAAACTTATCAATTGAGCTATTAAAAACTCTCCAGGAAATTGGATTTGATAAGAATGGTATGATTGGGCAGAGCATGGATGGTGCGGGAAACATGCAGTGGGGTCAAATAATTTGTCCTCAAGGAATGCCCTAAAGCATTCTACATTTGGTGTTGTTCGCATAGATTTGCCTTAGTTGTCGAAAAATCAATGGAAATGTGCCCACAAATAAGGGACATGTTCTCAACTCTGCAAGAACTGTACAGTTTCATGTCTGGACATAAAAGACATCATATTTTCGTAGATAAGTTAGAAAAAGGTCCATGTCAGGCTAGAGAAAGCGTTTGAAAAGAGTCAATACGACAAGGTGGCAAGCAAAAACGATGCAGTAAAAACCGTTATAACTTGCTATGATGTCCTAAGAGAAACCCTGGAAGACATATCTGATAACACTCAATCTGAAACGGACTCAAGAACATCAGCAAAAGGACTTCTGAAAGCACTATTTGATTATGAATCTGCTGCAGTTATGATCATTGCTGCCGAACTATTCAAAATTCTGTCACCAGTGGACTGTTTGTTTACAGTCTAAAATTATTGAATATGGAATGATTCCGACAGTGGTGTCTGAAACTATTTCTAAACTCCAATCTATGAGAACCGACGAGGGATGGGACAAAATGGTGGGCAGTATTTAATCATTTTGCTCAAGAACACAATCTCCTGAAAACTTCAAACAAACGAATCCGAAAGAGAAAAATGGACGAACTTGCCATTGATTAGATCCTATGGCAAAACTGAGGACAGAAGTCTTATTTAAAGTGCTTGATTCCTTGATCACACAACTACATGATCGTTTTCCTGAAAGGTCATTAAATTTTGTGCAGCAAATGACTCATTTTTCTAACGAAAAGCTGCTAAACACTGGGGACGACACCCTAAACCCAGACATTGTCAGTGACCTGTGTGGTTACTATGGATTGGATACCGAGAAACTTTGTGAGGAGTTTGATGTTTTTCAGCCAGTTATACAAAGGCAGCTATCAAAATATTGTCCTTTCTTCAAAAGATGATAAATACAAAAATGCAAGACTAACCAATGAAGAAGTTGAAGTTGAAACACAAGATTCTTCTGATGAAACATTGGATTGTACAAGTACAATTGCAAAGCAACGATATCTTGATCAATGGATCAAGAAGGGTTTTATAAGACCCTATCGCTGTTTATTGAACATATCTGGGTTTCCATATTTGACATCATTGTATCAGATAATTCTCGCCCTGCCAGCAACAAGTTGCTCAACTGAAAGAGCAATGAGCAAACTTAAAATCTTTAAAAATAGATTGAGAAGCAGTATGGGTGATACCTGGTTGTCTGATATGTTGGTTTTGGCATCCGAAAAGGATATTTTACAATCAATTCCAAACAGTGAGATCATAGACAAATTTTGCATTTCAAGTGAGGACAGGAAAAAACTGCTGCTTTACAAAGGCCATCAAGGGTAATCAAGGGTTAAGTTCATCAAGTTAGTTACCTTTTTGAAACACCTCTAGCCATTTTGACTTTTAATTATAGTACTGTATATTGATTTATTATTTTGTATGGCATATGTGTTGTTTATACATTTTATTTAAAAAATTTGACAATAAATTATAGGTACTGTATAATTTATACACCCCCATGAATGGTAATTTTTTAGGGGGAAATGCGCCATAGCCTTTGGGGGGGGGATGGGCACCCCTGGGTGTCTGTGACCAATTTTGTTTAATATCACCTGTTGCATTGTTTATTACATTTGTCTATTCGTAGATGCTAACTATTAAAAGCTATACAATTTTAATGCAGGCTCTACAAGAATACAGAGTAGAGTTTCACTTTATCTTTACTGATAAACACTGACAAACAAATACATATAAATACAGTTGTATTAGCTGTGCTTACGAAATTTAAACCGAAAAGAATTTGTAAGGGGTTTACTATTAAAACAGGATGAGACAAACTATGAACTCTGAAACGAAAGCTGGTACTAAAACCACTACCATTGTATTAGAAGGAGGCAGAGACAAAGAGGGAAATCATTAAATGTTTCCGCTCCACTTCCTTGCTGACTAAAGTGATGAACTCGACTTTGTAAATCTTTGAAAATATTTCATGCCGTTTTAATACTAAGAAGAAATCATTTAAGTGAAACTAATAAACTCTTAAATCTTAAGTACATTTACAATCTTAAAACTACATTATATGTGACACGTGACCTGGCCCCTCCCCCCACCACGTTGTGTTGTACTCAATGGTTTATCAGTAGGATATGTTTTATCAAAATTTTATAGCTAAGTTGCTTCCTAAATTACTACTCTGTTTGCATTATCTTATTATTAGTTTAACCTGACGCGATATCTCAGTATTAACCACTACCATTCTTGCTTGCTTTGTCACAAGCTTAAGTAAGTTTCATATGACAACTACCACTTTACATTGCTTTTGGTACACGTTCAGTTAATTTAAAGTCAGCGTTTATGCAGAAACTGATACATAATATATACAGGAAAAAATATTGACATTTTATAATCCTTCTAAATATACATTTGTTTGAATATTTTGAAAAAGAATAACGCATTTTGAACACATACCTAGCTTTAATGAAATGAAAATTTATTTTACTTAGTATCTACTTTAACAGTAAAATTTAATATTGGGTTTAAAAAAAGCGAACAGCCAGTGGTAATTTAAACTAAAAACAACATTTAGAAATATACGAAGAATAGTAACAGAGAATTTAAAACTTTAATAACATAATATTTTTATAATGCCACTGAAAAATAAATATTTAATAACAGACACATTTTAACATCCTTCTCCTTATGAGTAGACTCCAGTGAGTAATTTTGTTGTTATTAGTATATTGATTACAGTAGTTTGTAGACTAATAATTGTTTGTGTAAGAAAGTACATTATTGGCTGCCGATACCGAACGGCTTGGCCGATTTTCATATTTTTTTACCAAAATACAGCATATTTTATGAGCTTTAATTTGTGGTGTCACAAGATTGTTACATATAAAGTTGTTGTACAAAAACGTAATAAACATATCAAATATTTTAAAATCCAATCCAATTGGAAAGTTAACAGGCAATAATTTACGTGTATCAATTTGTCACCCCTTCGAAATGTTGGGAATAAAAACGCTTTTGACACAAACATTTTGTCCAGCGTTGTAATAAAAACATTAGACTGGAAATCGACATTTTATGAACAAATTAAAAAATCATCAAGAGGTTGGGGGTTCTCACAGGGCAGGACCTCCCAATGTTTGGGAGCTTCGAAAGATCAAAATCGAGTCTTGGAGTTTCTGGAGTTTGTTAGGCTTCTAGAGGTCCTTTTTAAAAGCAATGCTCCTTTCAAAAGGACATGAATATACAGAGGGATCAAGAAGCAAATTAGGGGAAGAAGGTAAAAAGGGCTTTAGATTGATATAACTGGGTATACTGTAGGTGAAATATTTCCTAGATTGTAGTTGAAATTCACCAATTCGTTTATTATGGCTTTCAAGAAACTAGAACTTCAAGAACTTCAATTATAGATTCACAACCAATAACAACAAGCATTTTTCTCTCTTATATGGAAATTATTGTAGATTATTATGGTTTTTTTATTTCAACTTTTAATCTCAAATTATTATGGGTTTTCATGTTATGATGAATCTAACTGTATCAGTTGAATATTGCTAGATATAAACAATTGAGTGAACAATTATCACTGATTAATAAATGAGAATGTCTTCTACACATAACGCAGCTATAGTGGAAAAGGGTTCATTCAATGCAAATGTTAACTTTAGCTCCAGTTCACATTTCTCTTACGTGCAGCATCTGAAATCTGATGCTATCGCAGACTTGACTCCAGAAAGTAAAATGCCTCGGCTGCTCCCCCATTCTTTGGGATCGAGTCATTCAGCATCGTAGTACATTCAATTGTGTACCTGATAAGAAAATGAGAAAGCTCTTTACCTAGACGTCGAAACGATGAAAAGAGTTCTTCGATCTTCGTCGCCGTCAATTTTTGACCCCTTCAGACGTATATGAATCCAGATTTCAGGAGTCGTCTGCGGCAACATCAGATTGAAGATTCTGCACGTAAGTGGAATGTGAACTGGACCTAAGTCAACATTCATATTAGAATGTCAATCAAACATTTAAATATACCCAATGAATATATTTGGCTTAGATGAAATGTATATCGTATTACAAACGAGTATTACTTATATTTAGATTTAAGATCTTTCTTTAATTAAGAAGTAATTAATTTCTTTGTGAGCAAGTTATTTAACCGAGTAAGAAGATAACGAAGGAGGCATTATACGAGGCTATCACGTCTGGATAAAGCTTTAACACGATAATGTCTCCTTAGCGAGGGAATTATCTTGGCTTTTGTGGTTCAACCCTCTTTACCGTGATAATGTAGTGTTTAGCCGAAACAAGGTTGTTGCTTGAATATTCTGCACTAATATTATGGTTTAAATTTCCATAGTGTCTAAACGTGTCTGCTCACTTATCAACTATAATTTTCCAATAATTATAAAATAACTGAAATATTGTTTCTAATTTGTTAATATCCTTATTAAAACATAGATCTTTATCATTACCTCTCTTATATGCCAATACGTGGCTTATTTAACTGAATCAACTTTTAAATATATTTCCCTGTTTTAGAAATGACAGGAATTTGACCGTAGTCGCGTAAGATTTTACAATTTTAAAACAAAGTACCAAATAAGAATTAAAGTATACACAGCAGTTTTTGCTCTTATTATTTTAAGAAAAGTAGAAATTAAACTTATAAAGTAGTTTATAATCAGATTTAACTACAATTCATTTACTTAGTATGAGATTAAATCTAATACTATCAAAATTCAATTTCCACTGCAGTACCGCTGATGCCGTTAACGTTAATACAGTACCAAAATAAAATTAACGAGCAGCACTTACCATTTGTCACTTGAAAATTACCGGTTTATGACATAAGTAGCAGGTATATTTCAATATTTAGTACATTTTTAATATCAAAATATTAATTTTAAAATTTAGCAGCATTAGCAAGAATTGCGTCCTTGCTAGAAGGAGACGTTAGCTGGTTACAACTACAAGTTAAAAAAACACTGTTTACAGCAAATTAATTAAATATGAAACAGTTTTTCATCATTGTAATTAAAACTTTCGTAAAAACTAAAATTTGTAAACAAAGTATCTGAACGCACAATATTGTTAAATGGTAAACAAATTTTGTTTAAGAATGTAGAATTATTTGGACTTATTTACTAAGGATTTGGGTTATTTCCAAACAGAGGAGGATTTAGAAAATTTACAATAATTATATATCACTAAGAATCGAACACTAAGTTGATGGAAATTTTTCTTATTTTTCTTTGAAATGAAATATGTCTTTATTTATAGAGGGGAAGTTAGGACTAAAAACTCCTCTCTTCCACTTATAACCTTTAAGCATAAATAGTTAAAATATAACATAATAGTTCTTATTACAATATCGTAACCGGCTAAAGTAAAACTAAAATTACGTTTAAGAATTAAATATTATCCTACTTAAAAATGTAAATTTTCAGATTAAATATTTTAGTATATTGATTCAAATATAACAAAAATATGTTAATTACAAAATATCTTCAAAGAACCTTAAAAGATATTTTGTAATTAAGAATATTTTTGTTATATTTGAATCAATATACTAAAATATGTTAATTACAATTAACATATATATATATATATATATATATATATATATATATATATATATATATATATATATATACAACACTATCCTCAATTTAGGTGCAATTAAAAATCTTAGAATCTTCTATCTATATCTATTACTATTATAACTATTAGATATCTATCTATAATCATGTTATAAATTTACACTTGTTTTTGTTTTTCCATATCTTTCTTCAAAATCTGAACTTGCTGCTACAATTATTCATCTCTGGGGTTTTCGTCATTCAGTAAAACGTTTTGTTTCAAAATTAATATCAAGTAACCCAACAATATGTCAAATTAAATAAAAACCAGGTTAAAAGTGAGTTTGAATTTCATAAAAATGTATTTATAATTTCCATTATAGCATTAATAAAAAGTGTGGATCCAGCCACTTAAGACAACCT
Organism: Homalodisca vitripennis; assembly: GCF_021130785.1. Lineage (NCBI taxonomy): Eukaryota > Metazoa > Arthropoda > Insecta > Hemiptera > Cicadellidae > Homalodisca > Homalodisca vitripennis. The sequence continues at coordinate 352,595 of NW_025776171.1, forward strand.
AATTATTAAATAACTACTAAAAATAATTATAACTAAATGGGAAGGTTTAGTTTATGTACGAATATGGCTATGTAATTAAATATGGTAATATAGGGTGCATTATAATGATAGCGATTCTACCAGAGAAAGAGTGAAACAAAAAGACCACTGAGCACATAATCTCACTCTTTTTACGTGACACTCTGAAACATTTGTGGTAGCAGTAATTTAACAAAGTTGACCATCCAACCCCTGCTTACAGTGGACACTTTTACAACATAAAACGTCCTTTGTTGCTAAGAGTTTCTAGTCTATATAACGCATATACTTTTTCTGTAAATTTTTAAGTAATGCGGTTAGATGCAAGCATGATAAATAATGGATTTACAGGTGGTAATTTTATTAATGTTTACAGGCAAAACATTGGTGTTACGAGTTTTATTACACAGCGTAAATGTTAGCAAAACAGTTTTAATGGTGGTGAAATATTGATATCCGGCTATAGTTAAACAACCCTTAGGTCTTCCCCATTATAAAAATGTTAAACCTCAGGGACTTTCACGCCTTTATCGTAGCGTTATAGGAAAATGTATAATTTTAACGATTTAAACTATTCAAAACGGAACACTTTCTAGTTTTTATATTGTAAATCGTATATTGTTTGAATTTTTAAAAGATAAAGTGTAGTAGCATTAAGATAAATTGTTAATTAGGTTTAATTACTTTTGTGCTTTTCATATCTCTCAAGACGAAAAGTTATATTTTAGATTATATATATATATATATATATATATATATATATATATATATATATATAATCTGGGAATTTTAAATTTTAAACCCCTCAAAAAAATTCGCCAAAAAACGCGCATTTTTTACCCTTGCAGGCCTTTTTTGTAAGCCCGATAGCGGGCGAACCATTGGAGCTAGCTCGGATCTGACGAAAAATCGTTAGTCAGGAATAAAGTGAACTACAAAAAAGGTCTAGTGACTTTTTGCTCTATCTCCCATGGTTAAGGGACAAAACGCTCAAATATTTCACATTCCACAGATTTTTTCGCTAAAAATAATGTTTTGGGCCCGATAGCGGCCGAACCGTTTGGTCGTAGTTCCAATCTGATTGACCCATCAAGTTAGCAAATTCCGCGATCTTACAGAAAAGGTCTAGTAACTTTTTGCCATATCTCCATTGGTTTGGCCGAAAAACGTGATAATGTGCAATTTTTTTTTGTAATTTTTACGTGAAAAATTTTGTTTTTGGGATCGATAGCGGCGAAACCATTTGTCGGAGGTTAAAATAAAACAAAGGTTAGATTTAGGGAATAATATGATCTACAAAAAATGTCAAGTGACTTTTTACTCTATCTCCATTAGTTTGACCGCAAAAACGCGATTAAGTGAAAATATTTGGAAATTGTCGCCTAAAAATTTACATTCCGGGCTTGATAGCGGCTAAACGGTTGGTCGTACCTCAAAACAAATTCAATGGTATTTAGGAAATCACGTGAACTACAAAACAAGCTTCAGTAACATTTTGCCCTATCCTCAACGGTTTAGCCGCATAACGCGTTTTAATGTTTAGATTTTTTGAGTTTTACGTGAGATTTTGTTTTCTGAGCTCTATTTGACAAAATTTTAGTTATAGGCCAGATTAAAAATTTGATATTAATACACAATAATGCGATCCACACAAAAGGTCCAGTGACCTTTTACTCTACCTTCTATGGTTTTACCTTCTGGTATTAGTTCATTGTCAAAACTCTGGCGTGGAATGATAATTTCAGAAGTAATTTAAACCTCCGGATCAACGTTTTATTTTGATAAGAATTACTGTACACATGTTCTCGTAGCACAGACGCACATTTCCCAGAAAAGTACCACGCGTTTCTTATATAACCCGATAACATTAACCCCCCCCTCCCGCGAATTTCCTGGTTGATGAACTCCTGATTAAATTAAACCCCCTGATCAACTTAATAATCTGATAAAGGTAGTTTTACATTTATTTACACTATATCTGTTTACACAACAGCTGACCAGTGCAGACTTTTATCCCAAGCGTTGTACCGACTAAACCAGAGATCGTAGCTCAAATCCGAGGGTAAAATCGAAACACAAAATAAAATTTCCGACAAGAAAGGTCCAGTCACTTTTTGTCGTATCTCTAACGCTTAAGCCACAAAATGGCCTTAAAGTCAAAACTTTTGCTACATTGGGTTAAAAATTAACAAATTCTACTTCTAATTTACGGATTTAACCTGTCACCGAATTCCTCTTATCCCCGAATTTTAAGGACTTACTTTGGGGGCCTGGGGGCGTAGCCCCCAGCGAGCCGAAGGCGAGTATATATATATATATATATATATATATATATATATATATATATATATATATATACATTAAATTGTATAAATGGCAATTGCCTTATACATTTATATATATATATATATATATATATATATATATATATACATATATAATATATATATTATACATTTTTATATATATATATATATATAAACAGAAAGACGGATTACGTCACTAGACCGTTTAAAAAATGTTTGTTTTTACATGTGTACCGCAGTAAAGGGAATGTAGACTAATAACTAAATCTTAAGTTTTTATGGCTTATTGTAATACTGCTTTATTTTTACACTCTGATACTGACATCTTGCATTGGAAAATATCACTGACTGACTTTAAAAATGACCTATTGACCTGATGTTATAATATCATAAATTTCACCAAAATGTTTCCTAAAACAACACTTTTCCTTTAATTGGATCACGAGTTTTGGCTTGACGACTGCTAATGACCATGAAACTTGATGATCGAGAAGTAAAGATGATTAACAAGAAAATATGCTGCCACGGTCTCGCCTATAACAGCTTCAAATAAAATAGTTTTACGTTTATTCATTCACAAAAAAAGAAATGCAACAGTAGAAGAGTTATGCACAAGCAGTTTCATTGCAGGCATTAACCATAAAAATTAAAGGGTAAGGATTAAATTACTTTTATTATTCACTTTACAATGCATTAACATTGGTATTTACAAGATGTTTTTGGTTTGATAACTATGACTACACTCAGATTTAATACTAACGGACACACCTCGTGGGTTCTCACATCGTTACTGACATGCCGAATTATCCTAACGGAAATCACCACACTTATACCGGAAGTATGTGTGTAACATAATTAAGCTCGTAAAGGAGCAATTTTATGTGCTTATAAATTTTAATCTTGTAGGGTTTGAAGATGGGGAATTTCCGAATTGTTAAAATGTTTAGAGTTTTACAAGCCAAAAATTAGAAAAAAAATCTTTCTAAACTGATCTAAAAAGTAATAATTCATCTTTAGATTAACATTTAAAAATGCCACATACACGGTAAACATAAAAATTATCCAAATTTGACGGATACAACTAGTTGGTTAGTCACTTGCCGGCCTTGCCGTTAACTGATAACAGCTGGTCATTAATACCATACAATTTCTTATCGCACAATGTGAAGTCATAAATAAAGATTAGATTAAATTTGGACTCTAAAGTGTCTCACATGGTTATAAACGTAACTGGTCACGTTACACATAGAGAAGCTACGGTACGAAGGGTTTTTCAATGCTAATGTTAAGTTTAGCTCCAGTTTGCCTTCCAGAAAGTGCGGCGTCTGGAATCTGTTACTGCGTCTGAATATGTCACAAGTCTGTGACAGCGCTAGATTCTAGGCCCTGCAATAAGAGGTAGGTGAACTGGAGCTAAAACTCAACATTCATTAGATTTGTTACAGTTAGAATAGTTCGAGATCATAGAAGTCACGCGTCTAGGACTATGACTCTGAAATGCTCTAAAACACTATCATTATTTTTAGTTCCTGTCTAAACTATTATAATTTACGTTAGTTCTTAACACATGTTATAAAAGCCTGGCGATTATATTTAACCAATTACTTTTGTAGTGTTGACTTATTGATAATTATAATAAGTTATTGACTTTAAACTTAATTTACGGCTAAGGCGGCTGCTGTTTAACTGTGAAGTGAAGCGTTTGTTTCTCGAGTAGGCAAAAGAAATTTTCAAGTGGGTTCTAACTGTGTTGCGGTAAAAACGTTTAGTGCGGTCACCTAAAAATTTCGTAGGCATAGGAAGAACTCTTAAACCGTTTTGTTACAATAATACTATGGTAAATTACGAACTCATTGCATTTTTCTCTACGTTATTCTGTATAGAAGTGCATTACCCCAGTCAAATCTCATAGGATAGGCCCTCAGTTTTTATTTACCCTTTAAATGTGTAATATCTCAGTAATTGGTACATGTAGAACTTTAAATTTGAGAAAATACATTGTTCTGTATTTCGTGGAATTTACAAAATGTGGATTGCATCCATGCAAACCCTTTCCTCTTTGTTGAATTGTGCCGTCTGAGAGAATCATCCAATAGGTTTGGTTTCACGTGGGAAGACTTTTGAAAGAGAGTATTTAAAAAAGGCGTTTATAAAGTCTGCATAATGCCTACACAAAGTCAGATGTTTCATAAAGAACGTACTCTATATGAATGTGTAAATGAATAAAAAATATATGTGCATGTGCGTTTGTGAGGCTAGGATCTGCAAATATGAGTTTCAGATTTAAAATATATTTAGGTTTGAAGTGTTTGTTTTGGCGAATGTTATTATTCTTAATTACTACTAATACTATTACCAATACGAATTACTACCATTTACCTAAGAAATCGTTGAAGAATAGCTTATTAAAAATTAATACCATAAGTTTTCGATGACTGAGTATAATATTCAAAATGAATAAAATAGTTGTGAAAAATGTATTTTTAAAATTAGTTTACATTGACCAGGATTAGGTTTGTTATTTGAAACAGAGATTTTTGCCTGGCCTTCGTAGAAATATAAATAAAATCCTCATATACAGCTTGTTTCGCTTAAACATGCTATAACCATAACAACAGAGTCATATTGATCTCAGAAAAAACATTGTTGACCCTACTCATACATTCCCTTTCGTAGAGATAGAAACCGTATTCAGAGACGTACTTTTTATGTTCCTGGAACAACTTCAAATAGTCATTCAACACACATTTTAGAGACTGGTCATATATTATTTAATACTAGCAGTTACCTGCGGGTTCACATTTAGTTTAATATTAAAAACAGGGACACCATGAACACATTTTAAAACAAAATGGCATCTCAAACAATGCTGAAATGATAGTCACTAAAATATACTACAATGTCTCGAAGCGTAAAGATTGGGTCCTGAAGTCGAAGAGCGAAACTCGTTGTTAAAATTATTTGAGAAATTTTTTAAATTTCTATAAAAATAATTCGTGTTTTTGTTTACATAGCTAATCACAATTCAGGCCGGTGTAGAGTTGTCCTAAGTCTGAAGGGAGACTAAAGTGGTCCATAACCATTAAGTAAACACACTTATAATGTAATATGCTATGGAATTTTACAGGTGCTAATTAAAATAACAAAACAGGCAAATTAAAGCTTCTGCACTCAACAAGTCATTTGTAAATATTTCACTGATTTTTACAGATAACTAACAACAAACATAACCTGCTTAAGTTTGTAAATATTATAATACTTATTAGTGTTGAATTTGACAGTTCAATACACATTTTATTTCTGCTTATCAAGTCAAGTCCATAAATTAAGTGTTTAAGACCAATGTGGCGTAGCCCGGAGCGATTTTCTAAATGGGAGTAGGCCTATATATGTACCAGGGACCGTGAAATGTCAAGGTAAAATTTCAGTTGTTGGTCCAGTAGTGATTTTTCGTTATTAAGTAACGGACACAAACACACAGAGATACACAATTAAATTGTCATATACTAGTATAAATTGATATGATTCCGATTTTCATAAATAAATAAATATATATTGAAAAGGTTGAGACAAAAATATTATTATAAAAAAGAAAGCCACAAAGACGATTCAGCAATCATCATTTTTGTAATTTGTATTACCTGACACTTTACTGAAATATACTCGTATGTATGAAGTATTATCGTTTAAAACTAACTCTGATTCGGTAAATGTATACAACATTATAATACTACAACATATATGTAAATTTTGAGAGATTAGATTTATTTTGTTACATATGTAAAAGTTTACTAGTATATAGGTAAAAGTTAGTTTAAACGAATATCAGTTCCATTTATTTATCAAAAGGTAATCTTTTCTAAGAAATGGACACACAAATATGCAGTATGAAGTCAGTGTTTAGTATAGAAAGAAATATATCCCATGATAAACATCAGTACAGTCTGTTGTAGGATGATCTATGCAAGTTACGTGACACTCGTACTGCTGCTGGATGTCGTATGTTATAACTACATTTTATATCATCTTTATTCTCATAAAAACATGCCACATATATCTAATATTTCTCCAACTTTCTGAATTCCTTGTACTATTTTAGAGCAAAAGTTCCTAATATTGAGCTAAATGAAAAACTCAAACTGTATTATACATTAGAAGTACAACATTTTAGATGATAGAACGGATTGAGAAACAAAATTTATGGAAGTTAATGTATACCTTACACACACACATATTTGTAGATGAAGGGTCCATTTATAACTTGCATGCATGTGACTGTACACGGACCGGATTACTATGTCCGCGAGAACAGCACAAACACTTACACTTAATATATTTCTAAAACTGCCCATTCAACTTCCTTCTGCATACCTCTACTCTAGTACCCACATGGACACATTTGACCTATTTTTCCCGAATATACAGGTAGTCGTTTCAATTACTTGATTAACATTAATTGAGTATTGAATATTCATACCAAAACACAAAAGAAGCGTTAAATTGAGAACGGTATTTTCTAATAAAATTTTCTGTGTAACTGCCTAGTTGTATTTTTATAAATAACATATATTTAGATAACCCCATTATGTGTATCAGAAAGTAATTTAAACGAAACAAAAATTCAAAGCTCAGTTTAGAGATCTTTTAGTGTCAAGAATCTCAGTACTCAGTACTCTCTGGGGTACTCAGTTGAATACTTTGTGACGGGGCGCCAAGATAAAGATCATAATTAATTTAATCGATCATCTTAAACTGATGTAAATCGTGACAAGAATGTCTTAGGAAATATTGTGAAAGAGAAATTGTACGTGCACGTCTAATTAGATAAATGAGCCTTTCTTTGTAAGTTAACTACCACATATGCAAATGCAATTTTATAAAACGTAAAAATTGACACTATTGAAAATATATTAGGATTATCGGTTTTAAACAATTCATTATTTTATGAATCAGTTTCTTCTCATAATTAGTTTGAATTTAGAATTTAGAATTGTTCCTTTGATCGTTTCGACAGAATATTCTCTTTTGTACACGTTTGCTAACTTAGTATCAATAAAAAGAAATGTTATACTTTGTATATCTTAGATACTTTAACTGGGTAGGAAACTCTTTATTTTGTTATTGTTTAAACTATATATATATATTGGCGATAGAAGGTGTGAAAGATTAACAGGATATCAGACATATTCCATCGTTATATCTTATAAAACGTAGAAATCTACGTTTTGAGGATTGAAATCTTTTCTCTTTGTCATGTGTGATATATCAATTAATTGTCATCACACATGACGAAGAGACAAGATTATTATATATATATATATAATATATATATATATATAATATATATATATATAATATATATATATAATATACGATATAATCTCTCTCTCTCTCTCTCTCTCTCTCTCTCTCCCCCCCCCCTCTCTCTCTCTCGGAGCTATGAATTGCTACTAAAAAAAGAAAAATAAGGGATCTTAGTTGACAAAATTTTTCAAGTCAAGCCAGGAAAAAATGAAGGTATCTATGGTCCTAAAGTTTTAAGGGGCGAACAAGCGATAAAGAGGAGAAATGTAAAGAAATTTTTGAAAACATAGGTACCACGATTGTACGCAGTTTGTTTACAAATTTATTTTCTCTTTGTCGTCATGGTTACACATAAGATCAACAAAAAAATATTTGCTTACACTCACAAAATGATATTTGACCATAGTAGTTGCTTATATGTAAAGGCAAAATATTAAATCTGTTAGGTTTAATATACTGTACGCACAGACAGACATACAGAAATTGAGTTCATTAAGCATCTAGACTGATAGGTCTCGCCAAAGCTCATTCAATCAAAATACTGAATTATAATATATTAAAATATACAGCCTTATTTGTCTTAAAAGTAAAATATAAAAAAAGCGGAAAATCCTCTTCTGTACTTCAGATGAAAATTTGCTTAATTACTGTGATATATTTATCAGATTAATTTTATTATGATAAATTATTAAATATATGAGCCCTTACACATTTCCTTAGAGTGAACGTGCCTGTTGCATTGAGGTAAAATATTTTTATTATTTAGTATATGGCAAATGTGACTAGATGTGTGGACAATAGTCTATAGCTGACTACTAGACGTTACATTTATTGATTTATATCTAAAGATTTGCAGTATAATAATAAAAATATATGTATAATATTCATATTAACCTCTTCTTAATATTCTCCTATCGCTTTTAAACAAAAAGTTCTTGAGGAAAATTGTAATATATTTTAAATTTTTATCACATAACTAGCGGGCCCGGCGCGCTTTGCTGCGCATTTCAATAATTTTTTGCAAAAGTTGCCCGCGGCTTCGCACGCAATTTCCCGTTGAAAACAGTACACTATATTCACTTATTCTTTTTCTATCACATTCTAAACATTGCTGAGATAATTGATAGTCGTTCCATCGTGAGCCTCTTGGGCGTATTATGAAGGTATGTACCATATTCCTGCCTCTATCTAGCTGTTACCCACGGCTTCGCACGCAAATCTTAAGAACCGAAGTCCTTATATTACTTAGTAAATTTTTTTTTACTATAATAAATTTTAGATTAAATTAGTTATATCTCCGATGCCACGATTGAGCTTGCTTTGTTGTCTCGATCGAGAGAATATGTACACACGGAGTTTTGAGAACCATACTTCTGTCAAAAAAAACAACTAAGGTTGATTTTATAACATTCTTTATATTTGTAGCCAACGTAAGATAGTAATTATGATATCTGCATTACTCTTCTGAATCAAGCATGAGCATGGTTTATATTAAATAAATATTGCAGTTAAAGGTGAATTTTTACGTCAAATTTGAATTGTATTATCTGGATAGTAAAAGTCTATGTTTAACAGTGATTGCAAAAACAGTTTAAACAAAATTTGTCGTTTCTCTTAAGCTTACTCTATGCTTTAAAACTATAAGTGTAATATATGTTTACAAAGAACAGCTGATTAAAAATTTGAAAAGACGTTAACATATGTTTGCTGCAATGCATTTCTTATGGGTATTTCTGTAACCAGTGGGGCGGAATCCTGAATCGGGAAAGGGATGGGCATAGCTTATAAACCTTCTCCGTGGAAAAATACATATACGTACAAATTTTCATCATGATCGGTCCAATAGTTCACGATTCCATAAAGGACAAACATACAAACATTCATTTTTATATATATAGAAGATACTTCAAATTATCTGTAACAATAATCTAAATGTTACACTTAGAGCTCCTATACAAATGGGGAGGGATAACTGGCATCAGATGTATGATACTTTGTCTGTCCAATAAAACTTGAAACATTAAGGCTGTATGTACCTGTTACTTCGGGCTAAACTTTTACTTCATAAACTAAACATTTGTACAGTTGTAAGCCTTCTGAAATGTAATCAGTTACCTGCGCTAAGTCATCTATGAGATTACTAACCTTCACAATAGAAATAAAGTGAATACCATTGCATTACAAATTACAAATAGTATTGTTTAGTGTTTTTAAATAAATCATACTATATATCCTTCATACGTTTCAAAAGTATTTTAATTCTTCAAATGATTTGTGATGAGAAGCCAACAAACCTTAAAGATTAAAACTATTCTGATAAATTTATTTATTTATAATCAAAAATTTTAAATGGACCGGAGTGATTTAGGATTCTCCGATATTTTTTGGCAAGATGGAAAGTGATGCAATTTTAGTTTTCTCCTATAAACTCCGCAAGGGATTGTCGGGATAGCTTAAACATCTCGTCATCAACACAAAATGTACTCGATTGCAAAAGGTGCTTCTAAGGTTGTAGGTGTGACTCATAAAATGTGTAGAAACTTAATTAACACCTCCTTAATATATTTCCATCGACTATTTTAGTATGTGCTTTCGCAAGACTTTTGTTTTGTGAATAATTTTAAAGACTATAAACTAGTAAAATAAGATTAAAGATATGATAAAGATACTATTTACAGAAAAGCGCTATATAATGCTTAGGAATGATTGAGTAACATATTCTTAGTTTTGTAAATTAAACAGCATTAATTAGTTGTTTTATTCCCTTAAATCGTTGTTATTACTTAAATCGTTCTCAAGAAATTGGAATTGATTTAAAATTAATATCACTGAACAATATTACATCTTTAAAGGAAAAGTGAATGTCACCGCCTAAATACTGACATTATTGTGTTTTACACTGAACGTTTTTTAAAATCAATAAAAACTTTTCTATTCCACCCAATTTTGTAATCAGTTTTGAAAATTGATAATTAATACGAATTGTAAATAATTTAGGAAGAAATACAAAATAAGAACTAATATAGTAAAACTATCTTACACCTGATGTTATTAATGTGTTTTAAAAGTAACAGTGATTTGTTACTACACAGTGTATTAGACCGTTGTGTTAATGTCATATTTTTACTATTATACGTTACTTTTGACAACCTTTAGAAATACTATATTACATTTTAGACAAATAATGATAAATTTTACATAAATTGCTTTGATATTAACAAAAAGGATAATTTAGTTCACTCCTTAATACAATTATTGGAGAAATTATGGAGAGCAAAACAGATTCTTCACGAGTGACCGGCAGGTAGTTTAACAATTATTTATTTGAGCGAAGCCAGGCGGTAGTTTCCATAATACCCAGTGGGAGAGAGAGTATGGACAGCCGCAATTAATTGGAAACACATAAAAACCCTTTGTCAAACTAGCAGCAGGTGAGAGGAAAATGGGTTTGACTTCGACAAGTTACTGGCATTTTCTGCGTCCACGTGGACCTTTTGTTTTGTTTGTTCGGGTGTACGTATCCATTAATTAATGATAAGTATAAATTTGTTTCATTGTTATTTGTATGATTTAATTATTTAATTTTATTTTATTTATTTATCTGAAACATAGTGTTTTACAAATATGTTAGAATCTCGGAGGTTTTGGATTTGGATAAAGTATGTAGTGTACAAGCAAAATAATACAAATAAATACTATAAGCAGAATGAAAGATACGTTGGTCTCTTTCATTATTATGTAACAACTTGAAGTTTCGGTCCAGAGGAAGTTGTCCATGCTTAAAATACATCAAAAAATAAATTTCCTATTTTAAGATGTTTATTTTTGGACTGAATAAATGTATACGTAATTTATACAACAACAAACAAACGTCCACACCATATTTATTTGGCTTCCAAATTAAACAAAATTGTATATACCAGAGTACAAAGATGAAAAAAGGGTCGGTAGTATAAAGTTAACTGTATCCTTGTTAGGTTCGAGACCAGCTCGAGTCTGCCATCCATCGTTGTCTCGAACAGTAAAGTAATAGGCGATACAAATAGAACAATTATTTTGTGAATGGTTTGGAAACTTTATGATCAGGTTGGAGTAAAAGTGAGAACGGAACTATAGTTTTCTGATATTTGACCTCGTTCTAATGAGGATATGTGTTGTTTTTCTTGAGTCCTGCAATGCCCTCGACTTTTCATGGAGAATATAGGTTTAACAGTTCCGATGTGTACCTAAGTATGGAGGATCCGTTTATTGGTCCAAAAATAATTAGTAGTTAGTTTTAATTACTACTCTTTGGTTAGTTTTTATGAAGCTCAAAGAAGAAATTGAGCTTTGAAGACATACTCTCCTTTTCAGTCTGTATTTAGTAAACCCTTATTACTCTTCAAAAGAAGTCATTCATGCTGTCATTAGAGTCCTAGACAGTCATTTTTATTTTTCTTAGAGAAAGTTTCTGCGGTTTGAGTGACTAGGGCTAGGCGTAACATCCGTTAGGAGTGAGTAAGAGTTTTATTTAAAAAAGTAATTAAAGTATAAAATGAATTGTAAATGCACGTCTTGCTCTTCATCTTAAATGAAAAATGTCTGTGAAAATATTCTCTTATATTTCGAATTTTCTAAACGCTTACTAAATGTTTGAATAAGAAAATAATGTCGACTAAAGCGTCAAATGATGTAAAAAGAGTTTCTTGTTAAATCTAAAAGTAAAATCACTTGTTGAAAAGTTATATTCTGAAAAGTTTGGATCCGAAAAGATAAAAAATCTAATATTTATGTTAGTATAGAGTGATAATAATCCATTTAAGGTAAAAGCTATCATCAATCTTATATCTTTTCAACTGATATGAGGATCAAGCAGAACAACTTTTACCATTCCTAAATTCTATATCACCAAAAATTAAGTTCAAAAACAGAAAAATCGAAATTAACATTCTCGATAGCATGTTAACATAATTAACATTCTGTAATCAATTATTTGTTAAATGTATAGAAAAAGAACCCAAACAGATCTTTTAATATCATCATCCTCTAAACCATCCATAGAAAAACAAATTACCAGCATTTCACTCAATGATAAACAGATTGTTGAATATACCAAAAGATTAATGAGAAAAATAGTAAATAAATAGAATAAAATATGTAGCTGTCAAAAATGTAGACAAAATGAGTAAGAATAAAAACAAAGAAAATCAATAAAGTCACGATCTAATCCTAGTAATAATGAAATTCAGAAACATATATGTGTACCTATTAAAACCTAAAATGAATAACGCTGTTCGAAAAACCTTTCAAAATTCAAAATTTTCATTAGTTACCAAACAAGAAACAATACATTTAAACTTATTAAAAACAAAGTAAACCAAAACAGATGAAAAACAAGAATTATACAAACAATCTGGAGGATACAAAATTAAACCGTAGTGACTGTGAAATCTATTATATTGGACAAACTTTCAAAAATGTTAATAAAAGGTTTAAAGAACATATACAGGCTTTGAAAACAAATAACCTTTATTGAATCTAACCATCAATACACTAATATTGAGAGAACATGGAAATTTTAGTTATCAAATGGAAAATTGAAAAATTAAACTCGGAAGAAGAATGAACATATCTATCTAAATTATAATAAATATGTTCATCACATTTCAAATAGCAATCTGAAAAATAAGACAAACCCGATAAAAAAAAATTTAATGCTAAATGCTAATTAAAATTACAACTGTGCCATATAAATTTAACATCTGTTTAAGTGGTCTACATGTGTATATTTGGTTGTTTATTATTTATTTAAAGGTTAATGTACATTCTGATGATGTTTGAATACTGAAAACACAAAGTTAAAGTTTTGCTTGAAAAATATTAATATTTTATCTGTTGTAAGCCGTAAACTTTGTTTGCCTGTAAACCTTGTAGTCGTAAGAACCGGTACCACCTCGTAAGCCTTGTCCGTAAGTAAAATCTACGTATTAAATTGTGTGTATTATAAATTAACCCTTTCATAAGAGTCACCTATTTTAAATATAATATAAGGATATTCAAAAACCTAAACAAAGTTTGGATACGAGGTAATTAAATTCTTAATAATATGACACTTACCTTAACCCTGTTAAGTAAAATAATAAAATTTGTCGTTGTTTGCTGAAATTAAGATGTCTGCGAGATTATTTATACTTGTTCTTGTATATAAATATATATACAATATATATATATATATATATATAAAACACACACATTAAATAACGGTATAAAAGATACAAAAGAAAGAGTCTAACAGAAAAGTAGAAACATTGCACACCATTGCTGGTTCGAAGATCATCAAAAAACAACAGCTGGGATGAAGCTAACATAATTCAGCGGGAACCTCGTTTATTTAAAAGGAAATCAATTGAAAACGATACACATTAATTTTGCAGAGCAACCCAATCAATCAACTGAAATCAGTCGAAATCATGCCACTTTTGGTCGCCGATTCTGAAAACTGCACTAAAAAGAAAACCAAATATATCCAACAGATCACATATTTATAATAAACTAATGCAAGATTCACAGCATTGTATTAAGCATCTAACATGAACCAATAAAGAAAAAGGCCCACTCTTGTTCCTTTATGTTTCCGATGTGACGATTGTAATTTACTATTAGCCTCGGGTCATTCATTGGTGGTTGGTCAGCGAATGCAGACCTATTGTGGCCTGCATTCTGAAGTTCAGTTGTAATGATTAGTGTTGTGTTGTTGTTTATTAAGTGCATGTTTTAGAGTTAAAGAAGTTGACAAACAACATGGTAGTTGTGATTCCGGACTTTAGGCGTGACACAAGGCTTTGGTCTGATTTGTTTATTTTAACGTAGTTTGTAATTATGTTTTAGGTTAGTTATTTACCTGAAGAAGAGATAATACGGCAGATCTCGAAACGTAGTGTTACTGACTTTTTGTATCACTGAACAGTGGTAAATGTCCCGAAAAATCCTGTTTCCTTTACAATCCTCCCATTGTCGAAAAACAAACTTCAAACAAAATACAACCGTTTACATTGTAAAAAAATTAAAAATAATCAGGCTGCGAAAATTAAAATAGTATGTTACTTAGAAACAATTTTAAAAGTTTTGCATTATATCCATAGAAACGTAGTATATTATTTGTATTAATAAATTATGGCATTTTGTGTGGAAGGATTCCGCTGGTGCTAATAAATACAAGCAGCACGGGATGGGTTTATATTAAACAATTATAAGAAGCTTCAAAGTCGCCATGAATGTCCCACCACGGGGTTTTGGTTACACATGAGGAATCAGCATGCATTATTAGATTATTGTTCTGTTATCTGGAATTCAATAAATGTGTTAGAGTGTAGCAATTTAGAGATAATACAAAACAAATTTCTTAAATTTTTATTTTACAAACAACATAATTCTGTATGTCCTTACGACATGCCCACTTTCTAATTTAAGGGAAATGTTTGAGATTAAAAAATTGTCCATAAGAAGGGAACTAGCCTCAATAAGTTTTTTATGTAAGTTACTTAATAATTCAGTTGATAGTTTCGTATTTGTTAAGTCACATAGGTTTGCATGTACCACATCATATATTTAGAGAATTTAATTTATTTGCTTTACCTAGATGTAGAACAGTTTCTCATTATAACTTTCCTTTGTACAAGACTCTACGGTATCTTAATTTAAATCAATCAAACATAGATATTTTTAATGATAATTTGAAATATATTTTAAAGATATGCAGCAACCTTTTATTTTGATTTAATTTATTGTTCATTGTAGAAGTGTATGTGTACAATGAAGCAAGTTGTTATTTTTTTTAAATTGTATAGAGTTCATTTATTTATGGTGTGTAAAGAAATTTAAATATTAATTTGTGTAACTGCCAGCGGTTTTAGTTTAGTTTAGTTTCTTATGTAAAGTTCATATTAAGTTAGTACATTAATTTTAGTTAGGATGGCTGTTTTGGGAATAATTGAAGATTTTGTACTTTGTTTGTGCTATAATCATGTCCTGTAGTTGTCATGTAAAATTGAAAAAATAAATAAATAAATTATGCTCTTGTTTTATTTATGTTATAACTGAGGCAATCTGAGTTATAACATTTCATCCTGGTAGTTTAATATGGTTTTTGAATTGTAATAATGTGTTTTGCATCACTAAAATAATGAAATATAGCATTCATTTACATTTGAAAACGAAAAGCAAATTTTCTTACTGATAAAATCAAATAATATAGAGAAAAATATATTAACTGCCACTAAGAAATCAAAATTTAGTGCATATTTTATTGAACCTATAAACCTCAATCATGAACTTTATCAACCGAAGGTAAATACAATCTGCAATAATTCTCGTCAGGTAAAATATAATATATCAACAATTACATCAATAAATTAGCAGACATGAGATTAAAACATATTAAAATAATATTATAGTTTAACCTACAACTAACATCAAGCTAACAACTAACAAAAATTTTCTTACAGGGCTCTAACAATACAGTACAATCTTTGATAGCTCATGGGAGAGTAACTTAAATATGTAATAATGGTTAGTTTAAAGTATAAAGTAAGGCCAATTTCATTCTATTGATCACGGGTGTTATATCTTGGCTGATAATTAATGTTTATTATAAGAGGGCTTAATATACCCAGTTCAACCCAATTCAACAATAACTGTAATCTGATCCTTGTTTTTCCCTCAAGTATCATGTAAATTGTTCAACTCAATTCAACTCCACTCAATTCCTTTATTGTACAAAAAACATAAAATGCCTGGAAAATCGGTCGAAATACATCTATGTACGACGTGATATATAAAAGTAATAAATGAAAAGAGAATTATTCATGTAACCTAACATAAGGTAAACTAATTATTTTGTCTTCTAGGTCTTCTCAAACACTGTAGTATTCTTTTAAAATAAGGAACTTTTAAAATTTATTCAGGAATTCCCTATTATCAGCAACACTGTCAAGTAAAGAGGCAAAGAGTTGATGTACTAAATGCTTTGGATACATATACAAATCTAAGGTGATTGCCAAGAATGAGTTTAATACTATGACTATTACAGATGCTGAGATTATACCTAGAAGTACCGCCACCATGCCCGAACACAAACAAGTTAGAGGTCCTTATCAGTAGGAACATCTCGCAGAACAGTAGATTTTTAGAGGATTCCACCGGATCTACAATTGACTGGAGGTTCTCACACGTTGCCTACTCCAAGGCAGTGCAAGAGGTAATGTTGGTTGGGCACATGTATACAAGGGTGTAACAGAACTTTTACAGTATCTGCTTATTTTAACGCCACCAAAAACATTATCGCGTGTACTGAATTGATTAAGATTTGTATAAACATAAGATGGTGTTATAACAATTAACTCGGTTTGCTTACCCTGATAAGTAGCCTTAACGATATACCTAACAATACGTTCCCTAGAGGAATCATCACCAGTTTCTTCAAAGCAAGAATTACGTAATTTTTAAAGCTACAAAAAAAAAATGAAATGATAAAATGAACTTAGTTTAGCACTATTGAGTAAAAATTAAATATCTGTGTCTATCTGATCATATCTTTGAAGCGTCCTTCTCTATCCGTCTGTATCTTCCGTTATAACTAGATTCACTGTTTCAACTAACTTCTGGCCTTCTAGACACCATTGGACGTCCTACTGATGATCCAATAATCATCGGACACTGAGTACCATTACTCAGATGTGGTTGGTACAAATTCTGTACCCTATTTCGCTTCAGCAGTACTTCTGACATGGGTGACCTCAGAAACCTTTACACGTACACTCGCTATTTTCGAATGGTAAAATCTGTGAGTTTTAGTTATCTTTTTACCGACAGCATTTGTGCCTTTAAAAACAAAATTCGAACTGGACCAGATTCACATGTAATGTGTATCTTGACTCATGTTTGATGTGAGAAATCGAAATGGAACCTACATAGGTGTCGCCTATTACTTGAATTGAATAAATACGCAATTTTACATCTAGGGCCACCAGATTTCATAGGGTTAAATATGTGTCACATTCTACCTCGATTCACAAGGTCTAAAATGAAATGAAAATTTTTTATGAATGTCTCTGGAAGATATTAGCTGGAAATAAATAATAGTAAACTTTAAGAAATCTATAATATAAGATTATTTAGCCTCTTTGACAATCATTCCAACACAAACTCTTGTTGTTTAGTCAATTTGTTTGATATTTATACTTGTATTGTTTACAGAATAATTCTCTTCCGTATATGTTCTAGGAATTATGTATCAAAGTATTCCTTCCTCAGATGCTTAGATTTATTAGATTTAATGTTTTTTCTAGGCATATTCTAGCCTATAATATATAATAATAATATAAGGCAATAACATAGCGATGTAAATGTCATCACTGCAGTGCTTATGAAGTTTTACTAATTCGGATAACCTGCTAAAGTTAAGTTCGTAAAACTTAGAAGACTGCCATTAGGATGATATTACATTACCTTGGCTGTTATAAAGTCACCAGATGGTAAAGATAGAGTACCTGGTTAAGTTTGTTTGGAATTGCTGGGTATTCGCTACAGTTTTGTTTTTAATAGTTCTTAAAACGTTTTTTGCAATAAGCTGAATGTTTTTGCACTGCACATATTTTTATTAGTTTATAGTAATAACTCATTCAAACTTGAATATTCGTTTTCCGGATGATAACCTCGATTCACTCCCACCTAAAACGAATATATTTAAGAAAAACACATGTAGTGTTATAACCTAGTGTGTTTAGTCTGACGATATTGTTACTGTAACTTAGGTAAATGTATCTTTATAACGCAATAATGCTCTGTAAAACACAATGCTTATGTACTTTGCGTACCATGGCGTAAATTATAATTCTAATGTGAGGAGTAGTTCTATTAATCACAATAAGGGTATTCAAAATTATGCCAACGAATCACCTAGCACTATCCATATTAATATTTAACGGAGGATTGTTACTTTCACGTTACTTCATTATCGAATTGTAACGTAAATTTTATGATATTCAATATTAACTCCACCACTTTAGATTTATATTCAAACGGCTGTTATACCTATTATTCTATTAAAGGACTGTGATGGAACTTCTACGAGATTATCCTAGAATATACATTTTCATAGTCAAGTTTAAATATAAAACCCTCGGATAAAATTGTAAACCATAACTGTACCGTAAAATATGTAATAAAAGTACTTATCGGTATGAGCTGAGCTAAACAATGAATGTTATATGTCTCCCTATATTTCCTCCGGGAGCAATATTACTAAGAAGTAAGCAGCTAGACTGTCTTGAGTATACGTGGTATCCCCTAGTGACGTTAACAATTAAACACGCCATATATCCTACCAGCGCAATATAATAATAATTCACCTTTATAATGAAGTAGAGGCTTAATAATTATATGTCTGTACGAAAATGTACTTACGTTAGCTCCTGCTTAAGAGTTTCTGTTTATTTTTAAGTTTGGTGAAGTCTACATCGGGCTTGGATGTACAGTTGTGTCTATCCATGAACCCAATTACTAAATAAACAATTGTTGTAACTCTTGTCTTACTTGTCTTAAACTTTAAATTTCTATAAATATTAATTAGGGAAAGTGACAAAAGTGTATTGCAACTTTTATCATATTTATGTATTTATCAGTGTAAAATATAAAAACCTCCTTCCTTACAACGATTATATAAAATTTCACTGATAGTTTAGTGTTTATAGGATTTCTTTATATAATTCCTGAAAGATCTGTCTTCTTAACTGCATAGTTACTGTGGTGAATAATTTTGTGATCGGCCTGCGTACTTGACTAATCCCTCTAGTTAGTAATAACATCGCGTCATCGTCAGCAGTCGGACGGCGTTGCTTCGTTGGCCTCGGAGGGCATTCCAGAATACAACCTCTTGATTGGCTGCACCTCGAATGACATTGCAGCGTTTTGGGGCTGTAGTCCTTCATTTCTTTAATGATTATTTGATTTTAACACCCCAAGGTTAGGGTATTTGTTGAACTCCATTGTTTCGTTTTTAAAAATAATTCTGAAATGTGTATAAGAATGCATGGATCTCGATCTCGATTACTCGTTTTGGGCCGAGAACATGTCATTTAAATGACAGCGCATGGCATTCCATGGGATAGACCTAAACTTTTGGCTAAACTTTTAAAATGTTAATATGTTCAACAAGGAAATCGCAAATTAAATACCTTTTTTAAACAATTTAACACAATAACATGCTATTTTATGTTATTTAGGCTAATGAAATGAGGCGGCCACATATTATAACTTTATAAGTAACCACGTGTAATCCTTTTACACGAAAAACGTAGTGTGGAGTAAGCATATCTTATAATAGCAATATTTCGCTTATGCATATATTCATTGTTTGATGTATCCTATAATATAACATCATTATTTGCTCCTAGTTAAGTACATTTATTTTTTCAACTTACCAGTTAAAAACGAGAAATCTAACAATTCCTGGTCCATACAAGAAGACTCAAAAAAGGAATAAACTTGTTCTAAGTATATAACATAACAATAACGACAGAGCTCATCGACCGTAATGGAGAAGTGAAAGGAAAGAGTCTCTCCAATGTGGCGTAGGTCATTGATCCCGTACACTTTACCTCACAATCTCAACTTAATCGAGCTTCCAGTGAAGTCTTCTTGAATGATGTCACTCAGTTATAGCTTTATTTGTTTCTAAGATTTGCTTGGTTAACAACTAGTCCTCAATAGAGTATAGAATGTAATTCTTTGTCTAATGTCTATTTTTGTTGATGAATCGATTGTGAAGGGAATTAGATTTCATCCCGGACATTTGCCATCGTTAAGTGATAAAAACCATTAACACAACGTTTTGTGATTTGTAATCTGGTCTCTTTTTTCAGGCGAATAACAAATTACACATAAATGCAATATAGGATATAAAAAACTAATTATATTACCTAGGCTCCATTTATCAACTTGAGACGTGGTATATGTTCTATGAAAGAGACTAGCTCATACCCGTGAGTCCGCTCGCAATGACTGTGCAACATTGTGTGTATTTGATAGAATAGCTCTCACGATTTCAGTAACATATGGATCATTTTAGATAAATGTAGAGGGATTATAAAGTCGAAGTTCATAGCTTTCATAGTAAAAATATTGCCAATGTATTACTGCAAGAGTCCTATGAAATACAAATAATCGGAATTAGAATTAGTCATCAGGTACCCATTTTTCATTGTTCATGATTAAAGAGGACCAGAGGATAATAAAAATTGCGAGTAATTTAGTTGTTATTTCTGGTTTTGTACTTATTATTCGAATTAATAATATTTAAAAGGGAAAATTAGAGTTTGCTATTTCCCCCCCTAGAATCAATTTATATGTACCTATACAAAATGTCCAAAAGGTCCTGGGGTGATTAAATATTTTTAAAACATTTAAGATATATCTAAAAAACCTGGTACTTACTTGATTAACAAATAATTCTAATCTATATATATCCTGTGACCCGCTACTTCTTCAGGAGTACCATACGCAAACAGTCAAGAGAAAATTGTAAAAATAAGCATATTAAGGTATACACGTCAAATTAAAGGGCTTAATTACTAAAGTACAATGCCTCAAATTTTACCTCTAACGGACATACGAGCCCTAAAATGTCAGGCCGTTCAAAGGATGCCTTGAATTCTGTTATTAGGTAAATGTACATCAACGGTTAGTGTCATTTCCAGTAATTGGTTTTTA